>NW_025767083.1:47387-647387 GCF_003918875.1 Haliotis rubra
TGCATGTGTTCCCAAGTAACAAAAGGGTTGACATGTAACGTGTATTTTGAACTATCATACCTTTTAGGTGTGGGTTGCTGAAGTTCAGAAAACTCTGAATGGCGGTAAAGAGTTTGTCCTTGTCAACAAAGCAATCCTATAGAATTGATCAGAAGGTTGGCGACAAACCGTGTGTGAAGCTAGCTGGCCGTACGGACGGTGACATTGTACCCAAAGGCCGGTTCCTACATTGAAGGCATGGATGGGCCAGTGTCGGCCCACACACTAAATATACAGACACCCAAGCCAGGGACACCTCACACCTCTAGCCACGTCACGAAGGTAAAAATTGAGTAAAGGCTGAGTTGCAGGGATCATAGGGCACTATTTCTGCTATGTTGTAAGTGGTAATACCAAAGAATAGATTCCCATGTTGTAAGTGGTAATACCAAGAATAGATTCCCATGTTGTAAGTGGTAATACCAAGAATAGATTCCCATGTTGTAAGTGGTAATACCAAGAATAGATTCCCATGTTGTAAGTGGTAATACCAAGAATAGATTCACATGTTGTATGCCTGTGGGTGCACACCTAAGGAAGATTGAATATTAAAGTGAACTACCATCTGGTGATACGCCACTGAGTGAGTGAGGCGTTCCATGAGCTATGAAAGGTAATAAATTTATCTAGGGTAAATACGGTAGTCTAGACGGACTACCGTGGAGGCATGTGCTGCACGAGAAGTTGTGCTTGTTTAGTCACGTGGTAGAAGGTTACAAGGTGGGTTGAAGATATTGTTTCGTCACTCGAGGTCTACGTTACTCAGGCGAGGTAGCTTTGCCTTGGTTTCTGCCCTTATGTCCCTCATGGATCATCAAGAGTCTACGACTTCTACTCCGGACGTTTCTCAGGAGCCGAGACAGGGAGACCAGTTCGGAACCTTTGAGTCCTTTCAACTGTTTAAGGACTACATGGACAACAAACTGAAGTTATTGAAGAGAGACATTGTCGACGAGTCCGAGGAAAGGTCTCTCAGTGTTTTCAAAAGGTGAGGAAAATTGATACGCCAAACTTTAAATACAAAGGGAACGTGAAATTCAATTCAAGTTCAATTCCCCTGATATTTCTGACAGACTAGATTCGGCTAGAAGACACTGTAACAGGAGATTTTTCCAGAATGTTTAGAACTTATAGACACTATTCAATGTTCTATTAAGAGAAGAGGAATAAGTTCATCAGACTGGCGGACAGATCTCCGTCGGGATGGGGATTGATATCGGAGTTGGAAGGTGACGAAATTGCTTCTAATTCGGAGGAGGAGAGACGGTTTGGAAAGGGCAGAGACCAAGGCACTTCTGCAAGAGACAACGTCGTGAGTTCGTCAGGCCCCGAGGCAGAGGACCTCAAGGATCCGTTAACTCAAGTCCTTATCCTCAACCAACTTTACAACCAACATCTCAGCCTCCCCAATCAGCCCTTTCGTCAGGTAATTCCGGGCGTCATCACCCCGTCTCCAGGCCATGTTTCTTCTGCGGAGAGGTCGGACACTGGCGAGCCACGTGTCCTGCAGCAGCAGCTTTGCGCCGGTCAGCCCAGCAGAACTCCAGGGAGGGTAGCTCCCCAACAGGACGCAAGAAATACAGTGAGAGACAAAGTCTTGAGAAAAACTAAGGCGTGGAGTTCGCCGGAAACCGTGACTTACACAGTTATTCAGATTCGACTTCATCTGCAGGGTTAGAAGGTATCGAACTTGAGACAAGTGCCTTGCATCTATCTGAAAATTTCGAGTTTGAGTATAGTTCTCATGTTATAGTAAAGGGGAATCTTAAGAATCATGTCGCCTTCTGGAGACAAATTTCTGCTTCTGATTACATTTTGCAAGTCATAGAACACGGTTATGTTATTCCATTTGTCGAAACCCTCCTCCTTCCGTGTAGTCGTAACAACTGCTCTGCATTTAAATATGGCGAGTTTGTGACTGACGCAATTCAACAACTCTTTGGCAAATAATTGTATAGTGCAAGTTACACAAAACCTCATATTATAAGCCCACTGTCAGTGTCCGTTCAAAAATCAGGCAAGAAAAGGTTAATTTTAGACCTGAGGTTAGTAAATCGTTACGTTTGGAAGGAGAAGATTGTTCTTGAAGGTCATAATGTAGCATTGAACCTTGTTCATATTGGCGGATACATGTTTAAATTTGATTTAAAGTCAGTGTTATCATCACATTGATATTCACAAAGATCAGCACAAGTTTTAGGTTTTCGTGGACAGATAATAACGGTTATATCAAGTATTATTGTTTTACTGTTCTCCCTTTCGGTTTGACTTCTGCACCATATATTTTCACCAAGTGTCTCCAGACCACTCGTGAAGCGCATTGGAGACAGAATTCCGTTGATATAGTCGTGTATCTGATGATGGGTTCGGCCTCGCTCAGACTCTAGCTTTATGCAGCAAGCATTCATCTTTCGTTAGATCTACGTTAGCAAAGGCAGGTTTTGTCTGGCAACGATCAGAAATCAGTGTGGGCACCTTCAAGACAGCTAGAATGGCTTGGTTTTTAACTGGGACCTTGACAACGGCGTCATTTCCATTCCTTACAGGAAACTCGACGATATAAACCTAAGTTTTCGAAGTTTATGTCACTGCTACCCAAGTTTACTCCAAGAGACGTTGCCAGACTAACCGGTAAAGCCATTTCCCTTTATGCCAGTATTTGGAGACGTATGTAGGTTATTAACCAGGCAAATGTATTTGCAGATACAAGGTTACACTCTACTGGGATAAAGTCGTTACCTCTTATGATAATCCTGGGTTTGTGTCAGAGCTAGTATTTTGGAGAGATAATGTTCTGAATTTTAATAGCAGAAGTCTCCAGCAAGAGTTCTCTCCCCTCGTAAAGCGTATTTTCAGACGCTTAGTTCGATTGGTTGTGCAGCATTCATTCAGGATACCACCCACACTTTCACTGTACATGGAATAGTTCGGAGAAAACATTCAGTTCAACTTGAGGGAATTAAAGCTGTTGAATTGGCATTGTTGTCTTTTCGACACCTTCTTGTGACATAAGTCAGTCAAGTGGTTTTCAGATAATAAAGCATGTTGTCACATTGCTACTTGCGGTAGTTTTTTTCCGCTCACACTGCAGGCGATAGCCCTGTCCATCTTCTCAGATGTGTAAGGTCAAAACAAATATAAATCTTCAGTTCTCTGTTGGATCCCTAGGTCAGAGAACGATAAAGCGGACAGTTTGAGTAAATTCCTCCACGATTATGATGATTGGACCATATCGGATCGTGTTTTTTCAGCTGTTAAATAACAGGTGGTGGGGTCCCCACCCGTAGACAGGTTTTAGCCAGTCATATCAATACTAAGCTGAATAGGTTTAACTCCAGATTTTGGAATCCAGGTTCGAGGCGGTCGATGCACGTCACCTCAAGATTGGTCTAGAGATAACAACTGGGTAGTTCCCCTATATCTTTAGTGACAAAAAGCTATTAAATATGCTCTGAACAATAGGGGCTCCAGCAACACTGGTCATTCCCCCTACTGGCTACCGGCATCGTATTGGTCAATTTTATTTGATAATGGTACAGTTCGCCCCTTTGTAAAGGATTTTATTCAGTTATGCGATAGTACTTCCTTTCAGGGAGGCAGTAGAAAATCTGTTTCGACAATTTCCAAAGGTTATGCATTAGCCATAAGGATATAGAATGGTACTTCTATGTCATTGGACATTTTCAGAGCTGCTCTTACCGCTGGAGTGTGGCGTGAGAGAAAAAAACTCTTCAGGATGAGAGATTACAGATTCTAGCTGACAAGTTGCCCGATGTAGTGTTGAAATCAAGGGCGCCAACTACTACGCCAAGCAAGTATAAGAGAGCTTATAAGAACTGGAGAAAATGGGCCTCTAGTTTTTTGAAGACATTAGTTTTTCCCAGCATCACCATTTCATGTTTCGCTGTATTTAGTCTCGTTGATCCAAAGCGGTAAAAAATAGTTGTAGCATAATAGAAGCAATTTACGGTATTTTCATGGGGCTCTCATAGGATCGCAGGTTTACCTGATCCTTGTGCAGATAACCTGGTTATTAATGTTAAAGAATCAGCAATGAGAACGTGTGTTAAACCTGTGGTTAAGAAAGATCCAGTCACCCCAGATATGTTGTTAAAGTTGGTACAGATAAGTCAGTGGGAACAACGCTACTTTGGCTTTCAGATTTAAGGTTTTTATCAATGTCTCTTGCTCTCTATACGCAGGATTTTTAGATTTTCTGAAGTAGTTAACATAAAAGAAATGATATTACTTTGAAAAAAGGCTATATAAGTATATTTCGGTAAAAGTAAAACTGACGTTTACAGAGACGGGAGAAGTGTTTTGATCTCCGTCACTCAGTTCTCCCACATGTCCAGTTACTATGTTAAAGAGGTATCTTGAGGCAGCAGATATAGTTGATTCTTCCGAAGATTACATATTTAGACAGATGTGTTATTGTAAAAGTAAATCCAAATACAGCTGAAAGGGGAAATTTCCGCTGTCCCATACTAGAGCTTAGGGAAATATTCCCAGAGAAAATTTACGTTCATTGGTGAAGATGCCACAAAATTGGTTTGCACAGTTTTCGCTCAGGGGAGCCAGTGCTGCTGCTAACGCCGGTGTCCCGGACAGATTGTTCAAAAGACATGGCCGCTGGGCTTCCAGAGACGGCAAAGACGGTTACGTGAAAGACGATGTTAATTCATTACTATTAAAGTGTCTGCAAATTTGGGAATTTGAAGGTTGTTTTGTATGGCATTTGTTGGAAGTAAAGTTGGTTTGCATCAACAGGCCCGTTCTTTATATCGAGGCGCGGTAGACAGCACCCTGTATTACGAGTATGTTATACTTGGTAAATGTTTTATGTTCGTTTGAGCGAAGCGAATTAGAACATAAATAAATTTATCTAGGGTAAATACGGTAGTCTCAGGACGGACTACCGTGGAGGCATGGTGCTGCACGAGAAGTTGTGCTTGTTTAGTCACGTGGTAGAAGGTTACAAGGTGGGTTGAAGATATTGTTTCGTCACTCGAGGTCTACGCGTTACTCAGGCGAGTAGCTTTGCCTTGGTTTTGTTTTCATTGGGGACAGGGGCCACTGGGCCGTGTGGTTTGGCCACTGGGCCGTGGTGTTACGAATGTAGGCCACTGGGCCGTGTTACGAAGTAGGCCAATACTACCGTGTACTGTACACAGGTGGGCCACGGATGCGATGTTATGGTGATATACAAAGTTACTTGATGGAGGATCAGCAGAAGCGCAATAGAAAGAATTGCACGCATCCTGTGGATTGGTGACAGGGACACAGCCAACAACTCAACAGAGACGAATCTTGCTGGCGTGGAAACGGTCAATTATTTTAGTTAAGTATGCTTTGGCATGTTTAGGCTGGAAATTCTTGTGGGGGTCTTAAAATGGTTTTGTTTTTCTGTTAGTTACTTGCAAATGTTTAAGTAACGATGGGTTATGTTCCCGAATATTAAGCAAAGCAAAGGGATTATGTTTCCATTTAAGCCAACGTGCTAGAGTTACTTATTATAGAAGTTTGCAAATTGTATCGATGGCTTTATGGACCTTTTGTTTCAGAAGGCAGTTCAGCCCAGGGTGGAGTCGTCCTGGTAGATGTATACAAGATCTCGCTGATGCATGATACTACGTGGAGATCCGGCATTGTGTTCGTGCGTAGCCATGGAAGGATATCCGATTTCGGCAGGTGTATGGACTTGCGCGCTTTCATCGCATTTATATCTGTGACCCGTGTCGATGAGTTCCTGTGCTTTATAAACCTGCCTACTCGAATAACAGATAAGAATATTTTCTCCATGAAACAAGTATTTGCATTGCCCCCACGTGCTGTACCACTGTATTTGACTTAAATTCAGCTTCCCAGTCGTCAAAGTCTCTGACAGTATTGCCTGATATCTCATGAGTTGACGCCATTGCCATCTCCAGTTTTCTTATAATCGCATGCGAAAACTCTTCCCTTAAATAAAGTATACTAGTCGTTCACACCATCCATCCGTAAAGGGGCCGTGGGGTAGCCCAGTGGTTAATACGTTCACTCGTCACGCCCAAGACCCGGGTTCAATTCCCAACATGGGTACAATGTGTGAAGCCCATTTCTTGTGTCCGTCGTCGTGATATTGCTGGAATATTGCTCAAAGTGGCGTAAAAGTGAACTCACTCACTCACCCATCCGTATAAAAATACTTCATTACACATTTTCCACATACCATTGTTGTTTCCGGTAGCACCTTATAAGTTTAAACAGTTTGGATAAAAGTGATTATTTACAATGAGCCATTACATATCGTATATCATACAAAATGTGTCTTCAAGCATGACTCGGTATTAAATGAATGTCATCAAGTGAAACACTGACAGTGATTGGTGTGACACAACTATGATCTTTAATTTATCGATTCCATTTTATAAACATGTAACATCCATGACAAATGATGTAAATAATAACGCATTTTGTCAGGGAAACGAAAATTACTGTGTGCATTTATATGTATCACTTAATATTGACCATAAATATAAGTATCATGTTTAACTATCTATTTCAGGCAAGGTTCTGTATGCACGAAATGGGTTCGACCCGAATGACTACAAGCATGGAATAACAGTGTTACAACACGGGAGCTTTGACGAGAACTCGGGCTCCGTTGTCCTTGACCCTACCGGTACCGGGGAACACGTCCTGAAAGTATTCTACGAGAAGGGACACTACGTCCACGTTCGGGGGCATCGAGGAATTCAGTTCTACTGGACACCCATCACACCCCACACGAGGCTGACGTTGAGCTACGACATCTACTTTCACCCACATTTTGACTGGGTTAAAGGCGGCAAGCTTCCGGGTCTCTGGGGAGGCTCCCAAACCTGTTCTGGAGGACTTCACTATGAAGATTGTTTTTCGACCCGTTTCATGTGGAGGACTGGAGGAGGTGGAAAACTCTACGCCTACAACCCTACTGGACAACGTTCTGACTTTTGCACCAAGAACATTTGCAACTTTGACTTCAGTAACTCCTTAGGTAGAGATTCGTGGCATTTCCAAAAGGGTGTTTGGCAGAATATTGCTCAAGAGGTGCAGCTAAATACACCAGGAAAGCTGGACGGATGGGCCAAAGTCTGGTACAACGGTAAACAAGAATATCAAATCAACAATGTCAAATTCCGAACCAAGACCAGCGTCACCATCGACGGTATTTTCTTCTCAACGTTCTTTGGTGGTGGATCGGCTGACTGGGCGCCAACAAGAGATTCGTACGTCTATTTCAAGAATTTTGTTCTGTCAAGTGACGAGTCTCCGGGTCATATCATTGGCTGATGTGTATGTCAACTATACTCGTTCGTATTGCAGCTAAATAAATTAATGAAACCGCTTTTGTTTCTTGTTTTAGCCGATTGGATAAAAATGTCTTTTGATCTGTTGAGTTTACGTTTCGCAATGGAATGACCTTGGGATACCCTTTGATGTCAGCAATAGACAGGGACGCAATGAATGAATGAACGTGTCACCACAGGCATGTTCGCCTCTCAGATGGAAGCATGCAGCAGATAAACCGGAAACCACACCGTGTATATAGGGACAAAATATACTTTATGAGGGATAAGAATCTTTTCTACACGGGAATAGGTCTTCTGTTTTAGTTGTGCTGGGATACAAATTTTGGATCAGAGGTTTAGTCTGCTATCATTTCACAGACCCACACACACGCACGCAATACATACATTTGTGGAACAGCTGCTAAAGAGAACAGTTAGTAGATAAATTGCTCAAACTGCCGTCAACTGACACGTTAAGCTTGTTTCATCACGGTCTACTGTTTATCACTCAGTCAATTGCAGATGGGTAAGCTCTGATGTGTTTTTAGCTTGGTTCCACAATTATGTTACACGACTCTATTGAGCAGCGTTTACTGGTTTCAACTGTGATTGTTTAGACGCCATTCTCAATGGGAATAGAGGATCCGAATCCATACCTGGTACACAGGTGGTTTCGTAGGAGCCGATCAAACCGGGGTTCGGTAAGTCACAATACATGAACCTGACTGAGCGAGTATGGGACGGATGTTTGGGATGGAATCGGGATACGGAGAAGACGGACCCCAGCGAAAACGGACCCCCCAAAAATCGAGAAAACGGCCACCGCGCTGGAACGGCGTCCGAATCAAGACAAAACGGTCCCTGTGCCTAGAGAAAACGGCCAACATAGTTGCACCAATATCAAAGGAGATTATATGATTATATATGTCCTACATAATAGAGATTTACTTCATTGTGGACTTCATTCGATATCCATAGCGGTTTAACCTTTGAAGATTGATTGGTTGTTTCGATAGTTACGATGAACAAATCAATTTGACTGATTGTAGATTCAAAGGCTCAGAGACCGTTTTCTTTACAAACGGTGGCCTTTTTCTCGATTATATTTTTGGCCGTTTTTGCTGGTGTTCGTTTTCACTATAACCCATGAAATCAAGTACAGGTTTGAGTATGAAACGGATGTTTGGGAATGGAATCAAGTACAGGTTTGCTCGACATAGCCTAAATATTCAGAGATCGATTGTGGGTCTTTGTACCAGTTCAATCGTGATTAAAATCATAAGGTAGCGTCGAATAGTTTTCTATCCATGAGGAAAAGAGGAGTCGAACTTGTACAAGTGGTGAGTTGTATCTGTACAAGGGGTGAGTTGTTTCTGTATAAGGGGTGGGTGGTATCTATACAAGGGATGGGTTGTATTTGTACAAGGGATGAGTTGTACTTCACGTGGTGCCAGTAGACATTAACATCTATATACATCACGGCTGATGGCATCGTCTCGTGAAGAGGCAATGGTGGCCCAGTAGTCGAAGACGCCGCAGACAGCTGTGCGTTAGTTGAAACCTACGGCCCTGATCCCAAAAGTCGCCCTGTTTATGCATATAGGTTTGTTAAACATTGAACAATTAGCAAGCGATCATGTTTAAAGAAGTGACATATTTACAGGATCACTATTGCAGGATTTCAGTTTCCTTCACTGTATTGTATAAGTTGAAATCAACACCAACATGCTCCTGGTCATGTGACTAAAGGTTCTAGTTCTACTGAGTTAGTTAATTCCAATCTCGCAATGTTGGTTATTATCTGAAAGTAGACTTGGGGGGATTATCTGACCTCCACTTGTGTATGGGCGGTAGGAGATGGAGTAGCATTGTTAGATCTGACAGACAATGTACATTACGTAATGAACTGACAGACAGTGTACATTACGTAATGATCTGACAGACAATGTACATTACGTAATGATCTGACAGACAGTGTACATTACGTAATGATCTGACAGACAATGTACATTACGTAATGATCTGACAGACAATGTACATGATGTATTGATCTGACAGACAATGTACATTACGTAATGATCTGACAGACAATGTACATTATGTAATGATCTGACAGACAATGGTCACGAGGGGGACATGGGTTGATGTACCCTGTATGTTTATTTATGTTCCCTGAGCCGGAAGATGACCAAGGGATTTATGAGAATATACGTTTTCTACTTCTATTATTATTGAAGGTAGTTGGCTCCCTTAAACGCACATTTAAAGTTAATAAACCGATATTCAGTAATAATTTGTGACTGATTAGTATTTACCCGTCATTATTTGGATTACTATTAAAATGTTTGGATGGACCTCCCAATTTTCTAGGATAAACACCTGTATTTGTTTGTAATAATAACGTTTGGAAACTAATGACCGAGGTTTAGTTGCAGGAACTTGTTTATAGTTTACTAGGTCATATAGAGTCTTTCATCATCGGAAAATGTGAAGAGCTTCTGGTGAACTGTGTTTGCTGAAGTAATGCTCTTTGTCATTCCACTTCCTCTGTAGCGCCAATTCAGACGTATACATACGTGTTCAATACTTGTTGTTACAAAGTATGCTTTGATTCGTATTGTGGTTTTAGCGTTTGATTGATTCCCTTGACAATGACCATAATGACAATACTTTCTTACATCTAGGGAATTCTTTTCATATTTTAAAGTGACCACATAGACAAATATTAAAAATGACATAAAGGTCAAGAAAACATAAAACAACACAATTGACCAGGGCCGTAGGTAGCTGCTCCCCTAGAAATTTTTTACAAATTATCTTTATACATCAAAGTATTGATATAACACTCTTTAGAGTGTCATATCGCAACTGGCTCACAAAAATATTGAAAAATCAACCATTTATATTTGAGTGAAATCATTCCTTTGCCAAGGTAACATATTGGGCTGCTTAAAACCAACGGGAATTCTACAAGAGCTGAAGGCTTTTGAATATACAAGCTAACAAGATAGGTACCTTCGTAGAGAATCCTAACACTGAAATTTTCGTTATATCAAGGGCCCTTATTACCAAGCCTGTGAGTACACGTTTCCTTAACTCTGTAACTGTGTTCTTGCTAGGAATACTAACTAATCCCCAGCCAGTACAGTGCTGGATAGAACATACTGAACTTGGAAAAATTGGTTAAACTGTGTGAAAGCAAACTTTAGGAAAGCCGGATACACATGAAACAAAATGCCATGAAGTGACAAATCCTCTGAAAGTTCAAACATAAAATATGAACGTCTATTCAAGGGGGAAACATGGTTTAATAGTCTTCCAACCACTAGATATAAACCACTATATAAGTAATGAACATTTCAGACAATGTCATATCTTCAGAAACACTGTCTTGTCCTCAGATAGACTTAAACTGGGCAGATTTCAAGATATTAAAAACTGAATACAATCATATAAAGATATAATATGTATGTTTGGGAGCAATTTATTTTGCAAACTAAAATCTACATATCTTTATGAATATTAACTGTTTAAAGGCAGACTCAAATCTACCTATCATCATTCAATATTTTTTGGGTATTAATTTTATATAATTCGTACTGTAATTATTTAACATGAGACTATCAACACAAATTCTGGAAATAATAGGACTGTAGATCAACTTTGATTCAATCGAAGCGACAGAAATATCTATTACTAGGATGGAATGTTCCTTGTGGTTGTTATTGATGTTATGGTAATGTTTCTATTACCCAATTGTAAGTCTGTCTTATCAAATACAGAGTGACATTATTTTGTAAACTCCGAAACTTGACAAATAACTAAACAGTAAGTTATGGTGTCGATATTATATTTAGAAATGAAATGTTCGCTACATCATTACTTCCTATTTCCGATGACTCTCAACTTTACGTCTTTGGTGATTGTATGCATCCTCTTTGATTTTCCAGATGATAGGAGTGACGTGATATTTAAAAATAGTATCAGAACTTCACAAGCTATGTAACGGAGATTACATACTCTTGCAAAATAAAGCATTAAGTTACCATTAACCACACACAAGCTTTGGATATGTTTCCTTTTCCCATCTGGCATACTTCGTGTTCTAAATGTAACTCAAACGATGTCAAAAAGAGCACAATTCGCTAACTTGGCGGTGGTAACGGACATTTCACTCTTATTTCTACGCTTGGAATATTTTCTGTGTATTGAGATATGTTATGCAGAGAGATATTCTAAGCCCCAAATAATGACAAGTACCATTAACGTAAAGATAATTGTATTCATTCAAAGTGAATGGGTGAGATTATGCTTTGTTCTACACATGCACGTGTCTAGCTGAAAATTAGTCATGGTCATTTCCTGAAAACTGGCGACATGGCATTAGACCAAATTCATTTATCTAAAAAGAATGCATTGGCCTAACAATTTTCAGAAAATAAACTTTTGACCAATATCAATGTCCTAAGGTACTAATATCCAGGTATTTGTATACCAAGGTGCGTTAAGTAAACTGCAAAGTAAGGTTTTGCTACCGGCATCAGTAACAAACATTTCAAACTGACCTATTACCTTAGCTGTAACAAATATTCTCTTTGGGGGTTATTTGAACTGTTAATGTATGATGTATGTTGGGCAGTTGGTACCATTATTCAGCCACACTGAAAATAACATTTGCTAATTAGTTTAAGAGAAGCGTGGCGGCGACAGCATTTACACCCCATTTTTGAGAATGAGTGATATACCCTCACCGCAGCCCTGAAATCCACACCTCAATTAAAGACGCAAAGATTGCGGGCAGCCAATCTGACAGATGATCGGTACCAGAATGATACACCTAATTACATATGATTACAACAACCATTAATTAGTCCTAAAATAAGGAATCCAGGACAATGATATAGACAACCGCGAACCGTATGAACTGAAGGCATAGTGTGCAATACCTAATGATAATTAACGAACAAAAGACTTTTTAATTAGAAGGAGGAGTCAATCCACTTGACACCAGGTTAGACTCCGGGCAGGATAAACAAAATAGAGAATAACATACAAAACGATGAATACACAATCAAACATTGACTGGTGCAAACAAAAATAGTATTATATAAACTATCGACTATATTTTTGGAACTATGAACCCAATGAACATATGCTATATAATGAACCATTCTCTCATCCCAAAGATCATATGGTAACTTGATCTGACAGTGTTCATGACCATACCAGTTGACAGTGTGGCTTGTGAAAGGTCTTTCGATCTCCTCTCTTCGAGGCACAAGGTGTGGACAATGAGCACAGAACATCTAACTTGTCTGGCTATGCTGCACACACACAGAAGTACACATTTGATACCAAGTCCATGCACTATCTACTCTAGGACGACAGACTGGAGGAAATTCAAATACAGCTAAAAGTGTATAGTGAAGACAAAATCATTTTTGATATTCCTTTGGAACTGCAAATGTACGTGTTAATTTCATGGATGATTATAAATATAGCAATCTTTCTGACTGACTTATCTTGTTCAGGTGCAATGAGTAAACTGAGTGAGTGAGTAAAAATGGACAAACCTGAAGATATCATGTATATGATGTAAATATCACGTGCAATTTCTGGACTCTCAACTCAATTAAATAATACAACTATTTTATATTGATTCTTAATCTGAACAACCTGTTTCTGGTGTTCCCCGCCGTGATACTGCTGGATTATTGCTAAAAGCAGCGTAAAACCAAACTCACTCACTCACTCTGAACAAAACAGTTGTTTTGCATATATACAGATACATGTATGTCGAAACATATTTTAAAAGTTTAGTTCAGAACATTATGTACAAATGCTACAATTTTGAACAAGAAAACTTTATTAAAAATAGCATGAAAAAAAATGGTCAAACATAGCAGGGAAAAAACTTTGATACAAAATTGCAAATTACATAAATGGAGCCATTTTACCTTCAGAATTGCATTTGAGAACGCGGGAATTATAAAGACAGGGTAAATCCGAAATAGACACCCCGGAGATTTTCTTGCAATTAAAATGATTTTGTTAAGATAAGATTTGCTTTTGATATCAAGAGGACCATACCATTGAATGAAAAAAGTTAAAATACTTTCAACAAAACAACGATAAATCAACAGCATTCACTTTTGCTCACGTTAAAAGATCTCAGTTTGCGCATAAAATACAATCTTTACTGGCATTTCTTAAAAATATAATCAGTGTTTGGACCCCACTGTAGTTTATTGTCAATAATAGTGCCAAGATATTTGTACTGTGCTACAATTTCGACAGTTTCTGAATTCACTCTTGATTTCAACAAGCATAGTGCTTCTAAAATCCACGATGAGTTCCTTTGTTTTCGCAACATTTAATTGCAGGTAGTTGTCGTCACACCAGTGTACAGAATCCTTTACGTCGTTTCTGTAATACGCTTCTGTCCCTCTGATCAGACCGACCAAAGCCGCATCATCAGCAAATTTGACTGTCGGACAATCAGGGTTGCGGCTTACACAAACGTTAGTATATAGAATGAAAAGCACAGGTGAGATGACACAGCCCTGAGGTGTTCCAGTATTAGTGTACATTGTTGATGAGTTTGTCTGATTCATGTCAGGCAAACTCATCAACACGTACACTATATCAATATATATTGATATAAAAATAATAAAAATACATATAAATACTTGAACACAAATAAATACGACACATGATTATAGTTTCATGTTTATTCAGATCTAACGTCTAAGCTGAGCCACCGGATGTCTGTTCTGGGTGAAGTTTTCTAACGACAAGAGACTTGAGACCTGAAATAACAAACATTTCATTCTCAGTTGATTTATTAAATATTTCTATTTTTCATACTTTCATTCACTCATTTTTACCCATATTCATGCAAATATTTTAACTTTTTCATAACTTATCAAACGTGCATTTTCAAATAGGATTATATGTGGTATGCAAAGATATGGCAGACGGGATTAGCGCAGTTCAGAAACAGTGTATATGCTAAAACATCAACTTCTGTATACATGAGTCACAATAAGCATCCAAGGCAGTGTGCGTAATAGTTTCCAAATTGTGCTAACCAGTCGGGTTAGCTATGCCTGAAAGTTACTAGCCCACAAAATAATTGGCCCAAAATTTAATGTAGAAACAAAGCAAAAGATTACAAAAAAATAACATCAAAAACAAATATATATATTGACGAAATTAACTAGGTATTCTAGGTATTCTTAACCAAAAGTCCCTGCCACACCAGACCGGTAAACCTGATATAACGCATACAAACTAATGAGGAAGTTCCACTTTCATGTCCAAATGATTCTGCAAAAACTACTCAAAGTATCATTTGTTTTCAATTTGGACAGCATAGTGTGGGTTGTGCAATAAACAGACACCCCCGCACCCACGCTGCTAAGACCAAAAACACAAGAAACAATATCACCTAAATAACTCCAAATCAAAAGAAACAAATACAATAGAAAACATATAAACAACATAAAACGATCTATACCCCTAAAATAAAACAAACAAACAAAAAACAAAACCGAACAAACAAGAAAAAGAACCAAAAAACCCCCCACAACCCAAACAAACCTAAAGAGAAACAAATTCCCTCCACAACCCCATCTCCATATAAACATCCACAAACAACTAACAAACAAAAGAGCAGAACAAAATCTAAATTAAAAAGAAAGTTACATCATCATTTATATCCTGTACCTACAAACAAAGGTGCCGCTAAAATAGTGTCAACTAAAGCGGCCTGAGCTACCATTCGTTCACTTGAACCGTGGATCCCACACAATATTTAGAAAATGTGAACAAGTACTTTGCAAATTTAATCAAAACCTACTCTTCCCTTTTTGTAACTATCTCAATTCGCAAATTTAAAGTTTTAAAGCTTCCTTTCAAACTATAATCATGTGGAGTTATTAATCTACGTCACTCGCTTTAGTACACTGATTAGAACATCGCGCCAAAGAGAAAAGAGTGACTGGTCTGGAATGGAACAATATTGTCTTTTCCTTTGCCTACGGTTTAATGAAGACTCGTATGCTATGGTGAAAGACAGTACTTGTCTGTCTTAATCTTCCCTCGAGTATTTGTGTCACGCACCTGCAATAGCTGCCTGGAAGCCGGCGTTGTAGTCACAGGCTACCTCGTTGTTGACGTAGTTGGAACGGTCGTCCTTGTAGCCGTCACTGCTATCAGGTCCTCCTACCAGAGCTCCGAACAGGGTATGGACATTTGGTTTATGGCTGGACATGACGAACGGACCACAGGGAGCGGGTGCCCATGGACAGGAGCTGTGTGGAGAGGACTTAGTTACAATGATGTGTGTTGTTTAAACCAAGCAGGAGAGTCTTTATAACAATATACAAAGGCCTCTCAAGCCTACACTTTATTGATATGACTTTTTAAAAAGAGTTTAAACTATACAGCACTAAAAGTATACGTACACAAATCAGGCGAGGTATGTGAAGAGAGTTGCTGTCAGGTTTGCAACATTATCTACCAACATAGCGACGACTACCAAATTTTGTTGATTTCGTCGTAGAATGTCATCAAACTAAGAAACATGTCAAAGACCTACTTATATACTTAGTCTGGCAGTTTCAAAGATGAAGATGCATGACGGAAGTGCAAAGGAATGAAAATGTTATGGCTGTTGTAGGGGTTAGAACGTGTTCCATGTATACTTTGTTGAGTATTGCCTTACAGTTAAAAGCTGTGGAAGTTAAGCGCAGGTGATGGCACTGCGACTCACAAATTGTAACTTGAAATTAAACTAACTAGGTATCAATGGTTCACTGGCTGAGAATATATATTTGTAACCATTATATCAATTGTTATTTCTACTTTGTTAAAAATACTCGTGTTCTTTGAGACATATGCTACCACAGTTCCATCCAAGACAGAATAAATGATTTTAACAAGCTGACCAAGACATTCCTTTCCCGTAGGGAAGCTACCACCTACCTGGATCTGTGATGGGGACTGTGTGGAAAGTCAGTGTCTCCAAATCCGATGAGGTAGCTGAAGCCGGTGTCACCGAGAGCGTAATGGATCTGAGAAACAGCCCACTTCCGGTACTCATCGGGATAAAGACCTTCGTCGGCTGCCATCAACGCGATCAGGGCCATATTGGCTGTAAAGATATTGCAATGATTTATGTGCAATGATACGGTTTGTCATCTCTCTGACATACACCATTCAGTAGATAACATATCCGTTCCCTATATGAAACCGAAATATCACATACTAAATTCATAAAGCTCTGGTCCTTCCTGTCGCTGCTTCATTTCGGCCTGCCATCCTTCCACAGTTTTCTGTACCACTAGTGTGTTGGGTGTAGATCGTCACTTACTTCTAGAGGGCTCAGATCAACAAAACGTTTGGTTGCTGTTTAATACCGCACTCAACAGTATTCCAGCTGTATTGCGTCGGTCTGTAAATATTCGGGTCTGGACCAGACAATCCAGTCATCAACAGCATGAGCATCGATCTACGCAATTGGGATACGATGACATGTGTCAACCCATTAAGACAAAAACATGGGTTGCTGAAGACCACTTCTAACCCGGATCTGTGTTGAAAATGTTCGTAACGTTACGACCTGTCGTCGTAACTCTGTAGTTTATCTGGGCTTTGTTTTTGTTGATCGGGGCCAGGTGCATTGCAAGCCTCAAAACTGCTGCGTTCATCCACACCGCGTTGTTATTGAGTAGCTGCAGTCAGTCGGGGAGTGTGGAGGTTAGACTTTGGCGACTGACGGATATGGAGGGGGAGGAATGTTTATACAGTACGAGATACATTCTGAACACTTCGCTTGTTCATTTTCATGTGTTGACAACCTTGAATTAAACATACAAAAAACTCGACAAATACAAAAATGATGACGGATTTGAAAATGACACATTTCACTGTGACAGGATCTGTTTATTGCAGGCTTAATCACTGTTTCACCCTGATAATGATCGTTGACTTTTCAGTACGAAAGAAGTGTTAGCTGGTTTTACCAAAGTGACATCTGCAGTTGGCATGGCGTCGGACGGAACTTCCACATCAAGTTGACAAGTTATAATTGAAATAGTGTTTAAAGCTTGGTGTTATATCACAGCTTCATGATTAACATTGTGTATATGTATTAGAGTAATCAGTGATTTTATGCCGCCTTTGGCAATTACATTATATCACTAGAAAGCCGGGGGACTGCACGAATGGTACTCGCGATCGTTTCGGGATTCGAACCTAGCACTTTAACGTGACGAGCGACCGGTCTGACCACCAGTCTACCCCACCGCCCAAATATTGTTTGAGGATTTTGTCTGAATTGAATGAGGAGAAGCAAATACATGTTTTCTTCTTCTGTGGGTTATTAGTGACGCGACATTCCATGATCAGTACATCTTGAACACGTACAGATCGACTGGATGTAGTAGCTGACGTGAAGCATGTACAACAGACACTGATAAGACACTGATCGCATGTTGGAACATTGATTCCTTAGAGGTTGCTGTTTTTCTAAAGTCACACTCAGCAATCCTCCATGTATAGAACAAAGGTAAGTAAACAAGCACGTCTGGGTCATACGGTCAAACTGTTTGAAATCATTCAATCAAACAATGTACAAACAAATTGATTTAGTTGCCTCATACGACAACCAAGTCCCACAAATCCTGGGACAAACAAATTGATTTAAGGACAGCATGGGATGGTAGTTGTTGGACTCAACTCGACAAGGGAAAGTTTTAAGTCCCATTCTGGTTTGAGGTATCCTCCGCTCTCCAGGCTTTTCAAATGAACTGCAGATAATGTTAGACGTCAAACACTGTACACGTACGCTCTGACAGTCATGGTTCAAGATCCCAGTTTTAAGTCTTCTGACGAACCTCCACCAACCATCTAATCATTCACGTCATCATCATTCACCTTGTTATACAAGTGACAACAGTCCCTGTGTCTAGGACCTCCACCAGTTCAGTTCACACCTGTCCCAAACTGAGGCACGTTATACAAGACGACTCTCATGTGTGGACTACGCTCAGTTCACACCAAAGGGTTTAACTACAGCACGACAAGACGACTCTGTGCAGTGGACTACGGTCTCACCAAAGGGTCTTAACTACGGCTAGTGGGAAATGCCTCGACTAATGTACTTGACTTACAGACGTATCTGAGTGATCCCCACTGAAGACGCCATGCCAAGCCCTTGGGTGTGTACTTGATGACCTGTCCAGGGAACCAGTAGTGTTGGAAGGTATCCTCAATGTCCTGCTTGTATTTGTCGTCTCCCAGAAACTTGTAGAACAGCAACTGAAAACACCCGATGACCGGGAAGTGCATCTTAAAACAGGAATTTACCCAACATGACACGTCCTGTTCTTTGCACACCTTGCTTACTGGCACGCTTGCTTTTAATGAAAAATCTGTAAATGGCGGATAGGGAAGGTCAAACTAGTGTCATCACATATGTTTAGAGTTTTCTTATGATTTCTATTACATCTTACGTACTCGGGAATCTGTTTCGCGATTACTATCTGGCTTTGAAGAATAGAATGACTGGAAACTGGAAACCCTGTCATACAAGCTTTACACTGAACAGAACTTTTTCTATCGCCCCACTGTATTATAGAAATGTTTAATGCATCACCTACCAAAATGTCCAATGCAATTTCCTACTTTACTTAGTACCAGACGTTCTCATATTGTCTCCAGCCATCCATTTTGGTGGAAGCCACTGTGGCTGAGAGGGTAAGATCAGCTTGTGTGCTGGTGTTTAGGTGCCTTCTTCTGAGAGCATGAGTTCAAATCCCGGTTGGGACCCAACCCAAGAGGCGTACTAGAATCTGTACTATACTGATAAAGTGATATCCTAAACATCACGCACCCTGTCAGTCTCTGTACCAACTTGTCTCTGTTTCATTAAAAGATATGGAATCTAAAGAACATATGAAATGCTGGGAGTTGCACCTGATTGGCTGCCTGTTTGTCATCCCAAGACATCCCCCAGCATGCCCCATTCTGGTAAAACTCCTTGGCGTCAGTGAGGTACTTGCTGTTGTTGGTGGCCATGTACATCCACAGGCCGGCCCAGGCATGCTCGTCTGTGGTGTTGGTAGATCTGACATACAATCATAACATCACAGGTCCACATAATAACGAGGCAAGAAATACTTCACTGGAGGAAAACATATCCTTTACAAAGTATCAAATATATTTGTAAATAATAGTTCACATATGTTTTCATGTAAAGATGGGTCTGGGCTTAAGTATGTCACAATTACCTCAATTGCTCAGCCTTGTAAAAACATTTACTTTAATGCAACTTTGAGTCATTGAATGTTTTGAAGCAATCATCTTAAATGTGCGGCTTACTGATACAATTCAGTATCAGATCCTACCCTACTGCTTAGTCCAAACTGGTGAGTGAGTGAGTTTGTTTTTACGTCGATTTTAGTAATATTCCAGCAATTTCATGGCGGGGAACAGATTGTACCAATGTGGGGAATCAAAACCGGGTCTTCTATCGGCCCCAGTAAAAAATAACTAGGTTTAACACTGAAGTGTTTGTCGCCATAGGCCACTGGTCACGAACCTCCTTATCCAACCTTGTATTCAAGATATACTCACGGGTAGAAACTAGAGGCAGCTCCGACGCTGGAGCTGTACTTCCCCTTGTGTTTCATGGCGAAGTTGTACAGATCTGTGGCGTGACTCAGCAGCTTCGTGGAGTAGGCGGGGTCTGTTGAAAGAGTGAGATGATTTCAGGCCATACACTCCTAATACATTTGTAAAAAGGCATGGACGAAACAACTGGTGTTAGATCTTGTCGGTGTTGTTGACCGATGTCTCATACAGAAGTGAAATTGGATTTATTACTCCAAACAGTCGTCTAGTCTGGACATCAGCTGGGAATGCCACATGGTGTCATTCAATAAACTGACCTCTCGTCTTGAAGGCGATCGATCCAGCAGCCATTGCGGCAGCGGTTTCCCCAGCTACATCACTTCCGGGATTGCTGGCGTCGATCTTGTAGGAAGGTCTTGCCATGGTCATATCTTCAGGCCTTCCCCAGAAGTTGTGGTCTGTGTTGCCGTCGCCAACCTGAAGATTACAGCATTAGGGCGGAATATTGAGAGCGATTTGCTGTAAATCTCATCAGCAATTGAGGGAATACCTAACAAACCCAGGACCAGATATCCCACATGTATTACATCTTCTTTGACATATTCAATATCGTCATAGGTTTGTCACTCGGGCTGCGTAGTATTACTAGTTTATTGATTGTCGTACGACGTATCGGACTAAACTACGTAGTTCATTGCTTGCAATCGTCCAGAGACAACGTCGAAAAATCTTTCAATTGGATACATACTGTATCTGAACTACTATATGTTCATACTATTTGTTCGCTTTCCGTCATTATGCATTAAAACCACGTTTAATGTCATTGTATAAGAACAGTTGTGGGTTTTCAGCAGTGTTTACACACTATGTGTAGCATTGTACCCTTCAAGGCAATCGTGCCTGGGCCATCGGCAATCAAACGTTCAAAGAATATTCCATCACCGGGCACATCTATCCTGGCCTAACGACACTGGCCTTTCCTACCACCTCCTTAAAACAAAAGCAGACCAGTCCTCCCACCTGCACATACAACTCCTCCTTCCCCGTGTGACACTTAAGGAGGTAGTCCAGGGCCCACTTGATACAGTCGTACATGTTGTCCAGCTGACCGGACGCCTCGTATGCATCTCTCCAGTGGATGAGACTCCAGGTGAGGATGGTGGTGCTGTAGGCCATGGGGAAGTTGAACTTGACGTGGTCGCCGGCTGTCAATAACAGGCGCTATTTAAAGGGAGACAACTCATGGACAAACGCGCAAGGGCAGCCTTTAGCTAAATCGCTTATCCAAAACATTTTTTTCCAGCAGAACAACAACATAAATTACACCGGCTGAGGGTCGACTGAAGTTGGTTTATACCCACATCATGTTCCGCTGCTTACTGGCTTATGGTTATGGTTTAGCGCCATGAGCATGCTTACGAGCGTGGATTTGTGCGCACTATAAATAGGCAATAATATTATTATTATTATTATTATTATGTTAATGTCCGATATTGAACGTTTGCTCGAAGCCGTAAACACAACCATAAGATAGTTGTGTCCTCATGGAACCCTATAAAGTGGGATAAGTCATGTGACTATGCTCTTTAAGCGCCTCACTTACCGTCATACCATCCTCCAGTGAGGTCCTCCCCGTTAGCCCCCTTGTCCCCCAGGGCGGAGTCCCCCCTCCAGGGAATCCTGTTGGACGCCGGGAGTTTCCCGGATCTCTGAGCCTCGTAGAACAGGATGGACTTGTACAGGACATCGTCATAGTTGTACTTGGTGCCGTCCGCTGCATTAATATAACGTAAAGGTGACAGTGCAGTATCTCCTGGTTGCACAGCATCGTATTACAATGTCTTATACATTTGGCTCGGACGCTAGATCACTAGAACGCTGTATAACACGGTCACTGTAATGGTAATGGTAATGCTGGTGACCAATTATTGTTAATTATCCCTGTTGTTCAAAATAAGTGACTGTGTAAGATGCATACGTGTAGAAAAAATTCAAACGTAACTTGGCAACATCAACTGCACAGTCCCAAGTGATTTTTAATGTCATGTTGACACTAGAGGAACTACTTTTTATTACAGAACAACCTGATTCCTCCCTTTTATTACATCATGAATCATTTAGTCATTTATCGCACTCGACCGTATAACTTTTAACACGTGCAACAATTTGCAACGGTTTGCCACAAATGGCGTGATGTCCTCATGAATAAGAAGGAAGGCGTCCCTGAATGTCTCCATCCAACGCGGTTCGACTCGTGCAAACAACATTTTTATCACAAAAATGGTTTGCTACAACACTTACTGGCTTCCTGGTACAAACACTGATGTCTTTACAATTCTGCACTAATTACACCAAGAAATGGAATTGGTGGTCGATAATGATCATCGACTGATCAAAGCCAGCAACAAATGGATTGATTTAGCCATTTCATGTGTACGTACACAAGCTGCTCATACGCGCATACTGTCTCGGTACATATGACCAGAGGTTGCACACACGTGAGCTACTGGTCCATTACGCATGACGAGAGGTTGCACACACGTTGCGACCTGGTTCAGTACGCATGACGAGAGGTTGCACACACGTGGCGACCTGCGACCTGGTTCAGTACGCATGACGACGAGGGTTGCACACACGTGGTGTCCTGAGTTCAGTACGCATGACGTGAAGGTGCCTCGCATACGTGGCGTACTGTGCTCGTGGCGTACTGTCATATGATGAGAGGTTGCACACACGTGGCCTACTGGTTCAGTGCACATGACGAGAGGTTGCACACACGTGGCGTATTGGTTCAGTACGCATGACGAGAGGTTGCACACACGTGCTGTACTGGTTCAGTACGCATGACGAGAGGTTGCACACACGTGGTGTCCTGGTTCAGTACGCATGACGTGAAGGTGCTCATACGTGGCGTACTGTCTCGGTACATATGACGAGAGGTTGCACACACGTGGCGTACTGGTTCAGTACGCATGACGAGAGGTTGCACACACGTGGCGTACTGTCTCGGGACAAATGACGACAAGGGGGCCCACGAGTTACCCGTGCTTGTAGGGTATGAATTTGTCAACATTAGTGTACATGGTGTTGAAACATATACGACGATTGTATAGGTTAACACACAAAGAGTTTCGTGAACATCCAAAATATGTTCCAAATTCTGTAGTACTGTTTTGGACACATTTCCGAAATCATAAAACACATTAAATGCAAAGTCACAATGGCTATACCTGATATCAAAGGCGTGACAGAGTGAAATGTTATGTACTACAATCACATCCGGCTCAAATATTTAGCACAAAAATAATTCCTTATTATGGTGATCAATCCGACGTTTGAGACCATCATAAAATTATGAAATCGCATCCATTGCAAAACAATTGATCAAAACGCTGTACTTTAAATAGTTGATGAAGGAAGGTGTATCTCCCGGGAGATATTGTGTTATCTCACCCATGCAGTGATTGGTATTGGATAATCAGTCGATTTGTATCAAGTTCATGGAGTTCGAGATAACAGGGCGTAACGGCTTGAACTCACTGTTTCTTCTCTTGGCCACGCCGTTCTTGTCTACCCCCATGTTAAAGAACGTGGCAGTGCCCGTCACCTTGTCGGAGCCCTGGTGGTTTCCGAAGAAGCGGAGTTTCAAGGTTGTCCCTTTGTCGTAGAACTCGCTGTCCATCATGTTGATGAGCACCCACGTCTTCCCGTCAGCTGACTGCTTGAAGACTCGAGCATGTTGGAGCTGTAGCAGAGACCCACAGTCGAAACATGGGACAGTTTTCATTGAAATATATCAATATCTCGACAAATATACAGTAAGCATGAAGATGGGAAGTAAAACTAATGCTTGATATTATCTTTAACATAACTGTTCAATATCATTATGCAAATACGTACTCTTAACATACTACTTGTTTGTTATAATTTTGACAAGATCATTGAAGGTGCCGATGGATTCGGCCACAAATGAGATATTTCAGCTGATCTGAAAATATACTGAGGGAGACAAATAAGGAAAAACCATATTCATCCAATTTCACTCACGATGCAATAGAAATATTGCAAAGAAACCTGGAGGAGAACAACGGAAGACTTTGTGTGCTCCCTTAGTTGTTTCTCTCAGTATATTTTGCATATTACGATTGCGATATATTCGACACATCCATATAAGGATCAGTTCATGAGTGAGTGAGTCAGTTTAGTTTTACGCCACACTCAGCAATATTCCTATATTCCTCAGCTATATGGTGCGGTCTGTAAATAATCGAGTCTGGACCATACAATCCAGTGATCAACAGCATGAGAATGGATACGCAATTGGGATTTGTCGCCTCTTACGAGAAGCATGGGTTACTGAAGATCAGTTCCATCCCGGATCTTCACGGGTTTTGATCAGTTCATGAAGACAGAACATATGTGACAATAGAGTGTCCAGGCTGGCCAGTGTCTATTTGTGCAGATATATGGGTGGTAACTAAGGGGGAAGCTTACATCCAGCTTGGTGACGGGTATGTTGAACCTGACGACGGCCTCCCACCCCTCTACGTCCTGGGTGAGAGGGAAGTCGAACTCGGCCTCGAACCTGTTCCCCCAGTCATTGGCTACCTTCAGGACGGCATTGATGGACTCTCCCAGTCACTGAAACAAAGGCCGGGGCAGTCACTGAAACAAAGCGAGTGAGTGAGTGAGTGAGTGCAGTGGTTGAGCGGTTGTGCGGTTGAGTGGATGAGTGGGTGAGTGGGTGAGTCGGTCAGAAAACAATACGAGCATGGTGAAGGCGGTAATAAAAGGAATAAAACAGCTCGTTCTTATATAGTGCCAAATGAACTGAAGGATGTTCATCTAAACAAGGGTTTAGATACACTCATAAACTGGAAACTTCTATATACTCACCTGGGAACAATAGAGTCAGTGAGCGGGGGACCGATGAATGGAACTTGTTAAATGTTTGTCCGCATTTCCGAAGTCAATTGTAGGTATCATGTTTTATTTATTTGGCGTATAGGTAACAGTATCCATTATGTAATAAACAGAACCACCACATGATCATAAAACAGTGAACACATGTTTATGCCCGTACCCCCCAGGGCACCATCAATGTGTGTATATGGTGGACGGTGCTTCGACAGCAGAATCTCGCGCCTTGGCCTGTGACAATGAATGCTACGCTACATCATCGTCAGCGTTGCTCCTGAGATTCTTGCCATTAACATATCTGGTCTTATACATAGTTCAAAGTTACCTTATCGCTTTTATTAGTTTCAACAAAATCAGTAGACACATTATCGAGTTCAGGACTATATTTTGATTACCTGATTGACTAGTGTTACATACCGCATAGCAACAGTACTTCTAGATTAAGTTATGTTAGCCGTTAGACGATAAATAGTAACTGTGTTGATGGCGGATACTGCAGGGCTTTCTTACGGTGTTCGTGATCACCCAGTCAGTGGTCAATTCATGTCCCTCGGAATTTCAGTGTTCGGTTCATGCACTATCTTACAGATACTGAATGCCTGGGAGACGCCCCAAGTAATGCATTGATAACAGGTTCAACACGTAGCTGAACTGTCAGCAAAGGTATGGTGCTGACAAACCTAAAAATATATCTGAGATTCTGAGATTCGACCCCACGTCAAGGGAACACAACGGCAACATAGAACGTAAATGCAATAGAATACTCAGAACACCTTGGGAAAAGGACACCTTGACTGGCCCCAGAAACAGGTGCCTCATGGTGTAACGAGCAAAATAGCTGTGAAAGCCATATTGAATAGACCAATAAAAACAATGATGACACCGGGTGTTTACCGAAAGAAACTACCCTAGAAAAGTGACAGTCGTAATTTCATTACCTGTGCTTCACTCGTGAAAGGGTCTGCGAGTGGTTTGTATGTCCATTTCCCACTGAATGTCACGCTTGATATTTGTTGCAAAGATTTTCTATTAACATTTGTTTGGCATACGCAGAAAAACAGATCAATCGAAAACAAATTTTAAAAGCAACTGCTTGCATAGATTCGGTTGTCATCTGCCGTTGAAATTCCACTTTAATCTTAAGTTTCAAACGTTAAAGTAAGGATGTTACACATGTGGTTAGTGATGCGGCCATAGCTCTCCACGAAGCATTCCATTGTTAACTGAACGTTATAGATTTTATAAGAACTCAGCATGAATACAAATGTGTAGTGATGGAGCAGGTGAGGAGGAAACATTATTTCTGTATTCGGTGGAGGCTGTTACTCTCAGACAAAACATCCAAACATCACACAGAACTTGAGTGTTCGTATACCTTCGAGACTCCCATCAATCCATTAGGGTAATTTCGAGCACCTGCTATACGAATGTATTCAAGTACTTACAAAGACTAAGTGTGATTGTCAATGACATGACGGTTTAAACGTCTTGAATTTAGTAACAGTCTATTAGGTCCATAGATGTATTTATAAACTTTCAGTGTTATTGACATATGCGAAAGTACAGTTTATCTCAAGTTCTCTACTCGAGTTCTCTATCAGGTTCTAAGTTCAAACATAATCTTTCAGTGTATGTTGTGACTAACACAAGGGATTGTCAGTATATATATTGCCTAATACAAGGGATTGTCAGTATATATAGTGCCCAACACAAGGGACTGTCAGTATATATAGTGCCCAACACAAGGGGCTGTTGGCTTCTGAGTCAAGGCTCACTGACGGTCTTGAAAATGGTATGCCTAAATAGTTCCATGCAGTTCGATGTATGACGTGTAATAGGTGGGTTATAAGATGTAGGGAACTCACATAACACGCCTGTGAGATCAGTGTAGGTTACATGCAGAGTAAGTTTTACCAGATTTGTCTGGCTCTGTATAAGACAATGTATTATTGTATTTCTGTAGTAACAAACAAAGGAATTACTTCTAAATATCAAGAGTGTGATTCCGACGAGTTTATAAATCATTATGAAACAGTTACGACAATAGGTGTTTCGTGAAGGTATGCGTATCCTGCTTGGTCACAATCACATGCACGGTAAGTCACCTGACACGGAACAAGTCCAAACACCATATTACGGCAGGGATCATTCGTGTCACTGATGCCTTAAAGAGATAACGGAAGACCTACCTATGTTAAAGCCTTCCTGTGTTGTTTGTGTGGTACCCTCGGTCGTGGGTGGAGTTCGTGTACCCGCTGCAACGAAAACACACGAAATGTTCTGAGTGACAATATGGCAAGGGTTATCCTGACTTTCAGACTGATGCAGTTCCACATCCTGAATCCAAGGCTGGAACTGAACATGCTTCTAGGTTTGTGAGCACAATCCTCATGGGTTTACCTCAGTGATACATCTACATCCGCTCCCCTCCAACATCAAAGCATTGAAATACTCCCCATGGCGGCGCTAAACCCAGCTGACACTCACTACATGCAAGTTATTCGCAATATGTATTTGGAGATATAAAGCGTCTTTGTGAACGGAATGAGTGAGTGAGTGAGTATGGTTTTGCACCACTTTTAGCAATATTCCACTAATATCACGGCGGGGGACACCAGAACAGGGCTTCACAGATTGTACCCATGTGGGGAATGAGCGAACGCTTTAACCATTATGCTACCTCACAGAACGGATCTGCATTAAAAGAGAATCAATATGTGTAAATATATGCCGAATTATAATATGATCCTTCTTTTAGAAAATGTCAAGTGTTCGGCAAAGAATCTGAAATGGTTGTGAAAGTTGTTATTGACATATGTGTAAACACTTTGATCAAATCTTCTTCCGTGACAAAAGCATGGTTAGGGTGGATGAAAGGAGGCCGACCTTTGGTGTTTTCAGGATATTCATTGCTTATTGCGCTAAGAAACGAATTGTGTTTGGTCCATGTTTAACAACCCGTCTGATAACCTCTGTAACAGCCCGTCTGATAACCTCTGTAACAGCCCATCTGATAACTTCTGTAACAACCCGTCTGATAACCTCTGTAACAACCCGTCTGATAACCTCTGTAACAGCCCGTCTGATAACCTCTGTAACAGCCCGTCTGATAACCTCTGTAACAGCCCGTCTGATAACCTCTGTAGCAGCCCGTCTGATAACCTCGGTAACAACCCGTCTGATAACCTCTGTAACAACCCGTCTGATAACCTCTGTAACAACCCATCAGATAACCTCTGTAACAACCCGTCTGATAACCTCTGTAACAGCCCGTCTGATAACCTTGGTAACAACCCGTCTGATAACCTCTGTAACAACCCGTCTGATAACCTCTGTAACAGCCCGTCTGATAACCTCTGTACCAACCCATCTGATAACCTCTGTAACAACCCGTCTGATAACCTCTGTAACAACCCGTCTGATAACCTCTGTAACAACCCGTCTGATAACCTCTGTAACAACCCGTCTGATAACCTCTGTAACAACCCGTCTGATAACCTCTGTAACAACCCGTCTGATAACCTCTGTAACAACCCGTCTGATGTAACAACCTGTGTAACAACCTCTCTGATAACCTCTGTAACAATTTCTGTAATAACCCATCTGATAACAACCCGTCTGATAACCTCTGTAACAACCCGTCTGATAACCTGGTAACAACCCGTCTGATAACCTCTGTAACAACCCGTCTGATAACCTCTGTAACAACCTGTCTGATAACCGTCTGATAACCTCTGTAACAGCCCGTTTGATAACCTCTGTAACAGCCCGTCTGATAACCTCTGTAACAACCCGTCTGATAATCTCTGTAATAACCCGTCTGATAATCTATATTCAAAGTGTCTGTATATATCGTCTGATAATCTCTGTAACAGCCCGTCTGATAACCTTTGTAACAGCCCGTCTGATAACCTCTGTAACAGCCCGTCTGATAACCTCTGTAACAGCCCGTCTGATAATCTCTGTAACAGCCCGTCTGATAATCTATATAATCTCTCATATCGTCTGATAATCTCTGTAACACCCCGTCTGATAATCTCTGTAACACCCCGTCTGATAACCTCTGTAACGGCCCGTTTGATAACCCTTATCCGAATGATAGTTATGAAGGTTGACATATAATGCGGCTAGTTGTTTTCACACCGTGGGCACCATGCCATCTGCACCTAATAGGGCGTCCAACTGAAGAAATATGTGTGTATTGTTCCATTGCTGAAATCGAAATTCCGATGTGGTAAAGAAAAAAGCCGAGTCATTCAGAAAGCTCGAACATGAGTGACTGAAGGATACAGACATCATTCACATGGACTGAGGGTTAAACTCCTTATAAGGGTTGTTATGTCGTCAAAGTAGTCCGATCCTAATGAGATTGGGTACTGATACTGATGGCGGTTACAATGTACGCGGTACTCACTGTATCCTGGAGGGAATGTGACCGTGGTAGATGGTGTGGTGGGCGTGGTCGTAGGTGGGCTGGTCGGTATCGGCGTGGTGGCATCGGGCATGTTTTCAATGGTGAGCGTGGCACTAGGCGTGATGTCACCTGTGCCGTGTCCGAGGAAGGTCACGCAGAGCTTGTCGCCAGCGTGTTCGTCCCCATTGAAGGGCTTGTTGACCAGCACGTACTCCTGGCCATCAGGGGTCTGGGACTCAATATCCGCCAGATAGATCTGCGGGCAAACCATCCAAGGTCATGAATACAATGAATTAATACCCTTTGGCGAGACAACGTATTGTCACAGGAGACAAGTTGGATTTTGAATGGTCTGTACGTTGACAGAGATATTTTGAGAATGGGCTCACTATGGTTTTGTACGGTGGCAATATTTCTTTCTATAACAGCCGAAAAATCCAGATACTTTAAAATTTGAAATAAATACTGTGAGCCTTGATATGTTTTGTTGTTGTTGACATTTGATTGTTTTCCAAACGTAAGATCCTTACCCCAGTAGCCTGTTCAACACGGCGTTAAACCTCACTCACTCACTCTCACTGAAAGACCTTACCTCCAAGGATTTGAGTGGCTGGTCGAACTTTAGGTGTGCTTTCCAGGAAGTGACGTCAACAGTAAAAGGCATGCAAAATCTCCCTGGAAACCTCCGCTCCAATGGTTACCCATAGTAACAGGAACGGTTGAGGACATGGAGGACCCAATAATGGCCCCCAATAAGAATATGGCCAGCATTCTGGACCGTTCAGTCTGAAAGAAAGGAAGTTTGATTGAATATTAATTTGCGCATCAAATAAAATATTGATCCATCAATATCACACAAAGAATGGGATTCGCGCGTTGTACCCTTGTGAAAGTGAGACAACAGGTCTTCAAGGGCATAGCAATACATTATTTCACTGTACATTATGACCCAATATCATACACTTATTATGCGGTTTTGGCGTAGCTTGACATTAGTGTCAAGAAACGAAAGTGATTAGATGTCTACAAACATAGGCACAGAGATGAGGGATGGGAGTGTTTTCGTTTGATAAATAGGATTCGGATGTGTTTTTTCCTTTCATATGTTATTTACGATACTTAGGTACCCTCATTAATATACTCAGCTTAAAAGTGTCAGTGTATGACGTAGCAAACACTACATAGTGAAACTAGCCATTTGTTATCCACAATCGAACCATGTTGTGTCGAACTTCGAGACAACCTCAAAAGTGAGTTTCCTAAATCTTGCTATGAGTGATGTAATCGTGATTGTGCTTGTAATTTATGCTCAATTGGATATATCTTTATTTCAAACCGTTCGTGACATCAAGGAATAGTTTGTGTAATTTTTGATACTGGGGACTCCTAAATGAGTTCTACACATTCAGTAAACCAGATTCGAATATCCAAGGGACAAGGTTAGGTATTCTCGAAATGTTCGTAGTCCTACGAACTTCGTAAGCCCATTCTTAACACATTGGCTACGAACAAAGTTAAGAATTCTCAGGACTACGAATGTTTTTTTTAGAATATGGGCCCAGATGATTTCGAGACAACCGGGAATTAGACAAATCATCGTTCGACACAGCGAGGTTCTACAATATCGTCTTATGATCTACAGGAACGTTTACAGTAACACCGTGATGGGCAGTGATGTGCTATATTTAGACTTGTACTTTTTTAGAGAGAGTGCTGGAATGTACTAGAACCCTCCTCTGATACACAGAATATTTTCGATGGGCCTTCTTGGAATTTCCAGTGTACTATATCTCCATATCATTATGATAAATATATCCCGTCGTATCGGAGGTGACGCCACCATCTCCATCTGGTCTACTTCCGGTTTCTTAAATACAGTTGACTGGATGGCTATGTTTAGCGGCAACTGTCTCAGACGGAGCTAAGCCGTGGCGGATAACCCTAAAGTTAGTATCATATCTGGAGATAACATACCCTGGCCCAGCCGTGTCAGATAACCCTATAGTTGGTGTCACATCAGGAGATAACATACCCTGGCTCAGCCGTGGCGGATAACCCTACAGTAAGTATCATATCTGGAGATAATATACCCTGGCTCAGCCGTGGCGGATAACCCTATAGTTAGTATCATATCTGGAGATAACATACCCTGGCTCAGCCGTGGCGGATAACCCTACAGTAAGTATCATATCTGGAGATAACATACCCTGGCTCAGCCGTGGCGGATAACCCTGTAGTTGGTGTCACATCAGGAGATAACATACCCTGGCTCAGCCGTGGCGGATAACCCTATAGTTAGTATCATATCTGGAGATAACATACCCTGGCTCAGCCGTGGCGGATAACCCTGTAGTTGGTGTCACATCAGGAGATAACATACCCTGGCTCAGCCGTGGCGGATAACCCTACAGTAAGTATCATATCTGGAGATAATATACCCTGGCTCAGCCGTGGCGGATAACCCTATAGTTAGTATCATATCTGGAGATAACATACCCTGGCTCAGCCGTGGCGGATAACCCTACAGTAAGTATCATATCTGGAGATAATATACCCTGGCTCAGCCGTGGCGGATAACCCTATAGTTAGTATCATATCTGGAGATAACATACCCTGGCTCAGCCGTGACGGATAACCCTGTAGTTGGTGTCACATCAGGAGATAACATACCCTGGCTCAGCCGTGGCGGATAACCCTAAAGTTAGTATCATATCTGGAGATAACATACCCTGGCCCAGCCGTGGCGGATAACCCTAAAGTTAGTATCATATATGGAGATAACACACCCTGGCTCAGCCGTGGCGGATATCCCTGTAGTTGGTATCACATCAGGAGATAACATACCCTGGCTCAACGAGGATGGGTTTCTGAGCTTGAGCCAATATCCAGAAAGTCAATGCCCATAACATTGTGTAAGTACCATACCTCAGGTAATGGGTAGACCTGAGTTGAATCAAGTTAGTATAGTCTTTCATATGGCAAAACTAGTGATTTTGTTGACTCCTCTCTCCGACAGTTTTAACGATCACCTGAACGTCTGATAACATTCTACATGTTATTATCGATCCTCTTTGTTTTCACTATAGAAAACCTGTGAAGCAAGTAAAACAAATGTCAAAGGATAATCGACTCTACAAGAAACGAATCCGATTTATCCCTTATATGTGTACATGTTATTGTTATCTCTATAGTTTCCGTGACACTTTGGCAGTAAAGGTTCTGTCCCAGTTAGAAAATTGATGATAATGCTTTTATCAGGCATTTCTCAACACGAAAATCAACATGGTGAAAAACAATGTGGTCCGATTAAAAACATCTGATACTCCCCCCCCCCCCCAAAACAGAGAGCGCAATTAATCATTTTGTGTTTTTATTTCAAGGCATAAAAGTTTTTGTTGCTGTTGATTAATAAGAATTCCGTTCGATGTACGTGAAGTGGTGCTGTTTTAGTGACAAGAAACACGGAGCATCATGAAGAACTATCGATTTGACAAAACAAACGGTAATACTATTAAGTTGTATTGATATTTCGAACGTTTCGTCGTATTGATACAGACGGCAAGGAGTGTGTCCATCCATAACCGTTTCAGCATAACCCAACAACTTCCAACTGACCTTAGTTCAAATGTGTTAATATTTTCTTATTAAAGAAATTTGGCACAAGTTATCACAACTTAGATCGCGGCTCTCCCATAGATTTCTGTGTATGTTTGTCTACAGTGTATACATGTTACATACATTCTAGATAAGAAAGACAATTACATTAACGCTGCTTAAAACATCTTTAAAATTTGTATAACTTTTATAACTGTCAATAATGACATCACAAGAATCAAGATCAACATCTGTGAGGGCATCAGTTATATTCCAGCTGATCTTCAGTTGACTGAAACATTGATATGGATCTCCACATAGACAGCCACATCGTTTTAACCTCTTTTATGTAAATCTTAATTCAAAATCACCAGTCTTAATGCTGTATGTGTTCTGTCAGTTTCCCCCGACCATGTAGGAGGAAACTAAACATCTATCTTTTGTTAACCTCGGGGAACGTTTTCAAAAGTTTGTGTTAATGTATTATTACTTATAACTTCCAATTAACATTCTGGGGGTTGGATGGCTGGGATTATAACATTCTGGGGGTTGGATGGCTGGGATTATAACATTCTGGGGTTGGATGGCTGGGGTTATAACATTCTGGGGGTTTTCTGGGGGTTGGATGGCTGGGATTATAACATTCTGGGGGTTGGATGGCTGGGATTATAACATTCTGGGGGTTGGAGGGCTGGAATTATAACATTCTGGGGGTTGGAGGGCTGGGATTATAACATTCTGGGGGTTGGAGGGCTGGGATTATAACATTCTGGGGGTTGGAAGGCTGAGATTATAACATTCTGGGGGTCGGAGGGCTGGGATTATAACATTCTGGGGGATGGACGGCTGGGATTATAACATTCCGGGGGTTGGAGACATTTTCAAAATTAAAAATACGAGGAGCCAAAACATTAATTTAGGAAGAACATCATTTACAAATGTATTTTCTTTTATGAAAACAGTCTCTCGACACTCTTATGCGCCATAACCTTTTTTTAAGTACGTTAAAAATGGTTGTCCCCACAAAATGCCTTCAAGGACTGAGACTAGTTGAAATCTTAATGGGATCACAAGAAACAACTGTCTAAACACGACCTGGAATCACGGTAATCAACCCAGGTTCACCAGATATACTCGTCATGAAAAATAACACGACTGCACAATTAATACTAGTTTTCTTTGTTTCTTTGTCAATACTGCAGATATGTATCATGTACAATATAGTCATCCTCAACACTAACACCCCTTTCCCCTAAAACCCCCATGTATGATGACAATTACATATATACATGTATATACCCTATGAAAGCCCGATAGTGCCTTGTTTCGATACAACCGAATCAGAGGGTATGTGAATCATGTAGTAGGCGATAAATGTAATCTTGTGTTGACTTAGAGATTTAAGTAAAACGCTACACGGCATTTAGGGTACCATTTGTTAACCAGGTTAAAAAGTTCGACCTTACCTCTCTAGACCAGGAAAAATACTGCGCTCCAGAGAAGACTTTCAGGAGATAACACCATATGTCCTCGTTCTCACGGGAGCGCTATTTCAGTTTTATCTCAACCTTGATATATACATTTAGCCTTGTACATACGGGCAGGTGAACAGAGCATGATGGATATTAATGCTATCTCAACCAAGTATGTATTTGGGTTATAAACACTCATTTTAATATTTGCAGACTTTCCTAAGTTGGTCATTGCACTTCAAATTATTTTCCACTATGACCCTGCTCCGCACAGCTAATCTTGTACTCTGATCATCTGAATTCCTACACGTACATTAACACTGGTTGTGTACCAAACTGTAGCAACTGAGTCGACTGAATCGAGCCTGGACATTATCTGGAGGTCATATATTTACCTTTTTTATAGTCAACGTTCCTTTTGTCGAACCAACAGTTCCAGCCTTTGCTGTCAACAACTGTTGAAGTGTTCCGAGACATACTGATATTGCTTGAAAAGTGTTTGTCAGAATTACAACGCACAAAGCTCAGTGAAGCTTTCAAAGCGTTGTAGGAAACATATGTTGGGCTGAATTACCCATTTGTTGCGAATAATTGTTTCAAGATACACCCTCCCCTGGAAATAATTAACCCAATGCGCCAAGTGTCGTAAGAAACGATCGTGTAAGCGGGGGATCAGGGCCCATCTGCACAAAGCTGTCTGACCACTACGACCGCTTTAAAGCTATCTTTGAGTAGTGCTTCTAAGGGCACTGGTTAATGCATGTTTGTACTGAGCGGATTTTCAGTGATCGCTTGATGGTTTGTTGTTTAACGACGCGCTCAGACTTCTCCTGCTATATTCCGGGCGTCTGTTAATAGTCTGGACCAGACAATCCAGTGATTGACATCATGAGCATTGATCTACACGTTTGGGATACGATTACATGTGTGAATAAAGCCAGCCACCTTTAGCTGGCAAGTCGCCTCTTATGACAAGCATGGGATGCTGAAAGTCAATTCTAACCCGGATCTTCACGGGTGTAGACAAGCATGGGTTGCTGAAGATCTATTCTAGCCCGTTCCTCATGGGTGTAGACAAGCATGGGTTGCTGAAGATCAATTCTAGCCTTCTAGATCTTCACGAGTCTTGTTCATGCTATCAACCACCGGTTCACTTAGTCAAGGTTGACCTATCATACAACCGGGATATGGATTACTGTGACCTCACCAGGCACTCACGGTTTGGCTGTCAAGCATTGCAAAAACATCTTATGAAACATGGTTGGTACATTAAGTTAAGGTTCTTGAAGTGTTTTTGTTCTGTTCTTTGGTTGTTGTGAATAAGAATCAATAACATGCACGCAATTAAAGCCTCAGCATGTGTTCTTAATGTCGAAAGTGCAGAATATCAGCTGGTTGCACATGCAGCCTTCTTAACAATATCTTACTGCCGACGTCTGTTTACTGTCTGTTAAACCAATCAATCTTTTCTTTTTGGTAGTGGAGAACACAGGCACATTCTACACGAGCATCTGACTATGAGAGAGGTATCGACACAAGATAAACACATTACACATGGTTCTATCATACTACATGAGGTAGTAATGGCGGTCTATGTGGCACTGCATTCTGTACAAACATCGCTAGATCTTAATAATGTGTCCGGAGTAACTGCTGACATCTACGTGTTAATACTGTGTGAAGTAATATCTGAATAGGTTTTGTTTAGGAAGGCACAAATATTTGGTATTACAAGACATAATCTATCAGCCCCAAGTTCTTTAAAATATCTACCGTTTTCAATCCGAAGTCGAACGTAATTGTTCAAACGCAGCCCTGAAATTTGAAATAGTGAGTTCTTTGATATACAAATATAAGTCAAAGGATAATGTGAAATGAATGTTGGGAGTAAATATCAAGTTGCTTATAAATGTTGTTAACTTTACATTGCTCTTCCGATAGTTACCTTTATTCCCCTTCAAAACTTTCATTTTGCAAACATTTGATCGCACGTGTAAGTAGAAGTTGTAACGTGTTAATGTATCGTATTCTTTGGCTGTGGTTGCTGCAATGACTCAAGACGTATTTTCCTATCATTAAAAAGAAGTGATAAATTACTTTCTGCATCTACACAGCGCCGGGCTGATACAGCCGTTAAAGAAACAACACTAACGCATCGAGTGCATTTTGTCCCAGACAATCACCGACACACGTGTGGTTACAATGTGCTACAAGTAGGTACAAATTTACCGTAATTCACATCATCGATTTTATTCCTTGTTTACATAACCCTCAACTAACAGGACGAGGCACATAGGACTGACAGAAGTGTTGTCAACGGCAACAAGCCTGAACACTGTGAAAACAAAAATGCTATAGTTGGAGTGTATTATTGAGACATAAAGTCAAACCATTAAACGCTAAAGATTCAGGTCGTGTATACTCACGGCATCTTGTAGGGAGACGGATTGTTTCATTCAGACAGTGTGTTCACCGATACCAACGGTAGCTGTGTTTGGAACAAAACAAGGAGATATAAGTTTGATTTCAATATGGAAACAGACTTTCTGACTTTAATGTTTTGTCTTGCGAGTCTGATGTGTAAGTCAAGCAATGGCTCTTGCTTAGAGATCCTGAACATGGTCCCATCGTCTCTTTATAGCGGCAAGAAAGTGTCAGGAAGTGTGAAAATATCAAAGACTGTAGACAACCTGGCAGACTGCAGTTCTCACTGTGTGCTCACAGGCTACAAGATTTCTTTCATCTTTGATCCCAACACCATGATGTGTACCTGCCACACGTTGCCGTTGTCGGCGTTGACGTTAATACCAGCAGCAGGAGCGGTGGCCTTTGGACATGACACACTTCCGACGGGTAAGGTACTTTAACAGAACACAACTTTAACGGGACTCTGCGTCCGAATGTGTGTCTGCTTCTGGAGCATGTTGTGGGTAAATAGATAAGATCATCATAACTCTCAATGGTAGTTGCCACAGACAGTCCATACGTTCAGTAAGAATGGTATCAATGTGAGTCGTCGTAATCCACAATAGCATTATATATTTCATATATTTTATCAACACTTTCCTTAGTGGTGAGAGCTGAAGGTTTTCCTGGACATCTTCTGGGCTGTCCGTTTCCATCTTGAACCCATGCCCAGATCCAAACACCGGAAAATTTAACAGTATCATCATATATCGTTGTCACTGTCCGTGTAGCAGGGCGTGGTGCTAGACGTGACATAACGGAGTTAACCTCTTTGGTCATGTTGACAAGGCGTCCGACTTCGGTTTAGGTCCTTGGTTCGAATCCCAGCATGGGACTTTATGGCAGGCACATCCACGTGGCTTGCTGTTGGGTGAACCCTTTTCAGCTAGATATACTCTCAAGACAGGTAGCTGAGCGTCTCCATTTTATCACCAAAGGGACCAGTTTATTTTAATGCCTGTAGAAACATGTTGCTTGAATGTCTATTTTAGCTTATAAACATGTGTAAATTGTACTTAATACTTGCAATGTGTTACGGGAGTGTTATACATTCGCCTCCTTTGTCTTCCACAACCAGAAATGTTAAATCGGTGGAATATGTCAATTGGGTTCATTTCAGGATACTTCTTCTTTGAAATAGTGTCATTTTCAGTGAGGTGTAGTCACTGACTTTAGAACTCTGAAAATTTCAGGGCTATTCCTTTGATCCTTTGAGTTGTTGCTGCATGCTTTATCCTTTTGGACCTCCTCAGCACAGATCACAAGCACATCTTACTCAGATCATGGTTGACCTTGTATGTAATGTCTAGAGATGCCATACCTCACAGAAGAAAGCAAATTCTATAACTATTAAAATAGGTAGGGGACACTTGGTGATATTTGGGGAACCACGTTTTATGACTGTATGTGAATTTTGAAATAATAATTTTATTCTCAACCTGTTATTAATTTCGTGCATGCGCACCAATTTCGTGCAAACGTGTTTCATGATGTGCACATGAACATGGTCGGGATACAATCCGAACGTTACAGTGAAACTTGTCAGCATATTGCTGACGGAACTTGTTTTAAACAAACTCAAACGTTCATGAATATACTACGTCTGTCACGTCAGGAACGGCTGCGTGACATTGGCATGATGGTGGAATTTGGACCAAGACAGAGCATTGTGACAAACTCTTAACAAATTAAGAGACTACAATCACAGACGTAAAAGATAATTAACGTTAAATACGAACGCCGATCTGGTCGACAAAGCGCGACAACTGGCGCACAAGACCGTGTCATCAGAACGACTGTGCATCCGTGGTCAAAGTGCTTCTCAGACTGGAGTGGACACACGACTTGTACACATCTACACCCATGGAACCTGTACGCCAAATGTCCACGTATTTTCCCCCGAGTGTGGGGCCGTCACATTACTGCAATACGTTGGACCAATAGTTACGTTTTCGGATGAAGATTTACATTGGACTTCTTTGGCAGGTGTGTCACCCATCGAACATGTCTGAGTTATCCTTGGACGGCGCGTGGGAACTTGGCGCTGCCCTGCAGGGAGAACCAAGCTGACACTGGACATTTGATTCGGAACATGCCTCGTCGAATGTTTGGTTGTCTTGAGAATAGAGGTGGACTCACGCGATATCAATCAGTTTCAAACCGTGAATGACGTGATGAACAGTAGGTCATCTAACGTTCAACGACTAACGCAAATCTCAGAAGCCAATACACTGAAAATATACGATATCAATAGTTGTGACACAATTTTATTTCATATCCCCTACCTAGTGTATACTTCTTGACGAGGCACCTTCCAATGATATTAGCATGCCTGTTGGGCTCCACAAATGCAACATTCCTCACCTGGGGCCAGGTAAGGGGCGGATCATATCAGTAAAGTTTCCTGGGTGAGGAGTTGTTGAGTTGAGGGCCAGGCCCTTCTGTATATAGGAATACGGGCTAGGGACCAATTCACGTATGTCCATGTATAGGAAAACCATCTGTTAGAATACAAATGAAGAAGAAAGAAAATCTGGGGTCCCTGAACTCTCGAACAATCATGTCAGACAACATACCTCACAACCGAATGTTCTCCATTTTGCACATATTCATTGCGAGCTATTCGTCCTGTGAAGCACCTCAAATTCATGCGGTACAGAAGCAAGTGTTAACGAAGCGAAGTGACCACATTTTCAAGGGAAGTTTCTCTAAACGCCGAACCAAGTTTATGTAAAGAATAATAGAAACCTTGTAGAGTGGGTGAAGTCGGTGGCCTCAAAAGAGAACTTCAATGTTTCCTCTTTGATGCTCAGGTCAACTCACTTCTCACTCGAAACCGTCACAAGTGTGATTTTGTATGTAACTATGAACATGAACTCATTTTGCGTGGTGATGCTGCCCAATAGCTTGTCACAGTGCCGGACATGCGCCGCCCATCCCTCTATTACCGTCTTCACCATGCTTGAAGGTATGACCACGAATAAGTAGACTGTCACAGAAAATGACAAATTGAATTAAGAATTCCTTGCAATAGGCCTTTATACAGCCTAAGATGTATCCAAGCCTTGTTTTCATATATATCCTTTGAAATAATGTATATTGTTAATTTCTCAGTCCCTTTTGACACAAAAGTCTTTGTCACGATTCAGTAAAAACATGGCAAATTTGCAGAGCTCCCTTACGAAATGTCACATTTGCCTCCCGTGTACCAAGTTGTCCGAGTTCCAATTGCCCTGGGTGCCTGACATATCTGGGGTGTTATGACTGCAAGGCACCGAGCTTATGGTGAGCCTGATTGTGCCAGGGTCTATGGCTATTTTCTAATATATAAATTGTATAACAATAATTGTTTTGATGATGATAATGATAATGAACCGCCCTCCACAAGGAATGATCATAGCCCACATAGTCTTGGTCGAGTAATCGCATGTGTGCTTTACATTCTTGGCTTTGGGGTAGTGCACAGTACATTCGAATTGACCTGGAGTTTCACTTTGACCTTAAATAGTAAAACATCGTCATTTTGATAAGTATATATAAAATGGTAATCATTAACGGTATAAAAACCTGTGCGAGTCTCGGTTGCAGGAATGTGAGCATAAATCCTCGCGTGTGCCGCCAGTTGTCAAGTCCCTGCTAGCGACACACGTGAGGATTTTCCGACAGAAATTAGAGATTTAAGAGGGTACCATGTAGGTAGGTATTTCACAGCCACAGACAAAGGAGCCCTGATTTAAACTGGTGTGAATGTAGTTCTGTGTTTCCTTTACAGATGTCGTGGACACGTGGATCACCTCCATCATAGATTCATCTTCTGCCTATTGGGTGTGAGTGTTTTCTGACTCATGTATATTGTCAAACCAGTCAGCGCAGCGACACAGTTCTTTGACGTTTATCAGTTTTGTGAAATGCACATGAACAGTATTCAGGCTCACAGTGAAAACCACTATGATAGGATGTTAGTAATGGCGGGTTCCACCAACATCGGACAAATGGCATCAATAACTTGCCTTAACGACATAACAGAGAACACTCAAGTAACACTATTTCTTTATTATTCAGAATATTTTTTCAGATCAGTTACATAAATTTACAAATAAGTTTTCTTCTTCGATAACCAGCCAGAAATTGTATTATTGTATTGATGATATTATCACATGACAGTGAAAGTTCAAGTTACGCCAACATGAATCGCCACTTTGTGCTCAGCATAACATGTATTTGTGAAGTGATCATATGAGTTTGTAAACGTTTCGAGTCTTTAAATATGGATTGTTTTCATTGTTTAGACTTTTTAAGGACTACAGTGCAAATAATATGCTGGGAGCCGCGGATTTCTACCCCAGCTATGGCAACACTCAGAAGGCCTGGTGTCCTGGACATCTCAACGATGAACAATATGTGGAGGTGAGCCAGTCAGGCTACTATCATAGTTATCATTATCGTATAGGGTATAAACGTCATTATCATTATCGTATAGGGTATAAATGTCATTATCATTATCGTATAGGGTATAAATGTCATTATTATCATTAGCACTGCTACTGCTGTCACGACATCATCATCGTTATTCATATAATTATCATTGTTATTGATTCTTTAAAGTTATCATCATTATTAGGATAACATGAAAGAAAAGGTCTTGTTTCTGTTCAGCTAAGCAAGCTATGTACAATGTACATATGATGAGATATATGGTTTGCGGTTCACAGCTCGGAATCCCAGAACCGATCTACATCACGGAGATCCACATCTATGAGGTGTTCTGGGTTGGTGGGGTGGAGTCTCTTTCGATCCGAGATCCGAACTCTGACTGGATGGAGGTGTGGAGAACGCCTGCTTTTGAGAAATTAGAAACAAGTCGGATTTTAATCCCCAATTTCATGGTGAGTATATGATAGCCAGGTGTTTGGTAAACATAGTATTGGTGGAATCTGTGACCTAGGTTCAGTTGTGATAATCCTTGCACAATGTTGAAAGCGGTGTAAAACCCTCACCAACTCACTCATACAACATTGGCCACCCAGTGTATGCCTTATCGGTTTCTTTTATAGAATTAGATTAAGACTGACAAAAACCTGTTCACAAGAGTATTTCACACTTCATCCAATGCTGGCCATATGAGAAAACATTAAGTAGTTGCAGGATTGATTCTAGCGTATAGAATAACTGGAATATTGAGTGCGGCGTAAAACTAAACTCACCCACTCACTATCTCATCGAAGTTTCAAGTGAAATAAACCTTTAACCAGTCAAATTTCAATATAAGATGCGAATAAAAAAATTCAAATAGGTCAAAGTTAAGCAAATTTATGATTCAAAATAATGAGTGAGTGAGGTTAGTTTTACGCCGCACTCAGCAATATTCCAGTTATTTGGCGGCGGTCTGTAAATAGTCGAGTCTGGACCAGACAATCCAGTGATCAACATCATGAACATCGATCTGCGCAATTGGGAGCCGATGACATGTGTCAACCAAGTCAGCGAGCATGACCACCCGATCCCGTTAGTCGCCTCTTGCAAGTATAGTCGCTTTTTGTGGCAAGCATGGGTTGCTGAAGACCCATTCTACCCCGGATCTTCATGGGTCGATTCAAAATAAAACCTCAAGGTAGGTCGTACTTGGAGAGTATAACCACCCTATGTAGTTTTCACGTTACTCCCAACTAGACTTCCAAATAAAGTCAAGCCACGAGAATTTCCGTTGGTAAATCGAGACTGGCCATATATTTTGGCGTTGATGTTGTATATTTCTTAGCTTGGGTCAAGCTTTCAAAACGTTTTATGGTAATAGACTTCTCAACAGCCAGAAACATGATACCGATGCAGTTTCCTATTTTAACTTGTACAACATGTCCGGACTTTCTTAAGTTGAAGAGCTGACTTGATTGTGCTTACTTTTGACGGGGGCTACAGGTGGGACAGGATGCGCACATCTTGATAATGGAAAAGGTTTTGTGCTCCTTGTTTCTAATAGCATTTAGGAATCATGAACGTCGCGTGACATGAAATATTCTAAATGTAAATGAGTCAGTGAGTTGGCTCAATGCCACTTTGAACATTATTTCCCGTGTATGACCACGTGAGTAGAACCGTACTGGGAAACACTGACCAAAGTCATTTGAAGTACAGAAACTGTCAAATTAAGGCGATAATCTTAATAGTTCTGAACATACTAAAGATTTCACACCCATATTGCAATCTTTCCCTTCCGCTCAACCGCTAACGGTCCAATCTTAGCACTTTGGTAACTCTCACACCTATAGACGTTGACCCGTGAAGATCCGGGGTAGAATAGGTGTTCAGCAACCCATGTGCTTGCCATAAAAGGCAACTATGCTTGTCGTAAGAGGCGACTAACGGGATCGGGTGGTCAGTTTCGCTGACTTGGTTGACACATGTCATCGGTTCCCAATTGCGCAGATCGATGCTCATGCTGTTGATCACTGGTCCAGACTCGATTATTTACAGCCCGCCGCCATATAGCTGGGATATTGCCGAGTGCGGCGTAAAACTAAACTCACTCACTCACTCACCTATAGACGTTAACTCATACAAGCTTCACTATAATGATTAACTAAAACGCTGACGAACGAGCGGTATATATCTGTATTATATCTATTGCCATGACCTGTAATACATGTATATTATGCATTGACACATCAGGTATATCCACAAGTGTTTAATATGTTATTGTAAAATACTTGACGACGAGCTTGTTGGATGAGATGATAGATAATTCCAGTTCGATTTTTAGACTTTCTGCAATCGGTGTGGAAGTATTGTTATTATAAGAGCGCTATGTTTGTTGTACCCAAAATGAACACAAACGGATGCGGGTAGAGAGGCTCAACGTTTATTTTCGTAGTGTGTATGTGTGGCAGCCTCAATATTTATGGTATAAGGATTCACGATAAATACTTGAGGACACTATGTGTCCTTCCTTCAGAAGTAAGAGGCCAAGTGAGTGTAAAATCTGAACATTGAAGTTAAGCTGTAGTCAGCTTGGGCTATTAGTTGAACAGAACTGACCGGACGCCCTGGAGCAAAGAGTGTTGTAAGTGTGACACTTAGGATATGCAAACTGAGAGTAAAGCTTACTGTGGGAGCTCTGAAATGAATGTTTTACTACATAAAATGTTAACGTATAAAACGTAACTAATATTCTTACATACCAATAAGTAATATACTAACTAGTATGCTATTCTTATTGTTAAACATAGATGTATAAGTAATTAAATGGCAAAACTGACTGACTGACTGAGTTTGGTTTTACGCCGCTTTTAGCAATATTCCAGCAATATCACGGCGGGGGACACCAGAAATGGGTTTCACTCATTGTACCCATGTGGGGATTCGAACCCGAGTCTTCGGCGTGACGAGCCAACGCTTTAACCACTTGACTACCCCACCGCCCCTTAAATGGCAAGAAGGTCATACAGCTTAATTGTAACTCATATATAACTACCTATTCTCTATTAAAACACTATGTACATATATACAAATATCTTACACATCATGGATGCGATGACAGAATAGCTCCTATTTTCTGACGTAGAAATGAACATATTTCATGGCACTAACCCTGTTACCTTTCTTCGTGAACATTCGTGTTCGATATCAGTCTGAGCAAGCCTTGATATACTAAACTACCCAAAAACAGTCTTTCCTGAATGGAAAAAACAACCAGGAACGGGTTTAAACTGAGCTCTGTCTTGAGCTGTCACAAGTCGTAGTTAAACAGGGAACCAGGGAACCAGCACGTTGCTTATAAATTTTGTTTGTTTGGGTAACGCTGCACTGGGCAATAAATATATAGATAAGATAAGACGATATTTTAGTTACGTGTCACGCGGTATACATACAAACAAATAATCACAATTTAAAATATACACTACCCGGCCAGCTTGCCTATGAGACACGAAGAGTCTTGAAGTGTTAGCACTTCGGTAATAATATAGAGGCACCAATCAGCTGATCTAAATGCAACTTATATATAGAACAGCAGTATGTATGAGTAAATACACAGTGTTATTTAAAGAAACCCCATGTATCTGTCTTTAATTGTGTTCAATGTTCTTTTAACCTAGCCTCCAGACTTCAAGTCTGACGCAATAAGGATTGACCTTGACCTTTCGGTCCAAAGTGTCTGGTCCGAGTTCGACGCCGTGCGAGTGGTTGGCACCAGGATACGCACGCGTCACGGCCTGTGACACCATTTCACAAATAGTGCTGTCGGATTGGAGACGTGGAGAGAGGGGCAGCGCAAGTTGATGTCATCGACGTGTCGTCACAAGGACTTTGCATATCCTGAATACATTGTAGCCTGACATAACAACTGTCAGCATGTACTGTGAAACTTTGAGAGATGAGAAACATGGTCCGTTCATAAAGGGAGATGGGGCAATGAAATAGTTTTAAATATGTACGTATGAAATGTGTTATATATATTATCTAACACTGCACATGACACGGAATGTATTTACTGTTCCATATTTATGTACGTGAGTATAATGCGACCTGCCGTCTGACTGTTGTGACGCTGTTGAATCCGCTGAGTTAGCATTTTTATGGAAATACAGTATTGATGTATGTACCTACACGGAGGACATGTCACAGCCTAGACACCTGTTCCATCAGATCGGACTTCCTCCGACTAAAGAAGATATTACTGAAACACTGTTGAAACAGCACAACTCAGTCACGTTCAAACGTTTGCTAAGTCATGAAGCCAACATAACTGACTTATTTTCAGCAATCGCCCCCTCACCAAACTATCCAATATACCCACAAATCCTCTCAGCCAGAATAATAGAATATACCTGTAATCAGGTTTCTAGATACCTTGCAACAAATTAACAATGCAGTAGTTTTGTTACCCTTAGTTTATATAGTAATACACCACCAGGGCAGGCTGTGTTGGTGAGGGCGTGTTTGCCCGGAGTTGCATCCTTTAGGCGGGCAAGAAGCCTCTATTATCCTCTATAGGGTCCGTAAGTCTCGCGAGGCGCTACTTCCGCTACTAGATTTCCGGTGACAAGCGAATACGCAAGAACCAGTTGTGGTGCCAAATTGCGCGACCGCCTAATATGACCTTACTAGACCGGACCAAGTGCACTACCATGCTTGGCTGTCACAGCTGGTGACAGTCGTAATAATGGGATCGTTTGGGGACGATAAGATCGAAAAATTAGTATTCCTTCAAGGATTATCGGTTCCTTGAACGGGTTCCTTGAGTCAATTCGAAAACGTACCTTTCTTTAGCTATAATATATTTTTGACAACCAGTGCAGTTCTATCGCTAAACGTGTTTCTTTTCAGTATCACGGACAGTGTTTGTCACAAAACATATTTCGGGAATCAATGACATGGTTAACGTAAAATGCATTTGAGTAATCTGTATTTATATTGAATTAATAAAACTATTAATTAATATACTGCTATTCATAAAACAGCCATGTGTTACAAATTTTTCAAGTTGATGTTCTATTCATATTTTGACACATTGACTCTGTCATTTCCCTTTTCAATTAAAGTATGTAATTCCAAAGTAGAATATTTTTGTTTGTTTAATTTGTTATTTATTTTCTAAATACATTTGTTATGCTGCAGCAATATTTTGTAACTATTCCGAATTAAAAACTATTTTTTACATTTTCAATATATTTATATTTGTTAGGAACTATTTGAGATCAAATAGTTCCTAACAAATATCAATAGTGATATGTTAAAAAATAGTTTTTTTAATTTGGAATAGTTACAAAATATTCAATAGAGACAATTGGCTTTATGCAATGTAAAATGCATGTGTATAAATACTTGAGGTTCTGACAACTAGTTGGTATGCTTAATAATTTTACTCTCTTCCAAGTCCAAGGGATGACTGTATGCAAGTTCAGGTGACAGAATGACTCAAAGATACAAGAGTCATGAGAAGATGACATATCCCCCCGGCCCCCACATCTTTGAAAGAACAAATCATCTGACAGTTACTTAAAGTCCAGCTTGATTTTAGACTAAGTGCAAATCGTTTCCATGGAAATCATGAAAAAAATAAATGACAAAAATCGGCAAATAGCAAAAGGCACCACTTCAAGATCTGACTCACATATCTGCCAAGTTTTGCTGAAAGATATTAAGAAGTTTTCCAGTTGTGCTCCGGAAACGAAACCTACCCCGCCCTTTTGAGACTAAGTCCGAATTGTTTCAATGGAAACTGAGAAAAATAAAAATGACAAAAATCTGCAAAAAGCAAAAGGCACCACTTTGGGATCTGCCTCACATATCTGCCAAGTTTTGCTGAAAGATATTAAGAAGTTTCCGCGTTGTGCTCCGAAACAAAACCTACCCCTCCCTTTTGAGACTAAGTCCGAATTGTTTCCATGGAAACTGAGAAATCATTAAATCACAAAAATCTGCAAATAGCAAAAGGCACCACTTCAAGATCTGCCTCACATATCTGCCAAGTTTGGCTGAAAGATATTGAGACGTTTTCGAGTTGTGCTCCGGAAACGAAACCCACCCCTCCTTTTGGGACTAAATCCGAATCGTTCCATGGAAACCGGGAAAAATAAATATGCTAAAAATCTGCAAATAGCAAAAGGCACCACTTAAAGTTCTGTTTGATATATCTACCAAGTTTTGTTGAAATATATTGAACGGTTCTTGAGTTATACTCCGGAACGAAGCCCACCCTCCCTTTTGGGACTAAGTCCGAATCATTTCCATGGAAACCGAGAAAATAATAAATCACAATTATCTGCAAATAGCAAAAGGCACCACTTTGTGATCTGCCTCACATATCTGCCAAGTTTGGCTGAAAGATATTGAGAAGTTTTCGAGTTGTGCTCCGGAAACGAAGCCCACCCCTCACTTTGGGACTAAGTCCGAATCGTTTCCATGGAAACCGGGAAAAATAAAAATGCCAAAAATCTGCAAATAGCAAAAGGCACAACTTTAGGATCTGTTCGATATATCTACCAAGTTTTGTTGAAAAATATTGAACGGTTCTTGAGTTATGCTCCGGAAACGAAGCCCACCCCTCACTTTTGGGACTAGGTCTGAATCGTTTCCATGGAAACCGGGAAAAATAAAAATGCCAAAAGTCTGCAAATAGCAAAAGGCACAACTTAAGGTTCTGTTTGATATATCTACCAAGTCTTGTTGAAAAATATTGAACGGTTCTTGAGTTATGCTCCGGAAACGAAGCCCACCCTTCTTAAAGACTAAGTCCAAAACGTTTCCATGGAAACCGAGAAAAATAAAAATGACAATAATTTGTAAATAGCAAAAGGCACCACCTTAGGTTATTTTTGACATATCTACCAATTTTTGTTGAAAAATATGGAACGGTCTTTGAGTTATGCTCCGGAAACAAAATGATTACGGACGGACGGACGGACAGACGGACGAGGCGACGACTATATCCCACCGCATTACATGCCGGTGGGATAACAAGAAATAAATTGTTTGTTGTTTTGCAAATGTGAAAGAAAATGCATTATAAAGTTTACTTTGGATAGATGACAGGGATCTGCATGTGTCAAATTGTTTCTTTGCCATGCTGTAAATATACTGATAATGATATATTGAATACAGGGATTGGGATGGAGACCTTCGACAATTTCAGGATTATTAGCCATTTTCTGAATTTAGAATGGGCCACTGCCCTTGTATCAATAGTAAACTTCAAATTTTAAAGGGGCATTTTTATTCTAATGTGCAAAATGGCCCCTGTCTTTCCCAATGCCTGGAATAAATAGTAGTTCTTGTAACATTATAATTTTTTTTATAAATATATGAACTTTCCCATTTATGGTGACGTTTTTATTCCCACAAGAAGTCATAGTGTCACAAATCAATCAACAGCACGACAAAATAACCTTGATGGCATGGTTACAATTATTTCGGTTACTACTGTCAGATATTAAAAACAAAAATGTGAAAACCCTCAGCCATATGAATATTCATCATGAAACAATTATTTATCAAATTATGTAAATATTATTTTAGAGGTGATATATAAAAACTGGTTGTTGGACAATATTTATTACACTTTGTACCAGATGTCTTGGAGTGAGTGAACTATGTACTATGATCTAAATTACATGAGTGTTACTTAGTTCTTGGTTATGCAGGGGTGAGGTTCTGCTGTGCTGTAAGCAAAATATGAAGCAGCACACAGCACCTTCAAGTCACAATTGGCAAAAATGCAAGACCAAATACACTCAAAATATGGAGTAATCACTCAAAGACATTTCCTGTATTGTAAAATATACTGATCAATACATGGGGAAACTAAATGTGCATATATACTATGTCATGACAGTAGATTCTGCAGACACTGGCTGATAGCAGCATGAGTATGATTACTTGTCATGTAATATAGTGTTTTTCCCCCATTATTAGTAACTTATATATTCCAAATATTCTGCCAATGAGGCCAAGGTTGGTAACTGGTTTTCCATATTTTCCACTATACCGTTAGACCAATATGTTTTAAAATAATCGAAAAGAATAATGTGTACTGGTTATTGTGCTATGAACCAGTGTTGTAATCTTACAGCAAATAAAAGCAAAGAATTTCATATTTCAACAAAATTCCATGTCATATAGAATCACATGCCTATGCCATTGATTAAGTTTAACTTTTCATTGGTAAGCATTTGTTTTCATGGAAACTGGAGTAGTAGGGTAACCTAGTGGTTAAACTGTTGACACTTGTCACACTGAAGGCCCGGGTTTGATTCCCCACATGTGTGCAAAGTGTGAAGTCCATTGCTGCTCTCCCCAGCATGATGTTGCTGGAATATTGCTAAAAGCAGTGTAAAACCCAACTCTCTCACTTGGAAACCTTTGCTATATACACTGAAAATCTAATCTCCTACATCCATCGTTGTATATTTACTGTCAAATCAATATCATGGCTAAAAGCAGAAATCTCCGAACAATTCAAGTTGTGCTTGCTTAATCCACACTTAAAAAACAATAAACAAGTTTTAGAACTATTCCGCAATTTTATTCCAAAGACATAATTACTCATAACATATCAAGCATTCTTTGCATTTCCCAGATGCTAAACCTGAAAAAATACTGTAACAGTATCATCTGGAATACAAATGTTCTTTCATGGTCACTCATCTAAATTCTCACTGAATTATCTGAGAGTCCCTAGATGTCACAAGACTTTCCACAACACCTTGCTGGTTACAAGCATTTCCTAATCCAGCAAGTGTCCAAAGGATGATGTGTAGGGCTTTAATATGTTTTATAACTGTACATACAAAACTTCAATGACTTGCTGTTTCTTCATTTGCAATGTATATTGCTTGAACACCAGATGTTAAAAGAAATCTGAAGATCTGTTTCAGTTTGTGTTGCTCTTGGTGTCAATGGTAATTGTGGTGATAAAGAAATCTATTCCTCCTTCTTTCTCCTCTTAAAGATGTGCATCTGTTCCAACTGAAAAAAATACATAACACAAGTGAGACCAAGTATGATATACTTAATAAAATGTAAACAGTTCCTTACAATGTTGACATCAAGATATTATTGATAAATTGAGCATGTGGATGTTAAGTTTAACTGGACATGCTGCACCATAACCAAATGCCAAATGGGATTGTAATAATATATTAATCAAGCTCATATTACAGAATACATTTGCGAGAGACACCTATTCAGAGCTATTGGTATCAATCAAAGTGAGGATATAGTCATCATTATTTACGCGCTATTAAATTATTATTTAATTCATTACATATATTTTTTAATTTTTACACCTGGATTTTCATTGCACATTAAGTTATCTTCTGGATAATTCCAACTGCAAGATACTTTATTTATTAACACAGTTTTTTGGGTACACATGCATTATACCGGATACCTGCCTGCCATATTTTATTAGGTCCCCTTTCCGGGGGACAATAAAATCCCACTGTAAGATATCAAATGCAATCAAACGATTCACCAATCTGCACACATGTCAACTCCACCCCTACTGTGCTTGCCATGCTTAAAACAATACCAGCCTTTAAATGAAAACAAAGAAATCCATGTAACAAACTTACGTCGACTAATGAATGGGCCAGCCTGAAGACGACGCTGTGACAACTCTGCATCTGTTTGGCAAATATTCACGTGCTGTTCATGCAACATTGCCTTAGTGCTTTAGCAGTCATTACATGGCATAGGTTTCTGATTCACACAGCGAGTGTCGAGTATGATTATCCACGGCATACCCCATGTAACAGTGTTATCGCCATTGCCGAAAAACGTTGTTTGTCACCGGAAGTACTAAACAACGTAATCTCTCGCGAAGTGCCGTGACCTACTTACGGGCCCTATACAATTCTTGATTTGTCAGCATCATACCCCATTGTTAATTTGTAGTACCTGCACCTCTTAATACTTTCATTCCATCTAAGGCAGGCACACCTTCATGCACCTGGAATACTGTTCAGACCGACCTTCAAACAAGTCCACACCCTGTGTAAAGACAACTTGGATATCGGATATTGTCAACTGTAATGACGGAAAATTTGTTATTGAGTAGCTAAGGGCGAACAAGCGTCAACATGTGTTGTTCACTCTCATCTCGCTAGAGGTTGCAGTTATTGAAGCAGGTCGTGTAGTGTTCCCTTGTGAGGAATACGCGAAGACGTCTCCATGTAGTTCATGTTGCCAATGCATCCTGTAAGAACTAGTAATTATTCTATCACTTTAACTTTACCTTGTGTTGTGTAAGTTTACAAGTGCAACCTCGTTCCCATGCTTCATGTAGTTTCTTGGAGATGTTCCTGCAGTTCATCATTAAATATATATCCGTGTCCCTGTGTGGATTATAGGCAGTACATCACAGGTGTAGAGCTGACAAACGCAGGTTGATGCGCGATCTGCCTTTTCATGCCACCCTGATCTGACATTTGATGAAAATCAAGGGCAGGTAATTCGAGATCACGAGGGGTGTGCATCCTTGGGTTGATTTAAGTTTACCCACATGCAAGCACGTTTGATGTAGAACACCTCCAAGAATTTGAGGTGGGGTGGGGGTGAGAGGATGATGATCTAGGCAATCTAGACAATCCAGGGATCAACAGCATGAGCATCGATCTACACAGCTGGGATGCAATGACATGTGTCAACCCAGTCAGCAAGCCTGACCACTCGATCCCATTAGTCGCCTCTTACGACAAGCATGGGTTACTGAAGACCAATTCTAATCCGGATCTTCACAGGTACTAGAGAAAGACTAAACCCTTTAACCCTTTAAGCGTCAAACCCTTCAAGCCCTGTTTGTCCCGTCTATTTATGTACATCTAATCTCCTATCCTATCCTTGTTAGGCATTTCCGTCTTTCATAATATTGATGTTAACAAGCAAATATACACATATAAATAATTACTGATTATGGGTACAGAATAAGATATTAAAAAAAAACAAGTGAGAAAGTTCGTGTCCTTTCCTTTGAATATGTCTTTCATGTTATATATGAAATGTGACGTTATTGAAGAGGGAACGCCTGCAGCTACGGCCGTTCAAAGGAGACGTCAGTGGACAGGTTTACAAATTGGTCCAGTCGCCTACGGGACTTGCTGTGTTTGTCGGGTACAGGAGGGCGAAAGTGGCATGTAGAGAAGGAATGAGGAATGGTCGAAGAAACATCCCCTCTGGGACAAATCCCCGATCTAGTCAACTTTCGGAGCAACGTTTGAAGGAAGACCGCGAGGATGTTACACACTGCTAACTCATATTACTAGCTTAGCCCTCGTTTTAAATATAACTTTTGACCTCAGCGGGCACAAATAGACTTTAGGAAATGAATTTTTGCATCAGTTTAGAAGAAGGAAATGTTTATACAACCAAGTGGATAATTTTAGATAACGGAGACGCTGAGCGCCATGGTGACGACGTAGCACTAGCCCGACGTCGCATCTCCTGGCTCTCAGTCTAATCTGTCTCAACCTGTTCTGTACAGTTTGACCGGATATCCTCCAGGTACCCTGGCTGCTGTGCTCTCACCCATGGCAGGACGATTACGCAAATGTAGTGATCTTGGGCTACAGTGGTGACTCGAGGTCTGCCTGTACAGGGAGGGTCATTTGTTATACTTGTTTGGATGTAACGAGCTGTAAGCCGTGATATCGTTCTTAGACGCCTGCATTCTTTTAATGACGATGTTCCGTGTCGGATTTGACCTTGAAACTCCTTCAAAACGAATGCCGATTTCAGTAATCTGGATTTGTATAGCCAACCAGACAGTGCAAGCTCTTTGCTGCACAATTTCAACTGGAAGGTGATTTCTGTTGCGTTGTGGTGAGGAATTTTTTATCCTTGTAAGAAATCTCATCAAAATCAACATTTTCAGGTAAAATCGAATTTTGACTTGTACAATTGTGTAAAATCATGTTATCAACACTTTCGTTACATATTTTGACGATTATTTGACCACAATAGGTAATTGATAGATTTTAAAAAATACAAAACGCCTGTGCGTTTCTTTTTTTGGATAGTATATATGTGTAGTATTGTAACCTTCCTCAATGTCGAAATTCTTTGTACACAAGACATCATATTGATAATAGGGTGGCATAGACGTAGTTACATGCCACAGTTGAGACAGTAGGAAATTAAGGCATTCGTAGTAATTGTCAGTTGGAGCAAAACATTCAAGTGTTGCTGTAAAGTCGAATACTCGATGGCAGCGACTACACATGAACGACTGTATTCCTGCAAACTGGTCAAATGAGTGAGTTAGTGAGTTTAGATTGACGCCGCACTCGGCAATATTCCAGTTATAAATAATCGAGTCTGGACCAGACAATCCAGTGATTAACATCATGTCATCGATCTACGCAATTGTGACACGATGACATGTGTCAACCAAGTCAGCGAGCCTAACCATCCGATCCCGTTAGTCGCCTCTTACGACAAGCATGGGTTACTGAAGATCAATTCTTACCCGGATCTTCCCGGGGGTGATCAAATGAATGATACAAAGGGGAATAGTGTTCTTTGCATTTCTTTGTTTGTACACATTTCGTTTCATTGATGACATACAGAAAATGAGACTTACGCTTGTTTAGTTCGAACACCCCTGTATTGTACACCCCTGTATTGAGCCTGGAACATCTCAAACCACCAAGCGTGTTCCTGTGAACAAGGGAGGCAACCCTTTGTTCCCGTAGCTGCTATGACTTTTGTCCATTTTGCAAGCATTGAGATGGGTAGATGAACATTACCATGAAGCAATTATCTTTACAGATTCTATGGCAGCAATCAAAGCTATAGAAGCTGGTGCAAATGGATCTAGAGATGACATTGTGCATGAGATATTAAAGTTGGATACATCTTTAAACATGAAGTACATTGCATGCGACATTGTGTGGGTCCCAGCACATGTTGGAATACATGGGAATGAGATTGCAGATAATTTGGCCAAATCCGGGTTACAGTTTCCTGAAGTTGATTTATTTCAATTTCAACCAATCCCTAAAGATTATGAAAATGTTTTATCAAAATCTTTTACAAGGAGTTGGCAACAGTTGTGGGATACAGGTACTACCGGCCGACATATGTACAAACTTAGACCATCACTAAAATCTGGTCATAAAGTTCGTCGTCGTAAAAGGCGTGATGAGGTTATTCTTTCACGTCTAAGACTTGGACACTGTGGGCTAAATGCCTACAGGAGTATTATAAATAAGACGGTCTCTTCTAAATGTGGCCATTGCAATTTGGAGACGCCTGAAAACATCGAACATTATCTAATTACATGCCTTTGGCATAACAACATAAGACAAAATCTCAGAAGTGCTGTACTTGAGGTTGATGATGTATTCTCATTAGAAACAGTTTTGGGCCCCAATATCATGTATGGGTGTGTGCAACGGGCAGTTTTAGATTTTGTCTCGTCATCTGGAAAATATGTTGTAATGTAGACAGGCTCTCGAATGGCTTAGACAGATTTAGTTCTGTGGTTTTAAAGCATTTTAACACTCTGTCATCTGAACCTACTGCTTTTTAATTGAATGAGTATTTCATGTTTCAGAAATGGAAGTGATTTCTTAAGGTTTTTAATCCGTAACACGAAGCAGAGGTTATTCCATATATGAATACATCTATCCAAATTAATAGTGTTGTCGTTTCTTTTATCTTAGCTAAACGATTCCTTTTGGCAATGAAATTACGTATGATTGTTTATTAAATCAAGTCAATGTGTTGGGCGCAAATAGGCCTCTTATTGGCCCACGTCTCCCTAAAACTATAAAACCAACCAACCAACCAAGCTGCTATGACTGGCTGTTCGCTGTTTTTTAATATCTGGCGTGATAAGTGCCTTTAAACATTAGGCTACCCCTATGTTTATTGTGAAACCAGTATCTGCAATATAGGTCTAAGCTTGAGTCATTTATTAAGACCTAAAGTGATGACCTAATTTGGATTTTGAAGAAAACGTAATTACTTCAGTTCTGCTCCTGTTCTGCTTCAATGAAAAAACGAATAAAATCAATAAACGAGTGTATATGAGGAGGATATTTTGTATGGTCTAGATTTCACGTACTTGTTGGAAAACAAATGAGATGATTTTGAGCTGAAAAAATGTAAAACAACAGTTACTAGAAATGGAATTTCGAAGAGTGAAGGAAATGATGGAGAGAGAAGAACAATTAATAGAACCGGAAATACTTACAATACAAAGATAGAATTCAAATAGAACGAGAGAGTTTTGAATTCATATCTCGACCCTATACACTTGTAGTCGGGTTATAATTGTTTTGATTACTGCTTAATGGAAATTCATTGCCTATGGTCATCAGTTCGTCATTTGAATGGTGACAGTCGTAGCATCGTACAAACATACACAAAGATTACTCGGCTCTCACACAGATGATCTGCTACCAGTAAACCGTAACTACTTGTCGGTGTATTAATATTTGGAAGTGAATTTTTTAAGTGGATCAGTTTTAGTTCATTAGTGAAATGAAGTCATGTCGTCTATCCAGAGTACACATACCTCAATTGTTGGAAACAATGCTCAGCGTCTTGACAGGTGTACAACACTTAAAACCTGACTTACAGATCAATACAAACAACTGACAGATCGATGAAAAACAAGGATACGTATCCTACATCAGTAGACGCTGTGCGGTTGCAGCGAACAGTGCCTGATTACGCGATATTGCCTTCAGATATTGGGAATTTAGATTCTGAAAATGGATATGTGTATGTGTAGTTCAGTTCTTGTTCTGATGATGTCTGTGTTGGTACACGGATCTAGCGGCACCTGCCTGGAGGAACTCAACTGGGTTCCTTCTCCTTCTTACAGTAACAAGAAGTTTGACGGAACAGTTAAAGTCTCAAAAACAATCAGTGGTACATTGGAATGTATTTCTTTCTGCATATTCAGCGGAAACAAAGTTTCTGTCATTTACGACACAACTGACCAGCGGTGTACTTGCCACAATTTGCCGTTGTCGTCGTTGACGCTAGCCGACTCACAGGACGCTGTGGCATTTGGGGAGACCAGCCTACCTGCAGGTAACAAACACAATATACATCTGTTATGTCGTATGTAGAGATGCACCGACAGCTGTCCTTTTTTCACAAGCACAAGCACGATGCACTCTTTCCACCACGATGAGGGGCGGTGGGGTAGCCTAGTGGTTAAAGCGTTCGCTCGTCATGCCGAAGGCCCGGGTACGATTCCCCACATGGGTACAATGTGTGAAGCCCATTTCTGGTGTCCCCGCCATGATATTGCTGGAATATTGCTAAAAGCGGCGTAAAAGTAAACTTACTCACTCACTCCACCACGATGACGCTAGACCTCATCACAGCAAGACCAAGGAATTTTTGAATCGCAATAACATCAATGGTTTGTCTGACCAACACAATCCTCGACTCTATTCACATCCAACATTTTGGGTATCCTCTTGGACGAAGAGTGAGACTCTGACCATCCACGGTACTATCTACGTGGAGTGCATAGGGGTGATCCCCAATGACGTCATCCGCCGGCTTACGTTGTGTATGAGACAACGCGGATAGGCTGTCATAACTGTAATTATCGGTCGTAGAAAATATTAGGTTCATCCAAGTTTACAGAAAATATAGCTGTGGTCAAAGAGATGTGGGTCAATAATTGAAAGAACATTAATACTGGTATAAATGGTTGATATTCCTTAAACTAAATTATATGAACTCAAAGGACCATTAATTTTAGTTATTTATACTCATTTCGACTAAAATATACTCTCCCAAAAAAGAAACGCATCATGAAAATAGCAATTTCATGTAGCAATGAATTAAAACGTGATTGATTTTACAAAAGGTTTTGCTCTATTTATGCGTCCTATGGTGTTTATGTTTTGAAACATCACAACAAAACGCACCATCCGTAAAATACCCGTATTTATCAGCAAGATTTTCAATTTCGGCGTCACAGTTGAAATTCCTATATGCATTTCTTTTTTGGGAGAGTATACAATGCAAGTAATATGTACAAAAGAAACATTTCTTCATTTCGTTATAAGCGTAGTTTATTTATTAAACCCCCATCCCGCTAATGCCAAGCTGTATTGGATTTTCGAAACAAAGAACCGTCAATGGCCCCGAGTTCTTGTCAGAATGGTTATAACACTTCATTGGTCCAATGGTTCAGAATACAAGAGGGTGTGGCATTATGTCACGTAACTGAAACTATATTTCGCTGTATACCCGATCTACAATCTCGCTTACACGATCTCATGTCTCGTATGTGTGTATTTTAAAACCCATATTCCATCTTCGCGATTCAATTGTTGGAACGCCCAGTTAGGTTTCAAGAACGGACAGTTGTTGTCAGTTGTGCATCATCTCGGAACGACATTTCAGTGAATTCCCACTTGCAGGGTCATTATTCATAAGGACTGTGGCGTTACTCATACATTTCATTCTACGAAATACCACATACACCATGTACACGGTAGGCTTATACAGTTAGTTCACTGGGGATCGGAATATTTCACACAACACAATCAACGGATTTCAAATCATCGAGAATACCTTATACGTGTTTACAAGTTTGATTTCACATTACGGTGTAAGTCAATCTAGCATTTAATGATTATTCACACTAAATACTCTCGGATTCTCCAGCAGGAGGTTTAAGGTGTGGCGCGGTGGTGAAACAAGCAGTGTACCAGTATTGGGAGATCACCGTCCTGTGCTTACAATCTAGAACTATATATATTCGTCAATACCTGACAACTGCTGCAACTCAAGCCCTTGTTCGAGCTCTTGTTACATCTAGGCTTGACTACTGTAACAGCATCCTTTTAGGCCTCAGTTCCAAACTCCTTGATAAGCTTCAGAAGATCCAAAACACTCCCGCCCGCATCATCAGCAAAACTTCTAAACGTTCCCATATAACACCGGTGTTGAAAGAACTGCATTGGCTACCAGTTAGGGCCAGAATTGACTTTGCGATCCTCTGTCTGACATGCAAGTGCCTCCATGGTTTGGCTCCCTCCTACTTGTCTGACCTCCTACATCCGTATGTCCCCGCAGGCAACTTGCGCTCAAACACACAAATTCGACTGGTCATCCCATCCTACAAACTGAAATTCTTTGGACACCGATCAATCTCTTACTCTGCACCTGTACATTGGAACTCTCTCCCATGTGCCCTTAAAAGCTCTGACATAATTGACATTTTTAAATCCAGACTTGAAACCCACCTTTTCTCAGTATATTATGTATAACTTCATCTGTAAATACTCCAGAGTAAATATTCTGTAGCGCTTTGAGCATGCCTTAGGGTGTGGAAGGGGCGCATTATAAATATGCATTTATTATTATATTTAACCTCACTAACTTCAAATGGAGCCAAACGCGTTTAAAACATAACCTAACTACCCATTGAAAACAGACACTACGTCTATGTTCAGTCTACCATAACAAAATGGAAGTCTGGGGTAAGCAGAAGTATTTCTTGAAGACACACAGGTTCATTGTCTGTAATGGGTTGTCGATTTCTGATCTAGCGTTTGAGCTCGCTGACTTGATTGACTGCATGTCCCATGCGCTTAACTTCGGTGGTGTGAAGTGCGCTTTGTACAGTTTATACGTAAATACATATCACTTGAATGTGCTTACAGACCGTATCGAACCAGTTGCACTACAAGGAATACATACATGAATATACATGAATACATGAAAAGGACTATTTTTTTGCTGTGTTCATGCAAAAGGACACAATTGAATCCCCCATGGCATTCAGTCTATGTGACTACAAATTTAACCCTAATAACCGCCCATGTGATCCCACGTTCATTTGCTACTGTTACGAAGTGGCTGACTGAGTTCAATAGATGATATATGGAAGCCAAGAGAATGGTCAGAAGAAAACTTCGAATGCCATAACTAAGAAATCACACACACGTCACACAGACGTAGTTTCTATCCACAACGAAAATAAGACCCTAGGTGTTTTGATAATAATGTCTACATAACGGCCTGATCTTATCTTGACCGCATACATCCCATACCGTGAAATTAATGTTCTTATACTCCACGGTTTCACACAGACAGTTATGGAAGCTGCTATCAGTTGGCAACATTCTCCAGAACGACCTCGGCATTATTTTGCATACCATAGGTTCATAATCTTAGTTTGATTTCAGTGAGAACTTCCTTTGTTTTAAAGTAGACACAGCTGATTTATTTCAGCGTTTATAACCATGGGTTGTCCTTGGTTTCACCTCTATCACACTATCACAACAGTGGAAGTATCTAAAGCCTGAAGAGCATGAGACCATCTGCTGCCAGGGCCAGGGTGAGTCTGCCTGGATTTCAATGGAATCCTACTTAAGGACTACTTACACAAAATGAGTCCTTTAATGGCAGATATAATGCTAATTTACCTTGGCAACTGTGGGCGATCGAGGCTTTACACGCTGAACGCATGCTTTTCCATCAGGACAATGGAAGTGTGTACAAGTATTTTCTCATGATTGAAATACTAAATGTGCAACTGAGCCCACTGAACATTTCCGAAGAAAACAACTGTTAGGGAAGCATTATGCAAATGATGATGACGCCGTTTCTGGTACCAGAGACTGTGAATAGCACCAGGGAGAAACCTTCTATAGCAACGGGACTTAGGCTCGCCAGCAGCGTTGGTGGGATGGGGTTACATTCAAAAACAAGTGGCAGTACTACCCATGGACGACCTACATCATGGCCACTATTCTGATCTTCTGTTCATGTAAAGTGTGAACACGTTCAGGTCTAACATTTTAGAACTGTCCATGAAGGCCTGTTGTTCCATAGGGACAGCGTACCGACCGACCGACAGACAGATGTATACGTTATCACCATGACTGTCATGCATCATTGAAGATCCCAGATTTGGCAGATGTGGCAGGTTTCCATTTTCAAGATGGAGGTATTTGGCGAGCATTGTGAAAATGAGTAATTTCTGCTGTTGTGGACCTTTACACCAACAGGAAGAAGCCTTCTGCGTCGACTCCGCGACACAGTCACTAATATTTTTGCGCAACAATCCCTCTTATCAACAGTCGTCATGATATGACATTCTTAATGCCATGAAGGTGGCGGCGTTGATCCTCTAGCACATCGTTCAACACGCATCATGCTTTCATTGCACAACCTATTCCTAATGAATGGACCTTCACTTCTGTGAACAGAGGCTATATTCTCATATTTGTCCTGGTTATCACCAATGGTTTTCCTTGGTTCGGACCTTTCTAAATTACGAAGGTGACACGGTGCGATGTAACTGAAGCTGTTCAGCTGTCTGTACCACTCACAATCCAATAGTACATCACTTTAAAACAAACACATCATTCATGTGCCCCTTAACTCATTAAGGCCGAGAGACGCATATATGGGGCAAATTAATCAGCTCCTCACAGCTCCTCTTACGAGAGATCCCACCTTTAGTATCAATCAGAAGAAGTATTTAAAGTGTTTTGATAACAATTGCTAATCATTATCATAGGCTTGTACAGCGTTTAGCAAATGAACGCATGTCGGCGAGAAAGGGGATTATGATGTTTTTACAGAGGTAAGTGCCTGGTACTCTTCCTTGGGAATGGATACTAAAATACTTCGTATGCACCTTGATTGAATTAGATGTAGGTTGTATAAACACACGATTATACTTGGTCTCTCGAATAGTTGAAATTGTTGAACTTACTAATTTGAAGTTTACTGAATTGTAATGAGTTGTTTTCCAAGCGAAAGTTCGTAGTGCTCTAACAACAGATTCAACAAATTGTTAGTTAGAGCACGATGAGCGAAATCGAAGAGTGCTTTAACTAACAATTTCAACCATTAGAGCATCCGAGTGCATATGCAAATCATATGAATCAATCTTTCATTAGAATCATATATTTACGGATACATTTAATAAAACGTTTGGAACTATTTTGTTGATTCCTGTGACAGCTGAATGTGTGTAAGGAATAGAGGCATTTTGGGGCTCATTGAACATTTAACAGAGCCCTAAATGAGAACTATAAAATGAGCAGCAAGAAATGCCCGTGCATTTCATGCGGACTCTATCATATTTTAGACGCATTCAGTGGCTTGTGGACCAACAAATTGGGCCCTTGACGAGAACCATAAAAAACGCAAAGCACGATATGCACATGCTTTTCTCGCCAGCATTCGACATTCACATGTGCTCCGGTGTAGTCATGTCGGATACCGAGTCGGACGAACTAATTCCCTCATCCCAAAGCGTTTTCGCTTCACAAAATGAGTTTAATTCAAGTGACGATGAACTGATAAGTAGTAGCTATGACGCAATGGAACTGTCGCAGAACAAGGTAAATCAGTTACCACATTGCAGTGATATTAGCGATGATGAAGTGTCTTCAGATTTGATAAATATGGATACAAGTGACTATTTCAATGTTTCGTCAAGCACGTCGAACAATTCTGTACCAGGGAACGATTTACTACACCGAAGACAGACGACGAAATAGCCAATTTGTCTAAAAGTCAACTTCCAGAACGAACGAAGAGCTCGTTACGCTGGGCGTGTAGTTTATTTGAAACTTGGAGGGTGAACAGAAACAGAAATATTATACAAGGAAATACACATGGACAGAGATTAAGCGTTATTAACCATAAACTGGAAGAGCTCAATGACGATGAGCTGAACTACTGTCTGTGTAGGTTTGTGTCGGAAGTTCGCAAAGTAGATGGAAGTGAGTACCCACCAAAGACATTGAGGCAACTTGTCTTGCTCATTCAAATGCATTTGGGCAATTCAGGGAGACCTGTGAAACTGTTATCGGACAAGATATTTATTGAACTTCGTAATACGTTGGACAGTGTGATGAAAATGGAATCCCGTAAAGGCATTGGTATGCGTACAAGACAAGCAAACGTCATCACTTTCGAACAAGAACGTATCCTGAGGGACAAAGGTATTCTGGGTTCATCGGATCCTTCCACTTTGGTTGATACCATGGTGTACCTTCTTGGTTTAAATTTCGCACTAAGGAGCGGAGACGAACATCGTCATTTAACTGTTGATCAGCTCGAGATTGGTGAGAATGAGCAGGGGGAATGCTTGAGATATTCCGAAAAAGTTAGTAAATGCTTTCAGAGAGGGCTGAAGGACTTTAACGTCGAGCCGAAATCTGTAATAGCTTGTGGTAATCCGACTGAACCAGACAAGTGCATTGTACGAGTATTCCGACAATACATGTCTCTTCGACCAAAGAACGCTCCTGATGATATGTATTTACGTCCCCTTGTGAAACCAAGAGATGATCAGTGGTTTAGTGTTCAGCCAATAGGGAAAAGTACACTCAAACAGACCATTGGGAGGATGTGCAGAAGTGCAGGATTTCAAGGTAAATTATTTAGCTTGCATATTTACGATCATTCATGACCGTTGCATAGGCAGTGTTTCGTGGGGAAAAAACGCGCTAACATTTTGAAGGAAAGTGGGAGGGGGTCGGCATATTGCCTGTAGTAGAAGCCTATCTAAAATGGGAAGCATCGTTCGCCTTTCTGTGCACACCTTACGTGCAAATGAGAAAAACCCTTTGATTTTTGGTAACAAATAGAGATGGCAATGGATTTGAATCCTTGTTATGGCGTGTCTGTAATTCTATAGCACTGAGCATTAACAAAAGCCCTGTAAATGCGGTTTGTGTAGTCTTTAAGTGATACCGACAAAAGTCACGATATACATTTGTTTTGGGATGATACACGTATGTAGTTCATAATTCTTAAAATGCAATAGTCGACAAGCCTCGTGGTTTTTCTGGTATTTGTACAGTAGCAGCTAAGAAGAATATATTTTCAGTTCGAATGCACTAAGCTATAACAATGTTTCTTTTCAGGATTCTACAGCAACCATTCCCTCCGTGCGACGTGCGCCACGAGATTGTTTCATTCAGGAGTTGACGAGCAGCTAATTGCCAAGACAACTGGCCACAGGAGCAATGCAGTGAGGAAATATAAACGGAGCAGCACTGAACAGGAAGCAGCTGTCAGTGACGTCATTCAAGGAAAGAGATTGAAAGCGGAACCAAAGGCCGATGCTGGTTCTGTGACCAGTGTCGGTGGAACAACTACTGCGACTGATCATGTTCACATTTCACTGAATGTAGTCGTGAATAAATGATTTCGGGTTCATTTTGTAATCCCTGAATAAAGTGTGTGAAAAGGCATGTTTGTTGTTTTTTTTAAAGTAGTTCCGTCCGTTCTTTAACTAACATTTTGGTTAGTTAAAGCACGGACACAAACAAAGAAGCTATGCTTTAAGCGAATATAAAGTGATAAATCGCGCCTTTGCATCGAATACATCTATACATGTCAGTGTTATTACAACAATGAAATGTTTTACTACGTTTGTTACAAAAGACAGTAAGTTGGTAATTCAAGACATTGTCACACATGGACAGAAGTAATATCATAAGTTATTACATGTAAGCCATACAAAGGTATTTCAAGCATTTTTGTTCAAGCTGTTGAAAGTTTCATGTTGATGTGAATTGTCAGTTGTCTATGCAATTTACATGAGCATTCTGTAAAGCGTTTGTATTTGATCTGTGTAATTATCAAATCCGGTGCAATTATCACGTGTATCAATCAACTCAGCCTCTATTGATCCATCGTCAATAAAAGCTGGATAGTATATCAGTTACGGTATCGATACACATGCGTATAATCATTCAAGCAGATTACAGTAATGAGATAATTGAACGCCTCTTTCGACCTTGAAACAACAGCCTCCGGTAGAATGCATATGTAGTTACGTCCTTGTTGAAAGGTTTGTCCCTCGACAAGTGTAAAATAAACAGATGCGCTGTTATATCATTTGACATCTTGCTTTATGGAGTCACGCCCCTCTCTGTGATGTTTATACATACATGCACATCTGTAATCTTATGAACCTCGTTTGCATTCAGTAAAGATATAGGCACGCCCACCTTCATAAATATTGGGGTTGGGGGTGTCAACTGCAAGTTTATACACTGTAAGAATTCAGTATAGTGTCACCTCGTGAATTCTGTAATGCGTGTACTCTAGTTTGGATAGTCATTCGTATCAAGGTGAAGATTATATTTATGTATATGTACAACAAACCATTATGTTTTATGTACTAGTTGTGTGCATAAAATGTATATGAAAATATATACTACCTCTACTCAGTGGTTGGATTTCAATCGCTTTGTTTTACTTATCGAAAAACACTAAAATGAGGACAAATAAACTCGCCAAAGTGACTATCTACTCTATTTGTCTTATGTGTATATTTAATACATCGTTACCAGTGTGTATGTTTACAATACACAAACTGTTACATGATAGCTTGAGTTGATAAAGCCGAAACCCAGCATATCGACTGGTCAAGGATATAGCCAATAACCAATCTCTATCCAAGCTGCTGAGTGACCAAACGTGCTCTTCGGAAATTTCGCCCACGCCCCATCACCTGTCCTTTCCTCTGTGACAGGTATCTCATGATACGATTGGTCGCAGATAACATATGACCAGCCACTACATTGAACAGTTGAGATACCGAACGTTCTATTCGGGAAATTTGATGACGCCCTATCACGTGACTCTTTGTTTTATGTCTATGCAAGGAATATGTAGTATACATTTTGTATATGTATGTTTGTATGGTCACGTATGTTTTCTGCATTAAATCTGTATGAATAAATAAAGTGCAATGCTATGAATGTGCTTTGTGCTAGTCACAGACTAGCGTTATAGTACTTTCATTAAAACAATTCGTAAACACTAGAAATGTATCGGCAAAACCGCTATTTTCGTCGAAGATTATAAAGTATGAAAGTAAATTCTTCTTTACAGCATGTCATTGTCATAGATGTTTTGTAAATTTAAACCTCACACAATGATATAAGAGAGAGAATTTGTTAACGTGTGTCTCATCTGTTACATACGAAGAATACATGTGTATGCATATTGTGATAAAATATAAATGTACAAGCCGACAAAAGGTCTACAAGAGAAACTTGCAATAAAATTACATAAAGCTTGCAATACACGACATGTATTCACACCTGATTTCTTTCAACATATATCTTTACGACACAATTAAACAATCAGGACTTGTTTGTACGACTAGACAGTTTCCTGTGATCCCCGAAACCTGCCAGGGAAATCAGGTGTGACTAGCACTAATTAGTCTCGGCACAGAGAGTGGGCAATCAGCGAGGGCTTCCAGGTGTTGAGTAGTGATGGGGCTCTCGGGTTAATGAGTTAATCCTAGTTGAAACGGTGTCAGCCCGATCTGTCGACAAATGAAAAATAGGATGTTGCTAACCGTCGACAGAACAAAAAACCCGGAGTGTCGACATCGCGTGGTCAACATACCGTGACGGTGTTAATTAATGAAAGAGAATGTTTGCTTAGTGGTTTGCAAGTGGCTATGGTGGTTATGTTCGATTCATGAGTAAATGAATTAAGTAATTATAGAGAATGTCTTTTTAACTATTTGTAAGACAATTAAGGTTGCAAACAGACTATTATTTTACGTTATGCGAGTGGAAGGATTACCATTTTGGAGTTTAACATGCAAACAAAATACCCGAAAGAAACAGAGAGCTTATAAATTATTTTGGATATTGGGAGTAGAAGGATTATCGAAATGCTGTTGTAAACATTTATTTGGATACATTTGGATTACGTTACTACCACCTGGGTAGAAGGTCCATGGACTCTGCCAACTTGGAATCATTTTGAAAATGATGGACACAGAACTAACAATAATTTGGAAGGTTTGCACAACAAAATCAACAAGTATGCCATAAAGACACATCCGAATGTGTTTGAGGTTGTGCGAATGCTGCAAAAAGAACAGTCATCTACTGAAGTTAAAATTCAGCAGATCCAAGGACAGCAGAGAGATCCCGTCCGTAGACGTCGCTACTGAACCATCGACGCTAGGATTCAATCCTTGAAGGCCGACCTTCTTGCCGACAGACTTACCGACTTGAACTACACAGACCATGTGTCAAGAAGAAATATCTGGACTCATCTTTTATATATTTATTGCTTATACACCAGCATAAATCACTTATTTCTATAACACACACACACACAAATATATTGTGTGAGATTTATGAAATATATATACAAATATGTTGTACTGTGTGACATATGATACATACATGTTGTTATATTGACTAAATAAATATATTGTCTTCTATATATATCTCACTCTGTTTTTAATTGGTTTGTTAATTTCGAGAACACTGGGCGTGAAGTCACTCATGTAGAACATCATCTCCCTTTCCCCGGACTGTCGACAAGTTGTTTGGATGGATTATTTGTTGTTGTCGACAGTCTGGGTATAAACCGTTGAAATCAGAATCAGAGTCCATTGTACGTAGCAGCCTGTGTTTAAGCCTGTGTTGTGAGTCACTGTCAAACAGGGATGATACCTAGGTGCCAGGTGTCCTGAACATATCTTGAGGCACCGGTTCCACTCGTCACACACACACATGTTTGCACTTAACCCGGCGTAAGTTCCTAATGACCCCGAGTTCACTTTTTCACGTGAACTGGTTGTAGTGACTTCTATATATCAAACAAAACATGTGTACTGATGACTCACGGTTGTATTAGAGTGAGCTAGGCTGGTAAAACAAACATGGAATATGATTATCTCTTTCTCAGCTGGAGTCCTACCACTTGAGGCACCGCCCGGTTGTATTAGTGAGTGAGTTTGATTTTACGCCGCTTTTAGCAATATTACAGCAATATCACGGCGGGGGACACCAGATATGGGCTTCAGATATTTTGCCCATGTGGGGAATCGAACCCGGGTCTTCGGCGTGACGAGCGAACGCTTTAACCAATAGGCTACCCCACCGCCCCCGGTTGTATTAGAGGAAACTTCACACTGTGACGCAAGATGTTCGTGCCAGGCTGTTGGTGTTTTGTATAGAATCTCAACAGTAGCCTAGTCGTTAAAGCGTTCGTTCGTCACACCGAAGAGCCGGGTTCGATTCCCCACATGGATACAATGTGTGAGGCCCATTTCTGGTGTTCCCCGTCGTGATATTGCTGGAATATTGCAAGTGGCGTAAACCTCAACTCACTCACTCAATTATCCGATGCTGCCACGCCCATCTCCATGGATACGTAGCATGAGTATACATAAAATGAGTATTTGGAGTGGTGGTATTGGCTTGCATTAAGTCAGTGTTATACAGAATGGTACTGGTGCTGATCGGTTGAGTCTCCCCAGTTCCTGATGTGCCATTGATCAACCTTATCACTGTCGCCCTGACAGCCGTGATAATAACTGAAATATTACGGCGTACAGCAACATGCGTCCATTCCCCGATGTCGCCCTAGACCCAGCTCAAATCGTATAATGCATACTACCCAATATAAGTATGTCATGTTACCAGACAAGGCTGTCTGCCAGAAGACTAACGATAATAGTTTGAAACAATCGAATGTTCTCTGATTTCGTTTCAGCAATGCATGTTGAGTGAGTGAGTGAGTGAGTTGAGTTTTACGCCGCACTCAGCAATATTCCAGCTACATGGCGGCGGTCTGTAAATAATCGAATCTGGACCAGACAATCCAGTGATCAACAGCATGAGCATCGATCTGCGCAATTGGGAACCGATGACATGTGTCAACCAAGTCAGCAGCCGATCCCGTTAGTCGCCTCTTACAACAAGCATGGGTTACTGAAGACCAATTTTCTCACCCGGACCTTCACGGATACAATGCATGTTGAAGCATATTGATCACGAGTTATTGTTTCAGATGCTGTCGACACCTGGATATCAACTATCATAAGGGAATCATCTCACTTCAGCACGTACGTACACATTTATCTTCAGATTGTGTTTACTGTCGATGCGATGTTAAATTTAACTCACTAACTCCCTCACTCACTCATATTTTGTTAATAACTTCAAATTACTCTATATTATCTTACCTTCATGTAAAATACTTTAATTTCATTGGTCAATGACGGTAGTAGGGTGTGTCGCATTTGCCGGATTTTGCCTTATGTTAAACCTATGGGAGCTCCGCTGGCGGTATCAACTCTGATCTTTCTTTCCTTCTTTTGATGTAGCTTATCTCGTTGACTTAAGATAGGGGTCGCCGGCGCTCGCCGGAAAAGGCAAACAAACCGCGTCGCGCGAGGTATTGACACACCTACCGTCTTATCTGGCACCTCAACTGTCGTATTAGTCGGAAACACTAATGAGAATGAATACGGGTCGGACTCTCTTTTCTAAATGCACGTGCTCATGCTGTTGATCACTGGATTGTCTGGTCCAAACTCGATTATTTACATCAAATTGCTGAAAAGCATGTATCGATATCATGCATGTGAACAGCTGCGTTTTGGTGTAAAGATTCGTTAAGAATTCGCCAGTTTTCACTGTTTTATCATTTCTTGAACTCATGACAATAATCTTTTCAACTGTATTTGTTTTACAATACATCAGTTCATGTGTAAACAGGACCTTTAAACAGTATGGAATAGTTTGCAATATTTAGTTGCCTGGAGTAATTGGCTTTATTCACACTAGTGAGTCTAAACTTTTGGTAGGAAGTATATTGTGGAGGGCTCCGCGTACAGCGACTCCATCTCAGCTTGAAAACGGAGAGAGAAGTCTCCTTGCTCGGGTGGAACCAGAATTAAAAGACTGCATTAAAGTTGAAAAGATATTGTTCTCGGACTCTAGCATTACGACACAATATGTAGACGGTGTGACCGGAGAATAGAGGTATATTATGTAGATGAAAACTTTTTAATAGAGTAAATGTTTATCTTAACGTTACTGACATGACACCGTCAATGTTTACAATAGTACGTATATGTGTATATCTCTTCTGGGTTTGAGGAGATATAGAACTACCATTTGACCCTTGGTCAAGACTTTGCTTGTCTCTGTGTAGTTTATGGATTAACCAGAAAATGGAAATAAAGGAAAGTGTAGTTTTCTCTTCACTTCGTTTAATAATAAACTGATGTGCAAAAGAAAGTACACAGGTTGTGTTTCTTCCAATAAGATAAAAATAACAAAACCTTTTGATGAAATGGAAAATGTATGTTGAAGCACACTGCAATACACATGTTTTAAAAGCAAAATGACATTGTAACAATAAACATCGATGTAGTGATGACCACTGCAGACGGTTCCTACGATGCTGGAAGGTCAAGGCCATTCCACGCAGCGGTCGGTAGGCCCATACATGCCAGCAGGATGAAGTCGTCTTGTCACTGTGAATCGGCTTACGCGATGACCCAATGATGTGGCTGCTGATGACGTCACCGTCAACATCCAGTTGCGTAGTTGAATAACCCGCAGATAGCGATCCTCTAGGGGTGTTGTGACTCTGGAACTTCCACTTCTCGGTCGATCACATGTCTGGCCTGTCGTACTGAAACGGTTAAACAGCCGAATTATGGTTTGTCTTGTGCAACCCAATGTCCTTGCAATATCGCTGTTGAAAGCACCCATTTGTGTCATTCCTTTGGCCCGTTCTCGTTGCGCCGACGTCAATCTTGGCATTTCCTCGTGAGATTTCTGTCAAGTGATTGTTCAGTCTTCACGACAAACAGGTTTTATACTCTCTGTCAGAAAAGTGCTGGTGCATGGGACAATAATCACAATTTTGCAAAGATTCGTGCAAAACACGTACAAATGTTTTTGGTTGCATTTTGGCAAATGAAACATGATGGTTGCGTTCTATACAATCAATGTTTTTCAATAATTTTATTAGTTAGAACGCATATTTGGGATTGCAACAACAATTACACCTGTGTACTTTCTTTTGCACGTCAGTTTATATCATAGGGCTGTGCACCTAAGCAGCGATTTATTTCTTGAAAAAAATAACTTCATGATGTGGTGTATTTGGAAATTCCCACTAACAATAAAAATCGCGATACTTGGCTACTTTTTCTGTGCAAGATCAAGAATTCGCCAATCAACTCGAGAAGAACATGTCTTGTTGAGGGACATCAGATTCGGCAATGATATGATACTGGATATTATGAAAAACCATTTGTACAACAAGTACGTTCGTTTAACCTCGGAGCATGAACGTTATACCGGTTTTAGACTTTCCATGGTTGATAATGTGCGTGTTTCATTAGGTATGCTGATAAAGTACTATGGAGTACTTCTTTATGACGCTTCGAAAAGGATGTTCGACTACTAGACAGGTTAGATGTTTATTTTGTTACACTTTGCTATATAAATTTAATTCATGAAGATAGTACACATATATATCGGCTGTAATGTCACTATATGTCGAGGACGAAGATTTATTACTACCTTGGTTTGTTAAGATCGATCGACTTTTAACATTTAATCCTATCCAATCCAAAAATATAGATAGTGCTAGTGAAATCAGAGAGGTTTTTATTTGTAATAAGTGTCCATATCGGTGTTATCAAGAAGTAGAAGCAAATCACCATATAACTCAACATCGCCGATATTGTAATGAAGTAGCGGCGTACAGTAAGGTATATGGCAGAAGCAAAGTACCCCCATAGCTCAAAATTGTCGATATTTTACTTAAAATCTATTGCCGTGATAGTAGTCAAGACGTAAGTTGGTTTTACAATCACCGAGTATCGCTTGTACGTCGTGTCGTCGAGGATTAACGGTGTTTATTGTGCGGTTAGAGAGTAAGCACTGAAAAGTCAAATACAAACGGAAAAAAAGGATGTACGTTATCGCCCCTGATGTTTAATCTCTATATAAATGATATCATAACTGCTGTGAATAGTCTGTCTATTGGTGTCTTCATCAACGACAACACTGTTGGTATTTTAGCTTCTTGCCGAAAATGAAAATGATTTACAACTTTAACTGGACTGCCTTAATTTATGGTGTCAAGAGAATCCCATGTGTGTGAATATTAATAAGTCTAAGGTTATTCACTTCAGGACTGCCAGTGTAAATAGAACTACGTGTGAATTCAATTGTGGAGACAAGCAGGTTGAAGTGACTGAATATTATAATTATGTAGGACTCTTGCTAACTGAACATGGAGACTACACGAGAATGGCGAAAGCGACAGCAAGTGCTGCAAGTAGAGCTCTCGGATTGCTAACCACCAAATATAAACAACTTGGAGGCATGCAGTTTCAAACCTATACCAAACTATATGACACCATAGTGTGGTCGGTCAGTGAATATGGCGCTAACATATGGGGAACGCTCAAGATGCCATGTATAGAAACAATACAGAACCGAGCTATGAGGTTCTTTCTTGGATTGAGAAAGTTGGCCCCCAACAACGCTGTGTGTGGAGATATGGCCTGGACCCCTCCCCTAGTGAGGCAGTGGACCAGTGTTTCAAGACTTTATATACGCCATAGAAACATGAATCGAGACAGAATTACCTACAAGATATTTTAGTGGTGTTACCAGTGGTCTACGAGAAGAAAAATAAAAACTCAGCGAACTACATATGGGTCACATTATCAACATTGAACATCGTTATGGAAAACAATATGTTGTGAACAGTATTACCACCAAGATGTTTGAGACTTTCAAGGTTGACTGGGAAAGAAACGTCTCAAGACCGGATAGCAGTAATGGAAAGGGCGGAAATAAGTTGAGAACGTACACAACCTTTAAGAACGCTTTCACTGTAGAGCCTTATGTCACAGCAGAGCTACCCAGAAGCCACATGTACAGATCGTCATTAGCCAAGTTTAGAAGCGGAGTTGCGCCCATAACTATAGAGACCGGACGCTACTCCAACACTCCGTACAGTGAGAGATTATGTCATCTATGCAACAATGAAGTTGAAGATGAGAAACATGTTTTGTTAAGACGTACAGTGTATGAAGAGGAAAGACGTAATCTACTGTCATGTTGTTCTGTGATAAATGAGGATTTTAATAACTTAGATGATATTCAGAAAGTTGGTTTTATGCTCTCATCACCTAATGTTATAGCCCAGAGTGCCAAAACGTGTAATAATATTCTTCGTAAGCGTCATAAGATTTTATTTCATTGATTTCTTTTAAAACCTTTAGGTAATTTTTTATCAAAAGGATATTTTATAGAGTGACTGCAGTTCTTAACATTTGAATGTTTTTATATATGTTATAATTGTAAAGTCTCTCGTAACTCTGTACAGGGTGGCTCGTTACTTTTACGCTTATATTGTCTTAAGTTATGTATAGTTTGTATCATGTATATATTATGTATGTACGTTTTCATCAAAATGACTGTAACGAGGTGAGACTATAATAAACAATCTGTCTGTCTGTCTGTCTGTCTGTCTGTCTACAGACGAAACGGAGAATAGACGCAAGAAGATTTGTTTATACATATGAGACACTATCACAAACTGGTCACTCTAACTAGACATGAGTTCTAAAGGTACGTAATTACATTCAAATACTTTATTTTTTCAAGTACAATTAACATTACAACCTTTTATATGTAAATGGTTAATTATAATTACTTCCAAATGTAATTAATTAAATTACAATCACTTTCATAAAATAGAACAATATTATTCTTAAATCAAACATTCTCCTAAGCTTCTAGCTCTTATCAATAAGTAAACAAAATAATATACAAAATAAAGTTTGGAAACAAAGTCTTTCATCCTGTATCTGACTTTTGGCGTATACAAACTATAACACAATCGTACAACAATTAAATTTGAACAGTTGGCACAATTCAAGTTTCTTATAGACGACCATAAATAGAAATGTATTTATTTTTTTGGGAATAATTGACAATTTTTGGATAACAACGATAATAAGAACTTATCGTAACTGAAATTAGTATGACATATGTCCTTTATTTGTGTCAGTCATTACAAAGAGTGATGAACAATGTGAAAACAACTGGGGGAAAGTCATTGTATAAATCCAAATCGTTGTAGAGGTTTCCTAACTCCACACCCAGATAGACGTGAATCTGTATTGGGTAATGAAATGGTTTCGTTGGCTCATGAAACAGAGGCGCCTTGTTAGACGCCTGGGATTGGTCAGTACTATATATATATTCGTACTCACAGAGCATAACACATTCATTTCGCGAATAAGTCTTTTCTTTATCACATCACTCGAGGACGATATATAGAAAATGAATAAAACATCCTGTCCAGAATGTGCAAGGACATTTTCTAGAAAGGATGTTATGTTGAGACACAGACGTACTGTACACCCACCACCGCCGGTTGAAAGGAGGACTGTAGTGAAGCGCAGATTTTCAATATCGCCACCGCCGCCATCTTCGACAACACTCAAAGAAATGTCTAAAAGACCACTGCAGTTGCCGCCACCGCATTACGCAAAACAGCATGAACCTTTTAAATTTAACATACCTTCTAATGGGATTATAGTAGGACCTAGTGGGTGCAGTAAATCTATGTTTGTGTATCACGTTTTGCAGAAAGGATTGATTCATCCCAGACCAAACACAATTGTGTGGTGCTATACACAATGGCAACCTCTGTACGAAACCATCCTACAGACTTTGCCTTACGTCAGGTTTGAAAAAGGCATTCCTTTCAATCTCAACGACGAGGGCTTCTCTGATCCACGCCAGAACAATGTTCTTATTTTATGCTTAAGATATGCTTACGGAATCTAAGACCGATAAGCGCATATCTGAGGCTTTCTGTCGAGTTTTTCACCACAAAAATATTCTACTCCTTCTGCTAGTACAGAACCTCTATCCGAAGGGGAGAGAGTCACGTGACATAGCGCTTAATTCTCATTATGTCACATTGTTCAATTCACCCGTGGATCGACAACAGGTCGTTTTGTTTGCGAGACGTATTTATGGCAACAATAATATGCTGATCGCTTCATGACGGTGTACAACGAAGCGGTTCATAAACCATATGGTAATCTTACTATTGACTTGAAACCATCGACCGTGGAGGCTGACAGATTGACACTCAATATTCTACTTCCCACTGAGGTGAAAGAGACGTCAGACTGTGACACGGATGTACAACAACCGGACGATAACCTACAACTAGCAACCAGTTTATGGATATATGTCGCCGACACCTGAACCCATATCAGAACGTGCTTTGTAATGCTCCCGGACAGTCGACGACGACTCATCATCCGCCTCCTGTACACGACAATCACGGACAACATTGAAAGATGGGACTACGATAGGAGCGAAGCGGGGAGTGACGTCACTATGCCTTCGTGTGACGAATGCGGTCTCGTCATTGATAATAATCACGATGTTCAACGCCATGTGAGGCCTTCGTGTCCAGAGAACAATGATGAAGGAACGCTACCAATCATCAAGAAGAAGGAGAAAAGACCACTAATTACCACCACCACATCACCACCGCCACAGGCGAAGTCAAAACACCAACATCTCAACTCCGCCATCCTCGATGACACAAGTGACAGCGATAGAGAGCGAGAGATAAAGGGGTTGGAATACATGAAACAATGTAGTGAAGAGATTGCCGATCAAAAGGAGCAGTTCGAGCAAGAAGATCGAAGCGAGCGCTTTATTGAGCGAAAATTACATAAATGTTGGAAGGAAACCTTCGTGAGTCGACTAGTTACAGCCATCAACTACACTGCATTGTTCTCGGACGGCCCATTATTCCAACCCATTTTGAATAAAGTCAAAAACCTTGACCCGGATACCAAGAAAGAGACGGTTTCCAACAAGATTAAAATGTGGATGAAACCCATTGTAAAGACATTCTTTCTCATGTGGACATGTCTAAAGCGGATATATTTGATCCAACGACGATACTGACAACGATACTGATGAGTAGGATAGAAGAGTTGTTATAGACAGTTCGTGAACAGGACTAAAATGTTTGCCTTAAATTGTCAATCCTGTTGAAAATAAATAAGGAAAAAATCTTATCCATTGTAACAACCTGGATCTCCTGTAAGCTTCATTCTTTTATTTGAAGATGAGAAAAAAACGGTAGTAAACTGAACCATATGTTTCTGTTGTTATATGCCATCTTCAAGTCGATATAAGATGTACGTTTATCACATGTTATCCAAGTGGGGAATCGAACCTGGTCATTGATGCGACGAGCGAATGCTTTAACCACCAGACTACCCTCACCGCACACGTTGGACAAAATTACCCGCATCAATTATAGTCTATACAAGACACGATCTCCCCAAAGTGTGCATGATTAAAACCGTCATATTTTCAAAGAAGACCGCAACAAACATAATGCCTGCCCATTCTGTTGACATCTGCGCAATTTATTGTCTTTGATCCAGTTTTCATGGACTTTGTGTCCTCGTGTAACCTGTGTGTCTGATGCTATTTAAAGCACGCACATATTCCGTTTAGCCTGTCATACAGCCCATGCAAGTCTGGAATATGTGGCAAGTCTTCCAAAGTTATGAAAAAAATAAGTAAGTCTAGGGGTGTTTTTTTACGATATGAATATAACTTGGGAGCCATTTATGTTCATTTCGGAGACTACTATTTCATTGTATGGTTGCTCATGGCTGTTTTTCAATGTTTTGCCCAACTCTCCCCAGCGGCCTTTGGATAGTGAGGGAGGACGGTAGGGTAGCCTTGTGGTTAGGCGTTAGCTCGTCACGCCGAAGGCCCAGGTTCGATTCCCCACATGGACCTAGCGTGATATTCCTGGAACAATTGCTCACTCACTCACTCACTCACTCACTATTCCAGCAACATTTTGGCGGGGATCACCAGAAATGGGAATCACACATTGTATCCATTTGGGTAATCGAACCCGTGTCTTCAGCGTAACGAACGAACGCTTTAGCTACTAGACTCCACCGCTACTCTTCTAGATAGACACATTTCCTAAAAATTCTAAATAATATGCTTTCCAGAATTGGTGTAAGTGTCCATAAACGGCACGTACAGACTGTACATGAAGTATATATTCGGTCTGATTTCGGTTTCACATTAAATAGGGCATTTCTCTCAACATTACTATCTATCAGCCCTCGGGGAAACTACCTTATAATTCGAAAAAAACACCAAAACAAAACAAAAAGAAAAACGTATTTAGATTACAATATCAAATTAAAATTCGAATGAATAAATGCAACGTGGCAATAAATCGATTCACGCGCCCTCTAAATTTTATGCTGAACATTTTTTTCAAGCGAACCCTACAGAACTATGTCCCTTTGATCGCTCTTTACGGATATCCTATAACTCATTCCTAGACAAAATGACGCTAATATCTGGCGCAAACACATACGCGCACCTTGTGATAGAAACCAGTTCGTCAAACACCGGCAAGACCGTGTGCGACAGTTTTCGATGTACGGAGGAAGTGTTTACATTCCATGAATGGCAAGTGTTCTCTGTTTGGAAGCTGTTCGCCTCGAAGTTTCAATTGTCTATTTCAGGCAAAGCGTAAGGGATAGTAAGTCTTTCATTGCATCAGTAGGAAGCTAAACGGAGTGCATATGCCCCAATATATACTGAACATCATTGAAAACGCACCAGTCTCAAATTGTCCATACTTTCATCAAGATGGATTTCAGCATGACAATGATTAATGAATATAACTAACATGAAGTCGAAGGGCATGTCCAGTTGAAAAAATGCTTTAGAAACAAATTCCTGTCCACAGTATGACACTTAATACCAAAATACATCAACATGCAGCCACGCCATGAAAAAAGCGCGAATTTCATTCTGAAATCATACTGACTGTGACATTAAATGCAGGTGTATGAGAACCGATTCTCATTGCTTCACTAACGATTGTGAAACGAGGACAGAGATGCCGAGGTTAACACCTCACGAAAGAGAACGTGCACTAGGCATGATTCAGGTTGGCACCAGCAGCAGGGATATTGCTCGACAACTTGGACTTGGCCACTCCACCATCGTTAGGCTTCATAGACGACATCAGTTGACAGGCAGCACCCGTGACCTTCAATGATCTTGGCAACAACGTGTTACGACGCTCCATCACGATCGCCATATTGACCTTGTCCATATCAGTGATTGAACACTGCCGACTGCCAAGACTGCTGCACTAGTTCAAGGTTGACGTGGGGGTCATCGGCGCTGTCTCCATGCGACGCCGTCTCCTCGCTACAGGGCTCCATGCTCGACGTCCTTACGTTGGACCAATTCTGACTGACAGACACCGTAATGAGCGTATATAATGGGCTAGCATGCATTTTCAGTAAAGGTTACAACAATGGCATGGTGTGGTAGTCTCTGACGACTCACGTCTTCATCTACGTAATGCTGACGGCCGATTACGTGTTTGGCGTAGACGTGGTGAACGTTATGCTGATGAGTGTGTGGTTCAGACAGACCTTTGGGTGGTGGGAGTCTGGGGTGGAATAAATTACAATCACAGGACTGCCTTCATGTCTGTCAAGGGAGAGTTAATGTCCTTTATTACCGTGAGCAGATTCTTCAGAATCACATCGTATCTGTCTTCAATCACCACCAAGATATCCATACTTTTCAACAGGACAACGCACGGGCACACACAACAAGACTTTCCATGCAGTATCTGGCCCAGCAACACATCCAGGTTATTCATTGGCCAGCACAGTCACCAGATGTATCCCCCATGGAGCACTGGTGGGACGAAATTGGTCAAAGTCTTTCGCGGCGACAACAGATGCGACACATCCAGGAACTTGAGGCTGCACTATTGCAGAAGTGGAATGCCATCCTCAAGAACTCTATTCGGACGCTTATTGACTCAATGAGGAGACGTTGAACTGCATGTGTCAGTGCAAATGGCGGTCACACGCGATATTGACTTTTCGATTTGACCCCACCTGTGTTTGATCCTTTCTGTGGAACATTTCAACGAATGAGCGTATTTTCTGTGTTGTTGTTTTTATCAGTCGTCCATCTGTTGTTATTCACTCAAAACATATCAATTCCTTACACGTGCTTTTAATAATGTGAACTTTTATAAGTGGTGCGTTTTCAATGATGTTCAGTATATAGACTATAGGCCAAACTATTGTTGAAAATGTGTGAAATCGTGCCTTCAAGGTTATTATGGTGGTGTTTTCACTTGTAGTTCTTATACACTTTGTATTTTGAAAACTTCACACCTTGGTCAACATTGATGGGAAACTCGTTGAAAGAGCTACAGGAACCATTTACAACATTTGCATAATTCCGTTGTATATCCCAATACTACCGGCGATGTCAGTGTCACCAGTGTTCAAATGTTCTAAACGTACACCAGAGCTGCCACAATGATGATGAAGGAAAACTTGTATTCCTGTTACAAATTCACGAACCTACGAGCTCGTATTGTCTGCGTACTTAGAAGTCACTATCTGAAATAATCTTCTTGTGTAGAATCGTCCTCTTCGAAAATTTACAGCCCACTCATGTGCAGACATTTAACATCTGTATTGCTGTCTGGTTTTATCTCACATTTCGAGTCGAACAAAGACTGAAGTTATTTACAAAAATACAATACCATTAATGTTTTCAAATGTGGTAGCCTCTCTCACTCACTGCATTTGTTTGACACAGCAATTGTCAGGTTGGTTTTAGGAATATCACTGCCATTATCATGAATTCTCACATTCTCCTGGCACCACATGATAAAAACAAAAGTTTCAAGTTGGAAGTAAATGCTATGACCACTTGCAGGAATTTGATGCAGACATTAAGGATATTAAAGGTAAATAAAATGATGAATTACCAAGAACAGGTTGTTCTCACAAGATTTGCATTTTTACTACCTTTCCTCATATGATGTATAATTGTTGCTGTTTTACTCTAGTCAGCAGCCCTTCTACTTATATAAGAGGAAACTTCTCACAATGTTCGTAATGTCCTGACATGTTGTTTAAGATTTTCTTTCTTCAACATACGCTTGCATATGTTTTCCGAACTTTTTGAATGGAACTTTACATGTTACAAATAATGGAGACATTTCATGAAAAATTATCGTGCAAATGTTCTGGAACATGAATGTCTCCTTCCATCAAGCCAAAACCCTCATCCTTCTTCACGCTTTCGAGTAACATCTTTTGAGTAACCGTTTTGTCTCTACGTTTCCTAGGGAATGGGTGCTATCTCTGATCAATAAATTGTTAAAGTTCTTCGTTTCTTTCACACATTTTCCGAAAATCGCTTCTTATATCCGAAGTGTCCTTTTATTGATGAAGGTAACTACCGGATGAAATATAGCTTGTTGGCATTTCCTGACCTAAACAGTACACATACGAGGCATTACAGTCTAATCCCATGCAATTTGGACATGCCCTATGCTTGTTTCCTGTTATGTATGTTTTACGAACACAATGATATCGACAACAGACTATGGATGGTCCCCCCCGCATACACCTTGTTTCACGCTTTCGCAAAGGTCGCTTTTCCTTTCAGATAATAGGACAAACTGTGAACCCTCTTTCTGAGCAGTTTGAATAATCCTGGCTAATCCTGAAACGAATACCGTTTCTTTGAGAATGTCTGTACATATTTCAATCCAGCAAAACCATTTTAAAAGACAGATAGCTTGAACACCAGGAACAACATTCAGGTTATTGTACCATATCAATAAGTCTTTGAGGAAACACATGTCGTTTTCCTCCCATACTTTTTGTAAATCGATTTAATTTTCTTGAGCTGTTTTGGGAACCTAATTCCACCTGTCCATGCTCGCGGACAAAAGCATCGTGCCTTTTTCTGTCTGGATCCTCCAAAGTATTCAAACCTTTCAAAGAAGACCAACATGCGTTGATCGGAGGAAGGTTTTCTTCGTCTAATTTCTTTTCATCTTCTAGGTATTCATAGGGTAAGAAGCCTTTGGATTGTGAGATCTTGAAAGTGGGCAGAAATTTGCTGTAACTGGTTCCCGGAGGAAGGAACTATGAAAGAACATCCAGTATCCTAAATTGTTCGGTTGTAATGCATACATGCTAATTATTTCTTATGGTAACAAAATTAACAGAGGACGCCAATTCTGTACTTCTCACAATGTTCATTAGCGAGTTTACTCTTCCACAGATTCAAGTCACATTTGCTACTATTGAAACCCAAACTGGGAAGCTGCCTATAGTACCTGATAAGAGTTTTCTGCAAAGATAGAAGTTTTTTAAATGTTCGATCGTCACTGTTTGTTTAAAACAAAAGAGGGGCACTGAACATCCTCTTCGTTTAATTCAATCCATTCATTGTAATTTACCGAAATATGCGATGTTTGCTGTAATTTACGCATCATAGCAGTATACACATTGTCCTCGATAAACGGTCGAAGGATGAAGAAATCGGTTCGTCTGTATCTTCTTCTTTTTCATGACTGCGTCGTGTCTGCTGTTTATGTTATGTCTCAGTTGTTCTACTTGTTGTTGCAGCAGATCATTAATGCCCGGTTGCAATTTCAGTTCAGTTAACCTTTTAGCTTCATTCACAATAGTTGACAGATGATCTATGGCATTCGTCAGTAAGTCGGATATATTTGAATTTATAGTGTATTTTGCTTGTTCATAGCCAGGAACATTCGAACTGACTGATATTGAAATCGGATAATGAGCTGTCCATTTCGTGGATGCTGCATCATCTTCTGCATATGTTTGTAACAACAGAGACTCTCCATCAATCAGGGCATTATATCCCTGTCTGAATCGGGCGCATGAATAGATCAGTTCTTGAAGTTGTTCGAATATTGTGACAAGTGGTGAGAAATATCCACCCGGATATTTGAGATTGCTTCTCTGACAACAGGCTGGGTTTTTTCACGTCTTTGAGCCCGATTGTGAGTTTTAAAGCACATGTCACAATGTCTTCGTTTGTATTCCTTTTAGAAAAAAATCTGGTACATTTACTATGTATGACATATGTCCCTCAAAACTATTCAGATTCAAAGAAATGATGTTCCTGGATGGTTTCCTCGTTGAGATATATAGCGGAACACACGTTTGTCCGTTGTCTTCCAAACGAAAAACATTGACACATACATTGAAAGTCCTCTCAAATAAATTCATATCATTTGGAACTCGAATGCCAGAAAATGTCTGTGGAGAATATTTCATCTATTTTCACTCTCATCCACCTTTTGACACAATTTCAACATTGTACGTCTTCTAGGGGGTAGATGAATGTAGTTGGTTCTTTTCAAATGCCATTGACGGTTGATATATTACTGATGATATGCTAAACACCTGAAAGCGCATAAAGAATCAGTCTAATTGTCTCCTCTCAATGCTACAGAGCGTTTGCACATCAACCATTTCTCTAACTTTACCTTCTCATATCCAAGATCGTAACTTGTTCGAAATACTTTGTATAAAACATTCGTAATGAAAACAGGGGTTCCATTTTTATTTGGTTGCTGGTGTAAAACATTATTATCAATACTTTTCTTATCAGTTGCTTTCACAACCTTACGTAGAGATGTTGCATCATCGTGAATCAAACGAGGTCTGTTGAAGATAAACCTATTTTGATAGGGTATGAAATACCTGTATTCCGCTGATTCAGTATGGCGTAAAATCAGTCCGAAAGAAAGATTCACTTTAAAGAATTTTCTCCGTGTTGAAATATATATGATGGTTGCTCTCCGAAATCGATAGAATCAGGATTTTCATTTCCAGTCAATGGAAAATTGTACGTACACACAATATCTCTCGCTTCAGAACTGCTATATCTCCTGACTATAATATCCCTGTGAGTGTCGTACGTATCCTGAAGTGGTTCAGCCGTAAGCAATCGTCTCCTGTGATCGTCCTGACTCCAAGGTTCTGGTTGTAACCCTTCCCTGATTACATCGCCATTTGTTGATGTATACGACGATGATGTCACCATAACAATTTATGATTCAATTGGAAACTTGCATTTGACATAGTCGACCTTTATGTATGTTCTCTATTTCCTTTCTCTTAGAAGTGTTGTTCACCTCGTCAGATTTCCACCGAGCTTGGTGTTGTCTGAAATTACGGGAATTATCAAAACATTTTCCGCATAAATAACACAAGTGTACAGAAACTGTTGACGTATTACATTTTTCTATATGAATGTTAAACTTTGTTCGAGTCAAAAATTTATATGCATGTGCTTGAACAAGGTGTCGGTTCCTTCAACTTCTTGCCACACATTGTGATATGGACCGACATGTCGTGTTCATTGTCACACAGTGTGCCACTTAGATGACATAAATGGTCACTAGAGATTCCATCACCAGCAGCCACTGCCCTCGATTGGCAATGCATAATGTGATTGATAAAACATCTCCTGGATTCGATATTGAATGACATGTCATACATTCATAAAAACTATTAACGCTATAAGAGGAATCAACAACATGCTGATTAAATAGGAGGGTGACAACTGGAAAAAATATCACCCACTGCCATGGTAACCGCCAAACTCTCCGTCGAGAAGCTGTTTCGCTAACAATCGTATGTCGTTATAATATGACGCATGCCGTGTCCGGAGCTCGAAAACCGTTCGATTAGCTGTTTTTGAGTTCAGTATGTAGACATTTCTTTCACCGACTTTCACTACTTTTTCAAAACTATTTTATACATTGAATCCTTTGCACAGTCAACTTAAACACAATTAACCATTTTTATAGAAGTTTTAAGATTGTCAGAATATGTTTCACTGATTTAAAAAATCCAGTCGAGAGGCAGACGCCATTTTGTTTACATGTCATATAGTCGGTAGCGATCTTCCAAATAAAATAATATGATATTTTGTACATTTAACATGGCGGTAAGATAAATGCGTTGTATGCTTCTCCCTCGGGTAATACGATCTGATGTACGCCTCTTTGTAGCAGTGTCATCCCTCGCATACCGGCACGGGTAACACTGCTACAAAGAGGCGGACATCAGACCGTATTACCCTCGAGAGAAGCATACAACTTATAACGTGCATCTTGTTGCTAAGCGATACACCCAGCAACATTCTGCAAGCGCATGTGGACCGGAGAATCAAGTGACTGACATCATGAGCATCCACCAACGAAATTGGGATACAACGCCTGACCACCCGATCCCGTTAGTCGCCTCTGACGACAATCACGGGTTGCTAAAGACCAATCCTGATCTGAAACATTACGAGTCCACTGATAAAGGGGCTGATCTAATACATTAGTATCTGTATCAGAGCTCTATTGGTTCTTATGAAAGAGATGACGAAATACAATCTACTGGGGGCCACAGTTAGGTATTTAGTCAATCTATGTAGGAGGGTAGTTTAGTTTAGTTCTCTACCATGACCGATACCACGATCGATATAAAGTTTGATTCTTAATTGATAATATATATCTCACGAAGCATATTATATCTGAAAAGGAACAGGACTGGCATTGAGTCAGCATTCAAAGAATACTTCCACAAAACGCAAAAATATAATTTGATTTACACACGTGCTATTCGTTATCTCTCAGGTGAGGTGAGGTGAAATTGGGTTTTACGTCTTACTTGAGAATATTTCGCTCATATGACGACGTGCATACATGTGTATGTGTATGTGCGGCTGCTTGTACTAGCCCTGACTTAAGCTGGTTTTATAGTACTAGCCCACTGAGATACCATGTCGCAGTGAAGCATGAATACCCCACTCAGACACATTATACTGACTCCGAGCCGACCAGTCCTTCTTGTACCCATTAATGCCGAGCGACAGGCAGGGACCAACAAGTACCAATTTTTAACGTCTTTTGGTATGACGCGATCGGGGATCGAATCCACGACCTTCCGCTCTCCGGGCGGACGCTCTAACCACTACACGACGGAGGCGGTCTCGTTATCTCTCAAAGTACTACAGCTGGAATATTGCTGAGTGCGGACATTTCGTACCCATTCTTATATTTACAAACAAATTACTACATAAAGCTAGAGATTCCTTGTTGCAGGAGTTAATGACGGTTAAATAGACTTAATGAAATTTGACAACATTTATTTGAACTTTCATACAAATTATTGCCCGATTAGAAGTCAACACCTTGTGACATGGCCACACTTGATTGCAATCGCGTCAAGTGAGTTCATCTCAAGAGATATTCCACTCAAGCAGCGAGAAGTGACAGTTCCTACACAAGACTTAGTAAAACGGAACTGACATCACACAACATTTATCAAATAAAAATCGATTTAGCGCCTCTTCCGTTGAGACCGCCTCAGTGGTGTAGTGGATAGAGTATTTGTCAGGAGACCACCTCCGTGGTGGAATGGATAGAGCGTCTGTCCGGAGACCACCTCCGTGGTGTAGCGGATAGAGCGTCTGTCCGGAGACCACCTCCGTGGTGTAGTGGATAGAGCCTCTTTCCGGAGACCACCTCCGTGGTGTAGTGGATAGAGCGTCTGTCCGGAGCCCACCTCCGTGGTGTAGTGGATAGAGCGTCTGTCCGGAGACCACCTCCGTGGTGTAGTGGATAGAGCGTCTGTCCTGAGACCACCTCCGTGGTGTAGTGGATAGAGCGTCTGTCCGGAGACCACCTCCGTGGTGTGGTGGATAGAGCGTCTGTCCTGAGATCACCTCCGTGGTGTAGTGGATAGAGCGTCTGTCCGGAGACCACCTCCGTGGTGTAGTGGATAGAGCGTCTGTCCGGAGACCACCTCCGCGGTGTAGTGGATATAGCGTCTGTCCGGAGAGCCACCTCCGTGGTGTGGTGGATAGAGCGTCTGTCCGGAGACCATCTCCGTGGTGTAGTGGACAGAGCGTCTGTCCGGAGACCACCTCCGTGGTGTGGTGGATAGAGCGTCTGTCCGGAGACCACCTCCGTGGTGTAGTGGATACAACATTTGTCTGGAGTCCACCTCCACCTCCGTGGTGTAGTGGGTAGAGCGTCTGTCCTGAGACCACCTCCGTGGTGTAGTGGATAGAGTATATGTCCGGAGACCACCTCCGTGGTGTAGTGGATAGAGCGTCTGTCCGGAGCCCACCTCCGTGGTGTAGTGGATAGAGCGTCTGTCCGGAGACCACCTCCGTGGTGTAGTGGATAGAGAGACCACCTCCGTGGTGTGGTGGATAGAGCGTCTGTCCGGAGACCACCTCCGTGGTGTAGTGGATAGAGCGTCTGTCCGGGAGAGCACCTCTGTCCGTGGAGACCTGTCCGGAGACCACCTCCGCGGTGTAGTGGATATAGCGTCTGTCCGGAGAGCCACCTCCGTGGTGTGGTGGATAGAGCGTCTGTCCGGAGACCATCTCCGTGGTGTAGTGGACAGAGCGTCTGTCCGGAGACCACCTCCGTGGTGTGGTGGATAGTCTGGGAGACCACCTCCGTGGTGTAGCGTCTGTCCACCTCCACCTCCGTGGTGTAGTGGGTAGAGCGTCTGTCCTGAGACCACCTCCGTGGTGTAGTGGATAGAGTATATGTCCGGAGACCACCTCCGTGGTGTAGTGGATAGAGCATTTGTCTGGAGTCCACCTCCACCTCCGTGGTGTAGTGGGTAGAGCGTCTGTCCTGAGACCACCTCCGTGGTGTAGTGGACAGAGCGTCTGTCCGGAGACCACCTCCGTGGTGTGGTGGATAGAGCGTCTGTTCAGGGATCGCCTCCGTGGTGTTATGGACAGAGCGTCTGATGTTTGATGGATGTCCCCTGGCCTGTTAACGTTCGGCATTGAGGGGATGAAATAGCCTGGGGCTGGTTGGCTCTGAGTTGGGTATTCCTAGTACACCTTTTTAACCAACAACGGCGGACGTTGCCCTGACAAACTCAGAATCATAAAACAGTTGCAGCACAACTCAAAAACAGTTATACGCTTTTCATCCAAACCGAGTACATGTATTAACCAAGGCCTGAAGTGGTGCCTTTTGGTGGAAATGATTTCTATGGTCCGTTTCCATGGCAGCACGTTTGATTTTGACTATTTGTGTTGAATTGTGTTTGTCAGGACCATATGTAGAAGGTATTCTTTCATGAAACTGTGCACAAACAAAAAGAAGGTTGTCAAGAGCTGCTTATTGCTCTTTGGGATTTATAAAATGTGTATTGTTTCCTTTGACTTTGATAATGGTGTGCACAAAGTTACCAATCTCAATTCCATGTAAATGTTTTGACAGCTCAATAACTATATTGGAGAGGACTTCTCTCATCAAGTTGGACCTTAAGTAACTATCAGATGATTTGTTCAATTCGGCTTGAAATATGTGCACAGCTGGTTGTTGCAGGTGGGTCAGCAATTATCCGGCGACGAAGATGAAAGGTCCCCCCGACTACTATCCCTCATACGGTAACACGGAGAAAGCCTGGTGCCCGGGCGCGCGGGACTCCAACCAGTATGTTGAGGTAAGCTTTACTGCCACAGCAGTAGAGATCCATTCTATCCTGGCGACTCTCCTGTGACGTCATTACCGCCGTCGGTCCTGACTTTATCTGGGAACAGAAGTTGTCTTGCAGAAGTTTGTGTCGTACGAATCGTTGTCATATCAAACCTGGGCCAACTTGACCGGGCTATTTGTCACTGAATTGAAAAAGAATTCAAATACAATATACTGGATAATATTGTTTCAAACTCCACGTGACCGCCTCCGTGGTGTAGTGTTTAGAGCGTCCGCCCGGAGATCGGAAGGTCGCGGGTTCGATCCCCGACCGCGTCAAACCAAAAGACGTTAAAATATGGTACTTGTTGGTGTCTGCCTGGCGCTCGGAGTCAGTATAATGTGTCTGAGTGGGGTATTCATGCTTCACTGCGACATGGTATCTCAGTGGGCTAGCACTATAAAACCAGCTTCAGTCTGGGCTAGTACAAGCTGCCGCACATACACATACACACGCATGCACGTCATCATATGAACGAAATATTCTCAAGCACGACGTAAAACCCAATTTCACCTCACCTCCCCGCACCTCATACTCCGAGGGCACATGTATCAGTATTATTCAGTAGGGAGCGTCACGTTCGTCGAACGTCGAACGAATGCAAATATGCGCATTAGCATGAACAGATACAACACATAAGGTTTATACTCTGAGTCAGTAAAACGGATTTACCGGACATTATGCAGTTTACAGTTACGAACTATTAATTAATCTTGTTGTCGAGGCGACTCCATTATGTATATCTGGACACCACTTGGCAGAAATCTTAAAATGTCATGACTTGACTACATAATAATAGGGAATCCAACAGCGGCCCTTTATATTATTTCCCACTAAGCTGTCCATTGACTTGGTTTAAGAAGATTACTTATCGGCTACATCAGCCTCAGTACAAACTAACTTAAGAACAATTTATGTAGTCATTTTTGAAAAATGTAAAGAAAACTTTTTTTTAAATTACATTTTGAGACATCTATTTTGTGAATCTCTCTTAACTTAACCCTAACTTGTCTCTTTGACTAGCACCCGCTTAGATACTGTTTATTTCCCAGCTTGGCATACCTGAGGCTATCTACATCGCGGAGATCCACATCTATGAGGTGTTCTGGGCTGGTGGCGTGGAGTCGGTGTCAATACGGGATTCGAACTCCAAATGGATCGTGGTTTGGAGCACTACCACTTTCCTGAAGCTACAGAAGAGTCGGATTTTCATACCTGCGTTCATGGTAAATCTTAAACTTTTTCTGATATTAACAGTATTTTTTATTAAACTGTTTTTAATTTAAGGTCCATATCTTCCAGATTCATGTCTTAAAATTCTATTTATTCTTTGTACTCAAGCTTTGGTCTCATTCTAATTCTACGCTGGGCAAATTGGTTGCTGTAATAGTTCCCTATTTGTTACGAGGGAGGAGTGCAGAGAAAGGGACAGCCAGGTGTTAGAGAAGCACGTGCACAAGTGCCCACCAAGTTATTGATTCATTAGCCTGTGCTGTGCCGTCTCCATCTTTATCGCACACCTGGCTGTCCCTTTCTCTGCACTCCTCCCTCGTAACAAATGGTGAACTGTGTCAAAATTTTAATGATAGTTTCTTAAAGAACTTTTTAGGTGGAGTCCGGAAAATTTTCAAATATAAGAAAGCTGTTGGGTATTAGTAAATGATAAAAATGTGTACTATTTATATTTATGTGGCAATTTTGTACAATGATAAAATTTGCAATTCATCGGTCCGTTTCTGACTCCAACGGACTGTAGCCCACCATGAATCGGCTATTAATGGTATAGTTATACCACCACTGAGTGGTTTCTCGGTGGTGTCGACTCGTGGCGCTAACATACTACAAACTTACAACAATAGGGTGTGTGCAACTTTTCATGAATCGATTTGTTATTTATTTCCCTTCAGCCTCCGGAATTCAAGAGTGACGCCATCAGGATTGACCTTGACCTTGGTGCTACTGGCGAATGGTCCGAGTTCGACGCTGTGAGAGTTGTTGGGAGTAGGACTCGCAGAAGGATAAGCTTGGTGTAGTTAGAAAGAGAGTATGTGATTTGGACACTGCTGACCACCACAGCTTGCCCCAGATTGTCTGGCTCCGTCCGGTGTCACAGCGTGTCTATTGCAGTGTCTGTACACCAGTAACAAAATGTAACTGAGCAGTGGCCAATAGTCACTGGCGCTCTTGCTGTTTTGATTTTTATGTATGCAAATATTTGATTGTCTGTACAGGCATGGAAGAAACACAACTGTGGTTTGAAGATTTACTTACCCTTTATGTTAGATCAGTTAATTTGCTTCCTGTGCGTCATAGAGCAATCTTCGTGTGTAGCACTGCCTCGCTGATATTGGTAAAACCTGTCGTAGAGTGATGTTGTATATCGGGACATGCTTCATACCTTGTCACAGTGATGTTGTATATCATGACACCCTTCATACCTTGTCACGGTGATGTTGAACATTTACATAAACATGACACTGATCATCAATCTATACATATTATATAACCATGGCTAAGTCTTGTATAAACGTATGAAAGAGTAGTCTATTTGTATATCATGTAAACAAAACCCTTTCTACATGCATAAAGAATATCTGCTTAAAGCAGAGTCGATTGCACATTTCTAACAATTCTGTCACGTGAGTATGTATTTGTTTCAGCAGTCTTACAGCTGAACCGTGTCGTATGTAAACAATCGAGTCTGGACCAGACAATCCAGTGATTGTTGTAATGGCGTATGACCTTTCGTCAATAAACAATGCCAAAAAAAGGATTCTTTGTTTTCATGTTGAAAGGTATCCAGAGGAAGGTGATTGAGAGCATTCGACCTTTTGTAGAATCTCTAATCGGTACCTCACAGTATTCAGGCTCCCTTCAATCCCAATCATTGGCGTCAGCTGTTATCTCATCCCAGATGGGGGTGGTGGGGTAGTCTAGTGGTTAAAGCGATGGCTCGTCACGCCGAAGACCCGGGTTCGAATCCCCACATGGGTACAATGTGTGAAGCCCATTTCTGGTGTCCCCCGCCGCAATATTGCTGGGATATTACTAAAAGCGGCGTAAAACCAAACTCAGTCAGTCAGTCAGTCAGACATCCCAGATGATAGCGCCCCCACCTGAGAAACGCCCCCCTTTCAGAACACATTGCCTGATGTAACCCTCATGTTTGAGCCTCAGGAAACATGTCCTGCCTTCAGGTCGGTAAGACAGGAGACATGACTCAATGGTGTAAAGAACCCTTTCTCCACTCACATACCCCCATCGTAAGGCTGAGACGTCCACGTCATTTTCTGACGTCAGAATTGGCCGTCAGCCGTGGCGTCTTTACGGATGCCGTAGACGAGTACACGTCGTCAAACTATTTCCGCAGACAACTGTCGCCAGGTATGGTACGGGTTGTGTAGAGGTGAGATGAGGAACAGTGGTGTTTTTCTGACTTCTGTACTTTTTAAGACTGTTCTGAGTAGACATGATAAGCGTCTGGTAATCTGGCCCGAATATATGCTGGTGATTTTCTCCAATATCACACGTTTCGTGGACATCTGCTTGGTTGCGTTTCTTTAACCATTCTAAGAACTATTTCTCTGGTTAAAGTTCGAATTTTTTCATTTTTTTTTAACAGTGGTAGATCAGGACAAATCAATACAGTTTAGAGTCATCTAAGTAATGGGGAGAGGAGGCTCCATTTGTGATTGAAATTATTTATTTTATTATTTATTATTGATATATGATTTTCCACAAAGAATATTTATTTTAGAGTTTTTACATATAAAGTTAGATTGGGAAGCATATTTTTAATACTGCATATGTGAATATGTCTCTTCGCAGCAATAGTGATGTGATTTCGAAAAATGATTCACAAGAATGACCAATGAAAATATTTCAAGCCACAATATCTTTTGTATCTGAATGTATACACATAGAAAATAGTATCGCAACCTGTATATAACAATTTCTATTCATAGAACAATTAAGTTTGTTTATAAGATTATGTTGACCCTTGTTGACCTTACATTAAGTTTAGATATACACGATCAAAGGCGAGCATCACGTACAATAGCTGTACCCGTCATTAAGCAATATCAAGTTGTACGGAACCACTTACAGCTTTGATAATTAAAAAAATCAATTGATTTCGTTGCTCAAAGATGGTAAGTTATGGTCTATATTTAATTGATGGCACGAGATGTTGGTGGTCATCCATCTGCAACCTATGATGTGAAGGACAGTCAAGGTTCAGACCGACCACAGTAATGTTCAGCCCCTAGGGAGCATACAGCCCTTCTCAGGTTCACAAAAGCCTCGGTAATCTGATATGTATTCAATATTCCAGAACCCGATTAGACAAACTATGAACGTTACATCTTCTTGAGCACGGTGGTGTAGTGGTTAGCACGTGGCCTCTCACGCCAAAAGATAGGGTTCGAATCCCGGTGGAGACACCAAAATTTGTGACCTTATACTGTGTTGTGTCCCTGGGCAAGGCACTTCGTCCAGATTGCGCTCAGTCCACCCAGATGTTCAAAATGGGTACCTGAGAAGCGGATGTACGGACCTATACGGCCGCGCAAAGCGCTTAGTAGCAGCTTTGAAAGTACAATTCCGTCAGGGTAATACTGTAACGCCAGAGAGCAGCATCGTGTTGGATTCTAGGCGCAAAAAATTAGCATTATTATTCTTATTCTTGCTATTGGACACATGTAAATTATGTGACACAAAAATAGCCCGTGAAATGCGCGTGATTAGACTAATACAAGACCAGCCGCATGTGAGTATCAACCCGTGACTGCTTATTTACTGTTTAGCAAACATACAATGAACTGTTTTCACCGCACTGGCAGTCATGCACAGCAGGAATTATAATTACAATTGTCTCCATAGCTTTCTGTATATTTGGTCCATGAATCATGCATTACAGAACATGATCTGTTTTTAGACTGATTAAGATAGCTTTAAGTATGTCTCTTAAGATATTACTTGCATCCAGCAAGCATCTCGGCTGACTGAGTGATCAACACGAACAGAATGAATAATTTAGTAGCTCTTAACATACATTCCGTGCAGCAATAGAAACATCGGTCTTGCTTGTATGTGGACACCTGCCGGTACAAAGGGAGCTTGTTTGTTTATCACTTGGGTTAAAAACATGAAGAGAAGAAACTTGTTTCTGCATAAACAGATTCCGTTGGAGTATATGACAAAACAGTGGTGACCATTATATCCGATCACCAGGTCACAGAACAGGTTACAGTCAATGAACGATATGAGTAATTCGCCGGAAAAACACAATGTTACCAAACTCCTCCACGATAGTACAAAAAACCCGACACGAATAGGACTAGACACAAAATTACCCGTGCAGATACGACACATGCCCATTATTCAGCTGATCAACATCTGAGGAGAAACGTGAGACAGCTTTCAGTCATCCATCCACACACAACAAGATGCACATGTCACGGACAGCATTTATCACATTATTGATCTCGTGGTTCGTCAAAACATCGTATTCCACGTGTTGGTGTTTAATCGGGTAATTACAGACAATCTCTCTCATCTCATACAAATAGAAATAACTGCGTTTGTACTGATTGGAGAAGTTTGACCATGGAGGCGAACCAATTATTACGGGACTGTCTGGTGGGCTTCTGTTTTCACAATACGACCACAGCTGTGCAGCTGTACAGTTATCCTGATGCCGGCCTTAGTACACAGAGACATAGAATTGAGTGAAATGACGATATTAAAAACAAAACTGGTATTCGGTATGTCAACACCAAAGGATCCGGTGGTAAGCCTTTGATGGTTGCATGCCATTATATACCGATGGTGTGGATCGTTACTTACGTTACCATCACATACCATACCTGAAGTGAGTGAGTGAGTGAGGTTTTACGCCGCTTGTAGCAATATTCCAGCAATATCACGGCGGGGGACACCAGAAATGGGTTTCACACATTGTGCCCATGTGGGGAATTGAACCCGGGTCCTCGGCGTGACGAGCGAACGTTTTAACCACTGGGCTACCCCACCGCCCCTCACATACCTGTAGAGGCAGGCGCATATGCCCTATTTTCTTAATCTTGACCGTATATGGGCACTTCAACCATAATGAAGGCTGAAACTTAGTGTGCTTAACAACCTCCATGAAGGATAATAACAAGGCTGACAACACCACATATATAATAACATCTGATTAAAACAGGGACAATGCCACAACGAAAGTTGCTCATTCACAAATCAGATCTAAGCGTTGTAATTGGTGCCAAACAAACTGAGAAATGACGGTCTTTGTGCATTATGTTGGCAGACAAGATGGTGTTTGATTGTCATGAATCAATACGCTAGGACTGACAATTGACGGATAAGGATTTGACATATACGTATTAAAAACTGAACCATAAATCTGAAATGATGCAGTTATTTTTCAGAGCCGGAGGTTTCAAATCATATACTGAACAGCAAAAGAAACGCAAGTCTGGCTTTTTGTTATGTTTTTGAATAGAAGACAACCAAAATTATGTCTAATCATTTATTCTATAGAAAACACTGTCAATTTAACAGCTAAAAGTTACTGTTGACATTGAATTGCAATAAGTTCAAATTGACCACAGTCCGTCAAATGGAGATTTCCCTGAACGCGAAAAGTGACAGTCTCTTTAGTAGCGCGAATAGCCACCTTGAGCTTGCACACATGCCGTGTAACGTGGGATCATTGAGTTCACTAGAGTCTGAAAGAATGCCTGAGGCAATTGGTTCCGCTCAAACACCAATCTCTATTCCAATTGTGCAAGTGTGAGTGGCTGTCTACCTGCAGCAATCCTCCGTCCAATTACGTCCCAGAATGTTCAATGGGAGCCATATACGGGGAAAGAGACATCCATGGAAAAACGTTAATGTTGTTTTGTGCCAGATAATCCAGATAATTCCAGCAGCCCGAAGACGACACCTAATCCTATCGCTTGGCACTACTCCCCTTGACCCGAGAACTAAGGCTGCTGTTACTGTTGCTGCTTGAGTTCGGTTCCTTAGATGAGTGAACCGGATGAACCGATCTTGCGCATGAGTTGTCACTCGTTGCCGTCCGGTACGGGAACGATCAGCAGCAACCTGCTTTGCTGATGACGTTGAGCAAGTCGTGTAATGGTGGTAAGATGACATCCCAATTGTCTAGCTACAGCGGTTGCAGAGCTACCTCCGTGCAACTCCGTGCCAATGGGCATTCCCCTCTGCTCAGTCGTTAGTCTAGGCATCGTTTGTGTGGCGTGTTCACCTCTTAGCGTCAATACTGGACTGTGTTTTGACACAAACCTTTATAAAGGATACCTCAGAGTGAAATGCATGCTTCTCATCCAGAACCGTCGATGCACGTGCTAAAACTATGATTTTGCTGCGCTGTTGGTGTGTTTGTGCGAATGGTTCGTATGGACGTCCAATTTCATGACATCATCTCATCGGGGATCATTACGTCACTTTACCATGAACGTTCCATAAGCATGAACGCTTACCTTCATGAAACTTGCGAAACTTGCGTTTCTTTTGCTGTTTAGTATACTAACTACTTCTGATCGATACAGAGGATTTGACAGCCGCATCAAAGAAATGTATTCTCACAACAACACAACTCAGTGGGACCATAATCTAATTTAGAACCGTTAAATCTAAAGGTTACGTAGTTTCAATGAGGCTCAAATATCGTCTAAAACTAGTTATGAGCAGTATATTGATACAACGTGATTTCTCCATCCCTTGGATGAATTAGTAATCATTGTGTGAAGCTTGTTATCGTAAGTAAGATTGTTTGCCTTGTAAAGAACCAGAATACATGTCTTCAACGTACAATTATATAGATACCTGGTTCTTAATTTGTCCTGTTATATATACAGATATGGGGTAGTACCGTGTGAACACTTGGTGAGTTTTATTGTTCTATTTGGTCTACCGAACAGTGGATTGTTGATTCATGATCAATATATATTATCATTAGTCGTCAATACTTGAATGTCCAAAGGCGTCAAGAAGAAATATCTGGACTGTCTTTTATATACTTATATATATTTCAGAAGGTACTGATCAATACAATAGATTATATCCAGCAAATGAGCTGTATTATTAACGGTAGTGTTTCTAGTCGCCACAAATACTATGTTCTTTCATCTTACCCTGTCGAACTAGCTGGGGGTTATATCGGCCATACCTCTGTCACACACAACAACAGGAAGTATACAGCCATGTTTCATGGTTCCAGAATACGTAGCAAACAAGAAATGGTAATCGATGGTATCATATATTTGGATCTTAAGTCTGGTGTGTTTCCGCGACTGTTTTCTACCAGGTAATATTGCAAGAAGGTCAATTATGTATTGGTGACACAGTCAGCCGCTATCGGTAAATATCTGTAATGGGTATAAAGAACAGAGAGTTATGATATGTTGTAAACGGAATAATAATCACCATAGGACAAGGTGGATATCAGGTTCCAAGTTTTCATTTGAGAATGAATGAATGAATATTGTTTTATGCCCCATCAGAAAAAAAAATGTTTCAGAAAGGGCGAAACAAAGTGAGCATGACGGAGTACCTGGCCGTGTGTGACGATACATAGAACAGAGCATTTCTGGCATTCGTAATAGCACATCTGAAAAGCGAGAACTCAAATGCCTGTGAGGTCGACGGCGGTGGCTTGTACAGTTGAAGGTCCAGCGCGTCGGGTCCATCCATTAGCTTATCACTTTGTCAATTCAATGTCAGCTGTCCTGACAGAAATTGTTTCGACCCTGTTTTTCTAATATGGCAACTACGTCAGTCATATCTATTGACGCCCATCAGCCATTTTTTCTCAGACCGACATGGAACATGGCACATGTTTAAATTTTCATGCATATAAATCTATCCTTTGTTCTCCTCACATTCAATCAAAATTGCTTCTGTAAACATCTCCATAGATATTGCCTTATGAGGTTTCTCCATGTACATGGGCGGTGGGGTAGTCTAGTGGTTAAAGCGTTGGCTCGCCATGCCGAAGACCCGGGTTCGAATCCCCACATGGGTACAATGTGTGAAGCCCATTTCTGGTGTCCCCCGCCGTGATGTTGCTGGAATATTGCTAAAAGCGGAGTAAAACCAAAGTCAGTCAGTCAGTCAGTTCTCCATATACTAAGATGATGTTTCTTCAAATACAATGTAGTTAGATTTTGATATCAGTTAATGGTAGTCACGCAGACAATTTTTATATCAGTTGCGATATGAACTGCAAATAACTCCTCAAAACATCGCCTAAGCAGCTCTAGGTTATTGACACATGTTGTACACGTTTCCAGGAGAAACATCATGTTTTCTTTGTGGAGCTAAGAACCTATTTGGTTGAACCACCATTGACTTTCCCGCTCTGGAAGCAGACTTCTCCTCAGTCTGTATTTAATGATTAAAAAATCATGGATGAACGAAGTGTATACAAACATTTAAAGTGTCGAAAAAGACCCAAGTACAACACACCTGATCTGAAAGACGCTGTATTTATCTTTCACCGTCATCAAAACATTTCAAACTGTTATATGTGTGCGTATCGCCGAAACCATTGTGGTGATTGTCAAGTCAGTCGTTGATGATGTGGGGAAACTGTATCAGAGACATGTGTTCTTGAATTATAAACACTTCTATCCATTACTGGAGAGTTCATATGGCTTTGAGAGTTCACATGACTAGACATGTGCGTTGACATTAGAATAGGGTAAGTAAGTTGGAACAGTATTATAGTTGGATTCGAACCAAGGACCATACCATTATAGCACGCCCAAGGGGGGAAACTTAGGAAGACTTGATTCCCTTCTAGTGAGGGATAGGATGGTTAGCTGTCTTAAGTGGCTTTGTGTTCTCTGCTCTTACTTGTCACGTGAATACAGTTGATGTTTTATAATATATTGATAATAATGATAATAATAACATTTGCTATGGACTACTTCGATGGTGTGGCCGGTAGGGTAGCCCCGTGGTTAAAGCATTTGCTCGTCACGCCGATGATCCGGGTTCGATTCCCCACATGGGTACAATGTGTGAAGCCCATTTCTGGTGTCCCCCGCCGTGATATTGCTGGAATATTGCTACAAGCGGCGTCAAACTAAACTCACTCACTCAGTATAGTGTGGTGCGTTGTTATTATATTTTATGCATTGATTTCAAAACCTAGTAAATTTGATAGTACGATTGTTAGTTGTGTAACATCTCATTGTTGTTGGATGGGACTGGAACTCCTTCCAATCTATCGTTGGCTTAGATGCCAATATTTGTTTTTATCTCTGATACAGTGATGTTTATCATCAACATTTGTTTTCACTGATTAAAACACGAATCATGGCCCTTGTTGTAGGTGAAAGAGCAATTGCACTCAACCACACCGACCATATCGGATCTGTAAGTAAACAATCTGTATGTTTGAACACAATAGCCGACATCTGTCAATACATTGGGAATCTGTATAATTGCTCGTCAATTCTGAATAACTATTTCCACCGCTACAAGAGCAAGAATGACAACAAAAGCAGCTAATCAATATTGATTGTTCAAAATTTTTCCCTGACTAATAAGACGCCATCAACAAAGACGATATTTGTCATTGATGGATTGATTAAGGCCATTTAAAGTTAAACTGGGTGTTTCTTGTCACTTTGAGGAAAATTTTTGTTCTGTACAAGTCCAGTTTTAATGTCAGTAGAGAATGGGTGGATCTTACCGGAAGCTTAATACTCTCCTGCCTACTTAGGTAAAAAAGGGAAGACGACAGGGCGACCTTCTGTAAGTCAGGACAAGAAGTGGTCTTTCAGGCCTTCAGAAAACCCTTTCTCATGTCATGACCTCGAAACATTTACTTTTTTCGTGAAGGACAGAAAACCAGTTCTGCTTGTCCATCGAGAGCACTATTGATTACCAAATATCCGCAGCTTTTGAATTTTAGCTACAAGGAAAACAAATATAGCAACCCTGATACTGTGAACAAAGGTTGATGTAAATGTCCCGTGGTATGATACTGATCACAGAGCAGGACACCAATGGCAAACAGCAGGCGATGGCCATGAGGTTGTTAAACTGCCATTTAACCCTGGAGGAACACTATCGTTTCAGTTATCTGTGGTCAGAGAAAATGAACTGGATTATTGTATTTTATCTGACATTGGTGGCACTGACCGCCGGTAACCAAACCTGTGTGGACTTCATGTCCACAGTCACATTGAAGTCCACTGGCTATGTATATGCTGGTGCAGGGAAAGCGTCTGTAATAGCTGAAAGCAAACTCGACTGCATTGCCTACTGTTACTTTAAGGGGTTCCACATCGCTCTGACCTATGACCCAGATACCCTGAAATGCAAGTGTTATAGCGTGGAGGTGACGAGTTTAGACACCTTGGCTCCAGCTGCGGTCTTCTATGAGGCAACTGAAGAAACTAAACAAGCTGTTCTAGCAGGTAAGAGTACAACTATATGTCTGTCACGATGTTGTCAGCACAGTCTGTCATGTGTTTTCCTTCATTGAAACATGCATGACCTATGGTTATAAACCATTTGTTCCAGCTTCACTATACATGTTCTTTTTCCTAAAAAGGCCTATCTGCCACCATTAACACCTGTTCCATATGTCACAGCTGGGAATAGACCTGGTAAACGTACAGAGATCCACCCTTGTGTGCGCCAGAAACCTATGGTCGTTGCCCGAATCTTAGATTCATTGTGACTACGGGTTTGTCAAGGCAATCCTAAGCTCGTGAACTGAGCCAAAATTGTAAACATCTAAGACCAATATGTGTCCTAAGGATATATGCAAATATATCCCATCACACAATTCCTCATTTTGAAGTGGAGCAGAATTGATTATACACCAGGAACCAACATTTCAACTTTTAAATTCTGTGAGAAAATTTCTGTTCTGTGACATACATGTATATATGTCTGCCAGTTACTCCGATGTGTACTCTTCAGAAAAAAAAAGGAAATGTATCAAACGTATTTATGTGTACATAAGTCCATTAAGCTTGAACACAGATGAAGGAAATTCGACTCAGGGATGAACATATGTATTGTTGTCATTGTCAGCATTAATTCAGTTCCCTCACTGCACATGTGTGGAAACAAGGGGACGTTCAGGTCAGTACCTGGTGACACCACCCCTTGCTGTCGTCACTGCTCGACACCGCCGTGGAAGGAAATTGCATGAGTCGTCGGATGTTTGCCATTCCTCCTGTATCCCGTCATCAGGTTCTGCAAGTGTTTGAGGACGATGGTGACGTTTACGGACGCGTCGATCAGGTTCTGCAAGTGTCAGAGGACGATGGTTACGTTTACGGACGCGTCGATAAGGTTCTGCAAGTGTCTGAGGACGATGGTGATGTTTACGAACGCGTCGATCAGGTTCTGCAAGTGTCTGAGGACGATGGTGACGTTTACGGACGCGTCGATCAGGTTCTGCAAGTGTCTGAGGACGATGGTGACGTTTACGGACACGTCGATCAAGTTCGTCCCATAGATGCACGATCGGGTTCAGATCAAGGGATTTGGAAGGCCAGGGAAGGACATTGTCGTTTGCATTTGCGAGATAGGCACCTGTAACAAGAGCTGTGTGGGGTCGAGCGTTGTCGTGGTGAAACAGCTCTCTCTGGCGGTTAAAAAGTGAGAAGAGGTGATGTCGCAGGATTTGATCGATGTAGCGATTTGCTGTAAGATTTCCTTGAAACACCACTAGCTCTGATCTACCCGTGTAGGACATGGTTCCCCACACCATGACGCGCTCTCCACCTAATCTGTCCACCTGTCGCACGCAGTTTGGCGCAAAACGTTCGTAACGACGTCGATAGACACGTTGTATCCCATCCCGTCGTTACATGGGGGAAACGCGATTCATCGCGCTGAACCAAAGGCGTCGCCTGTTTTCTCAGACGTGTTTTTTCTGATGGTTTGGTCGGAAATTCATCGAAGACCAGTCACATGTCCTGCACTGTCCGTTGCTGAAGCGAATCGGTGACGTAGGTGAAACATCTGGATGAATCGGCCCTAAGCAGGAGTTGTCACGCTTGGTCTTCCACTTCTAGGACGATTTTGGGTCGAAATGAGGCGGGTATATCGGGTATTTTCAGCATGCACTTTTCGTGTTTAGTTTTCATTATTTATGACAAACACATTTTGGGATGAGGTTGCGCGCAATACAAAAAAACGCGACATGATTAAGGGGATTCAAACATAGGAATTGTCTTAATGAATATTATCAAAATATATTGAAATGAACTGCTGAAAACGTCTGAGCGTTTCTTATTTTTGAAGAGTGTATATCTGTCCTTTGAACATGACAACTTTGCAGATTTAGATACTTTGTGGCATACGTAATCACATATGCATGACAATAATTGACATAATTATGGCAATAGTTTTAAATAGAAGAACAGACGCTACACGTCATGATCAACCAAAATAGAAGTCTGGCAATAGGCAGATTACCTTTCCAAGTGTTAAACCGTGTTTCACGTTGCTAAGTCTGCCTGGTTCAACCTCGTATTTACTCACAGCAAAACTGTCTTATTTGTCTGCGTTTTCATATTTACCTTTTGTCAAGTAATGCCTGAATAGTAACAATGTTGGATCTAAATTCACTTGTCTATTCAGGGGATTACACAATAACAAGCAATCTTTGTGTCTGATATGACAGAGGCCAGCAGATACAGAAATACAATGTTAGTCATGAAAAGCTACCGTCCAGAATTTGCTATTTTGAACTATTCACGTCAGGATTAAAGGTGGCGTTTCACAACCTCAAAAATGCATGCACTGTTGTCATTTTTGTTGAATTATCAGAATAGCAGAAACACTATACGTGTGTTTTTTTTAAGAAAATATTTTGTCACGTAGGCTCCCCTTGCAGCTCCGACACGCTGAACCAAAGGTTTGTTTCAAAAGGCGATTTCGCAGCTACGACACGCTGCATCCAATAAGTCGATTTCCGGAGCGAGTGGTGTCAGCATTGGACTATTTAAATACTTACTACCAATATTTCTTTTGTGATTACACAATGCCATTTAAAAAAATGATCAAACGTAACATGTTTTATATATGGGATTACACTTTCTTATAGTCCGTTTGGCTCAAAAGCGGACCGATGAATTGCAATCTAACTCGAAAACTAATAAACATAAAATACTCAATGAAACGCTGATCATAATAAAAAATCATACCAACTCTGTGAGGTTTTTGCAGAATTTTTGTCCTAAAAATAATAAAGTTGTTTAACAAACTATCATTAAAATATTGACACAGTTCACTATTTATTACGAGGGAGGAGTGCAGAGAAAGGGACAGCCAGGTGTTCGAGAAGCACGTTCACAGACAAAGTTATTTATTCATTAACCTGTGCTGTGCCGTCTCCATCTGTTCACAGAGTTGGTATGATGTTATGATCAGCGTTTCATTGAGTATTTTATGTTTATTAGTTTTCGAATTAGATTGCAATTCATCGGTCCGCTTTTGAGCCAAACGGACTATAGTAAAGTACAAATTCTAGTGCTTTTTGAGTTGAGTCCCATCCGGGATTCAAACTCACACCCTCAGAGTCAGGCACCTAATCGCCAGCACACAAAGTCAGCCACCTAACCCGCTCATCAGTGGAAGTCGGACAACTGGTAGTATAGACTGCGGACTTTGTGTACCCCTCTGATAAGTGTTAATTGGCTATGATCAAAAGGTACTAGAATTTGTACTTTACTAAGAAAGTGTAATCCCAAATATAACACATGTTACGTTTGACCACTTTATAAATGGCATTGTGTAATCATAGCTTTCGGCCGTGGGAGCCGTGCCAATTTACACTTATCAGAGGGGTATTTTTGTGGAAGTCGCGGTGGCTGAGCGGGTTAGGCGGCTGACTTTGTATGCTGGCGATTTGATGCCTGACTCTGAGGGTGTGGGTTTGAATCCCGGATGGGACTCAACTAAAAAGGTACTAGAATTTGTACTAAGAAATCCCAAATATAACACGTGTTAATATTTCTGTTCTCTATCATAAACTGACTCTATGTATATCAAGGAAATGTGGTATTCGAAACCAGAAACAAATTAAACAATGTTTTCAGTTTAGATTTTGCATAACTCACGTACACGTATATTGTATGTAGCCCATCTCCCAGTGTTTTTGCTCATTCCGTGCAAGGATCTGGTGGTTTCGGGTGTGAATCCAGGTCTACATACATATGGAAATTATAAAAGTGACATGCTAAATATCTTTTGGTCAACTGAAATATTCGATTTGAAATAAATATATTTATTTTGTTTCCACAAAATACCGTCCAAACACATTTAGCCTCAAGTTTTACACACAAACGCGACTTCTTCTTCTTCTCGACCAGCGTTTCTTGAAGCAATGAATCCAGCAAATATTTCGCCTCCCCATCAACAAAACCCATCGAAACTTGATTGGTCTTACCGTAACGTTTAAGTAGTGTGAGCGGATCGCTTTCCCAATTTTGCGCAAAGCAATTATTGTGCGTGAAGAATTCTTGTGTTGCCATTATAACGGTTTTATGTAGTCTCCGGTTTTATGCATATATTTGCAGTATTAGATCCTGACACATGATATATGTTTATTTAAAACATCACACAATGTTTTAACGAGAGCAAAGTAGCTTGTTACTTGGCAACCACGATATGGTAGTCGTAGATTCGATCAACACTCTTCATCAAAGAACAGTGGACATCATCCAGATACTCACGGCTTCGACCTTCCTAACATGGAATGTTCAGTCTAACTGATAAGCCGTACTTTAACGACAATACTGACAAGGTTCCAGCACCTACGTAAAGACCAGGGTTCTCAGCAACCAAATAAACGTATGGATGTTGTTAGAGGCGACTTCCGGGATCGGGGGGTCAAGGTCACTGACTGACTGTCATGTTATGGTATTCCAATTGCGCAGATTACTCACTGGTTTGTCTGGTCCAGACTATTATTTACAAACCGCCGTCACATATCTGTAATATACCTCACTGCACGTAAACAACAAAGGAAGAAGTAATCAAACACTATGAGAAACACAATATACATGTACCTAACATCGGTGTGGATGTCTGATTGCAGATACAGTGGATACCTGGATTTCTAGTTTGATCGGGGTATCATCTGAATACTCATTGTAAGTATTGAGTCAACATACAGGTGAGAGCCTATTTCTCTGTTGCATCATATTGGACTGAACACATCTGCTTGTAAAACTGACATCACTCTGACCATAAGCGGGTGACCAAGAACATAATGTGTCACCTGACACGCCGTTTAAAGGTCACCAGTCTCAGGCCATCTGATGAATGATGGTAACCTAGTAATTAAGGTTTTCACTTATTAATAATAACAGAAATAAACTGCACACTCTGCGGATGAGTATACACGGGATTTCGGCTTGACGAGCGAACGCTTAACTACTGGGCTATCTTGCCTTCCCATCCTCACTAAATATTGTCAAGACTGATACATGTTTGTATAGCACAGCATACGACTACGGCGGCCACAACGTCATTGGTGCTCCCAACTTCTACCCCAGCTACGGCAACACCGACAACGCCTGGTGCCCTAATTACCTTGACGCTGATCAGTTCATAGAGGTAAGTTTACAACCCTGAGTGTCGTAAATACAACCCTGTATGGTGTGATTACAACCCTGTATATCGTGATTACAACCCTGTATGTCGCGATCGTGTATACAACCCTGCATGTCGTGTATACAGCCCTGTATGTCGTGATTACAACCCTGTATGTCGTGATTACAACCCTGCGTGTCGCGATCGTGTATACAACCCTGCATGTCGTGTATACAGCCCTGTATGTCGTGATTACAACCCTGAATGTCGTGATTACAACCCTGTGTGTCGTGAGTACAATCCTGTATGTCGTGGTAACAAATCCATGCTTCATTGTTGCGACCCAGAATGGCGTGATTACAACCCTGTGTGTCGTGGTTACAACCCTGTATGTCGTGTTTACAACCCTGTAACCCTGTGGGTCGTGGTTGCAACCCTGTATGTCGTGGTTACAACCCTGTAACCCTGTGGGTCGTGGTTGCAACCCTGTATGTCGTGGTAACAACTCTATATTTCATTGTTACAACCCAGAATGTCGTAATTACAACCCTGTATGTCGTGGTTACAACACCGTGTGTCGTGATTACAACCCTGTGTGTCGTGTATACAACCCTGTATGTCGTGTATACAACCCTGTATGTCATGTATACAACCATGTATGTCGTGTATACAACCCTGTATGTCGTGTATACAACCCTGTATGTCGTGTATACAACCCTGTATGTCGTTTACAGAACCCCGCATGTCGTGATCACAACCGTATATGTGTCGTTATTCAAACCATGTATGTCATGGTTACAACCTAGTGTGTCGTGATTACAACCCTATATGCCGTGATTACAACACTGGATGCCGTGGTTAGAACCGTGTGGTTGCAACACTGTATGGATGTACAGGTATTAATATCCTACCGGCAGATGGTTACTACCTGGAAGCATGTGACAATACGTTATGGGGATGTAAGTCAAGAATTACCACTCAACCCAGCATCCTAGTGGACCAGCTCTCGTGGCAGTGTTAAGTACTGGAATTACCATTAAGATAAGCAACAAGCTCGCTTTGTGGAACGGGACACGCCACGTGGAACCTTTCGTGTTTGGAACCTCAACCCTTTATGAAAAATGCATTCCGTTCACGTTTCACTTTCTCGCAAAGTTTAACAACTGTAATGAAACATAGGTTTAATGGTGAACCTCTATTGATGCTAAGATTCCATACATTCGTGCTTGCTAATATACGTGGTCCACGAAATTAGGTGACGTCACAATTTACATGAAATGTTAATCCCTAAACGATCAATTCTCCCCAGCTCGGCATACCTGAAGCTATCTACATCACGGAGATCCACATCTATGAGGTGTTCTGGGCTGGTGGCGTGGAGTCCGTGTCAGTCAGGGATTCGAACTCCAACTGGGTGTCATTGTGGAGCACCTCTGCCGTCAGTGCCATCGAGGAGAGTCGCATCTTCGTGCCGAACTTTGTGGTAATAATATTGTTCTTTACAGGGGCTCTTATGATTTTAAGAAAAATGGAAGAAATTCAATTATTAACTGCGACCTTACAAGTAATACTGATTGAGTGATGTGTGAAATTACGGAATTCTGTGAAAAGGGAGTAATGTTTAAAACGGCAATATCGGGTTTCCCTCCCGTTGGACTAATTAAACTCGTACTATATTGTATTTGAACTTGTACTTTATCTAAACAATCATACAGACTCACGTGGAGGAATAATAAGCATTCTTTAAATTATATTTGTATTCCCAGTTGTGAACATTTGCGTCGGTAGAGCGTACGCGGGTTACGTAAAGTGCCTTATACTGTCAGGTAATGTTATTATAAAATGAATATTCTCAGAGTAAATAACAGAGAAAATATCTTTGAAAACGTTTTTATACATTGGCTTTTCATGAAGTCCATCAAGGTGAGCGCTATTTGCATTATTCATTACAAGAATGGAAGAGTAATATTGTCATTAGTGAAAGTAGTTTGCAGACTCGCTTGGATGAATAAAGAAGAGTGTTGACGCGTCCGTGAACGTGTGGTTTGATGATTTATAAACTATGTAATTGTAAATAGAAGGTTAACGCTAATGTTTATTTAATTCTGTGTGGTCCTCTAGTTGCCTAATCAGTTTTCCAAAGCAATTTGTTTTTTAACAGTGTTTGAAATATTCCGTCGATCCAATATTAACGTTGTGAATCTCGTATAGAATCATTTGTACTCAGTTTGTCTTGGCCATGGAGTAGATATATTTTAGGATAAAGAATTCCTATTGAATGACAATGGATGTGGACAAAGGTCTGTGATCATGTCAATAGCAGTCGCACGACTTGTGCATACATCCAGGAGGGTATTCGACTGGTGCTTTGTTTCATGGGTGGGCAGAGAGGGACACGCGTCTCGCAATTCTCCGTGCGCCTTTTAGGCGTATCAGAATACTACGATCATGGGTTCGAATCTCCATTAGCTCTTACTGATTGAAGGTTTGTTGGCACCACATCCGTGGGTTCCACAGAGTGCTTAAGGTCCACATCCCCCAACTTCTTCTCCAAGTGATATTAGCGGTATCAAATCAAATCTCAGATATTGCTTCAGATGCAAGATTAGAAGTTCAACCTATGACGCTAAATAGAACTTTCCTTTTGCGGGAATATAGGGCTGAAACATATATACGCTGGGTTGTGGTCAAGACATAGAGTCATGTAAATATAGCATTAAGATCATACGTTGTTTTACAGTTTCGTTAGTAGGCTGACAAATTCACTTACCATGGGTTAAAATCCAAGGTCAACCTTGTTTTCTCCTGACAGTACCTTACAACAGTAAATATATCATCGTGTCGTTTCCAGTCATTGAGACACGGAAATACTGTTGGAAGCTGAACTAACCCTACTCACTATTGAGTTAATAAACGTGGATCTGATTGAGTGCCTTGTTTACCCAAATGGCCACAGTAACGGCAGTTTTCGTTCTATTTCAATTTCAGCCACCGCCCTTTAAGTCTGATGCGGTACGCCTCGACCTTGACCTTGCCACCATCAATAACTGGTCGGAGTTTGATGCCGTGAGAGTGATTGGAACCCGGACACGGTGGAGGGTCTAGCGGAGATGTGGAACCAGTTATCTCCGACTACATGACGCCGTCATCTAATGACTAAGCACCATGTGAATCCTGATCCTTTGGGAGTTATTGTTTTCGTACATGTATTATAACACACAGGAGTGAGCGAATCTTCATCTTGTGTGTAGGACGTGTTTCCTGAATAAATTTAGGAACTGTCAGTTTAACCCTACATGCGGCGTTCTAAGCTTCATCATCTGTCAAAAGTAACCGCCATAACTGGATGGGTATGCAGTGTTAAAGAACCGCATTATTGCACTGTATTCTTCTCAAATACACACCGTCAATCCTCAAATCGATGGTGGAGATATGTTCAGTCTCCTGGACAAATATTTATATTAATGAAGGCATCATTGTCAAGCAAGAGTGATATATTACAACAAAGAACAGCGCAGAACAGAACAGTACTTCACTCTTGCTTGACAACGGTATAAGAATCTATACCGAAACGTTGCATCGTCATATTATAAAGAAATTGTCATCCATAAAATATCCCATCTGTATTATTACTCATCGTGCCTGAACAATTCAACCTTTTTAGGATTCAAGTGAGTGAGTGAGTGAGTGAGTTTAGTTTTACGCCGCACTCAGCAATATTCCAGCTTTATGGCCGTGGTCTGTAAATAATTGAGTCTGGACCAGACAATCCAGTGATCAACAGCATGAGCATCGATCTACGCAATTGGAAACCGATGACATGTGTCAACCAAGTCAGCGAGACTGACCACCCGATCCCGTTAGTCGCCTCTTACGACAAGCATGGGTTACTGAAGATCAATATTCTAACCCGGATCTTCACGGGTTTAGGATTCAAGAAATCTATGAAATTATATACTTTCTTCTTCGGTTTGAGTACACAAAAAGAAAATTCTTACATTTCCTACATTTCCTGACTTGAAAGCAGTGGCGATGCAACACTTGAGGCATACATAGCTCACTGTAAAAACACTTGTAAATCCTATTCTACTCTCTGGATCCACTGCCTATATTCTTTCCACTTCAAGGTCTGCTGTCAGAGGTGAAATAGCTTTAGAAAGAAACACGACAGCGCCGTGGATTAGAATACTTAGATATTACTCTCATCTGTTGACACTCAGCTCCACTTGACATTGGTTCAGACTGTTTGAGACATAGAAAACACATACAGATTGCAAATGTATCGTAGGCACTTTGCTTTTACCGCCGCCATACAGCTCGAACATTGCTGAGTGTGGCAACAAACCTTGCAGCCAGTTAGATTAACATGGAGATTTTACAGACGCTTCATACATGGCAACTATTTCTCATATCGAAGAAAGATGTTTTTTCACAGACAACGAGTTGCAGATTTAAGACAAGAATTACCCACATGGCTATAAACTCAGAACGTACAGAAATGTCAAGCAAGACATACTGGCACTGTATTTACAGTGGACTATGTCCAGCAATGAGAAAAACATTTGGGCCAGATTAAGATGCTGCACGTAGTTAACCTCAGGCAACAGAAACAGGCCGCTGTTCCGGTGACGCCCCTACATGCCTGATGCTGCTGTGACGCCCCTACATGCCTGCTGCTCCGGTGACGCCCCTACATGCCTGATGCTGCTGTGACGCCCCTACATGCCTGATGCTGCTGTGACGCCCCTACATGCCTGATGCTCCTGGTGACGCCCCTACATGCCTGATGCTGCGGTGACGCCCCTACATGCCTGATGCTGCTGTGACGCCCCTACATGCCTGATGCTCCGGTGACGCCCCTACATGCCTGATGCTCCGGCGACGCCCCTACATGCCTGATGCTGCGGTGACGCCCCTACATGCCTGATGCTCCGGTGACGCCCCTACATGCCTGATGCTCCGGTGACGCCCCTACATGCCTGATGCTCCGGTGACGCCCCTACATGCCTGATGCTGCTGTGACGCCCCTACATGCCTGATGCTGCTGTGACGCCCCTACATGCCTGATGCTGCCGGCGACGCCCCTACATGCCTGATGCTGCTGTGACGCCCCTACATGCCTGATGCTCCGGTGACGCCCCTACATGCCTGATGCTGCTGTGACGCCCCTACATGCCTGATGCTCCGGTGACGCCCCTACATGCCTGATGCTCCGGCGACGCCCCTACATGCCTGATGCTGCTGTGACGCCCCTACATGCCTGATGCTCCGGTGACGCCCCTACATGCCTGATGCTGCTGTGACGCCCCTACATGCCTGATGCTCCGGTGACGCCCCTACATGCCTGATGCTCCGGTGACGCCCCTACATGCCTGATGCTCCGGCGACGCCCCTACATGCCTGATGCTGCTGTGACGCCCCTACATGCCTGATGCTCCGGTGACGCCCCTACATGCCTGATGCTCCGGTGACGCCCCTACATGCCTGATGCTGCTGTGACGCCCTACATGCCTGATGCTCGTGACGCCCCTACATGCCTGATGCTGCTGTGACGCCCCTACATGCCTGATGCTCCTGGTGACGCCCCTACATGCCTGATGCCCGGTGACGCCCCTACATGACGCCCTGTGACGCCCCTACATGCCTGATGCTCCGGTGACGCCCCTACATGCCTGATGCTGCGGTGACGCCCCTACATGCCTGATGCTGCTGTGACGCCCCTACATGCCTGATGCTGCTGTGACGCCCCTACATGCCTGATGCTCCGGCGACGCCCCTACATGCCTGATGCTGCCTGATGCTGCTGTGACGCCCCTACATGCCTGATGCTGCTGTGACGCCCCTACATGCCTGATGCTCCGGCGACGCCCCTACATGCCTGATGCTCCGGTGACGCCCCTACATGCCTGATGCTGCTGTGACGCCCCTACATGCCTGATGCTCCGGTGACGCCCCTACATGCCTGATGCTTCCGGTGACGCCCCTACATGCCTGATGCTGCTGTGACGCCCCTACATGCCTGATGCCCGGTGACGCCCCTACATGCCTGATGCCCGGTGACGCCCCTACATGCCTGATGCTGCTGTGACGCCCCTACATGCCTGATGCCCGGCGACGCCCCTACATGCCTGATGCTCCGGTGACGCCCCTACATGCCTGATGCCCGGTGACGCCCCTACATGCCTGATGCTGCCGCTGTGACGCCCCTACATGCCTGATGCTCCGGTGACGCCCCTACATGCCTGATGCTCCGGCGACGCCCCTACATGCCTGATGCTGCGGTGACGCCCCTACATGCCTGATGCTCCGGTGACGCCCCTACATGCCTGATGCTGCTGTGACGCCCCTACATGCCTGATGCTCCTGTGACGCCCCTACATGCCTGATGCTGCTGTGACGCCCCTACATGCCTGATGCTGCTGTGACGCCCCTACATGCCTGATGCTGCTGTGACGCCCCTACATGCCTGATGCTCCTGTGACGCCCCTACATGCCTGATGCTGCTGTGACGCCCCTACATGCCTGATGCTCCGGTGACGCCCCTACATGCCTGATGCTCCGGTGACGCCCCTACATGCCTGATGCCGCTGTGACGCCCCTACATGCCTGATGCTCCGGTGACGCCCCTACATGCCTGATGCTGCTGTGGACGCCCCTACATGCCTGATGCCCGGTGACGCCCCTACATGCCTGATGCTGCTGTGACGCCCCTACATGCCTGATGCCCCCGGTGACGCCCCTACATGCCTGATGCTCCGGTGACGCCCTACATGCCTGATGCCGGTGACGCCCCTACATGCCTGATGCTCCGGTGACGCCCCTACATGCCTGATGCTCCGGCGACGCCCCTACATGCCTGATGCTGCCTGATGCGGTGACGCCCCTACATGCCTGATGCCCGTGACGCCCCTACATGCCTGATGCCCGACGCCCCTACATGCCTGATGCTCCGGTGACGCCCCTACATGCCTGATGCTCCGGTGACGCCCCTACATGCCTGATGCTCCGGTGACGCCCCTACATGCCTGATGCTCCGCCCCTACATGCCTGATGCTGACGCCCCTACATGCCTGATGCCGCCGGTGACGCCCCTACATGCCTGATGCTGCTGTGACGCCCCTACATGCCTGATGCTCCGGTGACGCCCCTACATGCCTGATGCTCCGGTGACGCCCCTACATGCCTGATGCTCGGTGACGCCCCTACATGCCTGATGCTCCGGTGACGCCCCTACATGCCTGATGCCTGCGGTGACGCCCCTACATGCCTGATGCTCCGGCGACGCCCCTACATGCCTGATGCTGCCGGTGACGCCCCTACATGCCTGATGCTGCTGCGACGCCCCTACATGCCTGATGCTCCGGTGACGCCCCTACATGCCTGATGCTCCGGTGACGCCCCTACGCCCTGATGCTACGCCCCTACATGCCTGATGCTGCTGTGACGCCCCTACATGCCTGATGCCCGGTGACGCCCCTACATGCCTGATGCTCCGGTGACGCCCCTACATGCCTGATGCTGCTGTGACGCCCCTACATGCCTGATGCTCCGCTGTGACGCCCCTACATGCCTGATGCTCCGGTGACGCCCCTACATGCCTGATGCCTGATGCCGGTGACGCCCCTACATGCCTGATGCTCCGGTGACGCCCCTACATGCCTGATGCTGCCTGACGCCCCTACATGCCTGATGCTGACGCCCCTACATGCCTGATGCCCGGTGACGCCCCATTGACGCCCCTACATGCCTGATGCTCCGGTGACGCCCCTATGGCTGATGCTCCCGACGCCCCTACATGCCTGATGCTGCTGTGACGCCCCTACATGCCTGATGCCCGGTGACGCCCTACATGCCTGCCCCTACATGCTCCGCTGCCCCTACATGCGACGCCCCTGACATGCCTGATGCTCCGGTGACGCCCCTACATGCCTGATGCCCGGTGACGCCCCTACATGCCTGATGCTCCGGTGACGCCCCTACATGCCTGATGCTCCTGTGACGCCCTACATGCCTGATGCCCTGGCGACGCCCCTACATGCCTGATGCTGCTACGACGCCCCTACATGCCTGATGCTCCGGCGACGCCCCTACATGCCTGATGTTCCGGTGACGCCCCTACATGCCTGATGTTCCGGCGACGCCCCTACATGCCTGATGCTCCGGCGACGCCCCTACATGCCTGATGTTCCGGTGACGCCCCTACATGCCTGATGCTCCGGCGACGCCCCTACATGCCTGATGCTCCGGTGACGCCCCTACATGCCTGATGCTCCGGTGACGCCCCTACATGCCTGATGCTCCGACATGCCTGATGCTCCGGCGACGCCCCTACATGCCTGATGCTGCTGTGCCTGTGTTAGGGAGAAACTCCCTTCTGTATAGACTGACCTATGTATTTCGGTATTATACACCAACAGTCCAGACATCCGTATACACTCACTAACTCCACAGACCTCATCAAATAGGAACAAAAATGTAGTGAGTGATCGAATTCAAAATATTGTAGCAGAAAATTCACTTGGTATGTAAGAGGCAGAAATGGCATATTTCTATAATTAGATAGCAAAATGTTTTTGCGAAGTTATTCATATGTTAACATATGTCAAATGTACAGGGCCCGGATGTTGCGCTCCTTCAACCGGTTCTGGCCACTAACAGGTCTCAACCTAGGCATTGTTCGAACTGTTGGAATCGATTCCGTAGATGCACCAATCGAATATAGTTATCTTGTTGTGACGTCTCACAGGATAACCAGCCCATGGCAAGTCATGAATATTGCACAGCTGTATTTAAAGCTTCCAAAGAGTTGATATGGTTTTCCGATGACCATTTATACTTCATGTTGCGCCATTCCTATTTGCACTTTTCCTACGGCGCGTAGATTGAGATGTTTCAGCTATTGCGCAATCTTTAAAAGTGGTTTTATGTGGTTATTCCCTCTCACCCAGTCCTATGTTAATTAATCCTATCTATTAAGGGTTAGGATTAGTTTGGCCCCTCACGGTGTAATGGTAGCAAGTTACCTGTGAAATATTATCTTTAAAATGTTAAACCCTACTTTGAGGTTAAAAGGAGAACACAACAAAGTCTTCATCTGGACTAAGCAAATTAGACCTATCACTTACCTATTGGTATATTGTTTGTAAGAATTCATACTCAAGGTTTATATATGAAAGCCCGTAAAATTGTTGCAGGTGAGATCATTGATAACAGGAATTATTAATGAATATATGTGATGTCAAAAAGAAGTAAATGTCACTTGACCATGGCGAATGCTAAAATTGCAAACAAGAACTCGTTTCATTCAAAATGGACGAGGAGAGCAATATTTGATTCACATGAGATACAAGTTCAGTATGAAAACCAGAAAAAACGACGTTTATTCACTGGATATGCTACCAGAGAGATTGCCGAGCTACAATCAAAACCAAGGATTGTATTGTGACCATCTACTCCAACCAACACAACCATCAACCAGATGGGAGCAAGATCTCTGCAGAGACCATCATTGCTGACCTTCGCGAACCCGTCCGACAGACACCTCGTTCGATTCCAGCCTTTTATCAAGAAACATTATCAGGTAATTACTATATATTTGCTGATCCATGATTACATGTAGTCAGGAACATGTGTGTTAAATATTTTAAAACACATTTAAAAGGATACAAATCAATAGATCACGATCATTTGCATTCATGTGTTTCCTACTTACTAACCTCTTTCTTCACTGCAGATTTGAAAGCCACAACTACAGATGCTCAAGTCATCAGCAAGATTCCCATGTTGAACAGCATCAAGTCCGCTCTGTATGATCCAGAGCTATAGACGTTCAATCCCCACCCAATTATCATTCCCAGATCGACCTGCCAGAACTCTACACCAAGACATCGGGTGGCGAAGATTTCCTCATTGCAGCCGATGGCGAAGATGCCATTGGTATTTTCAACTTTAGACAACCTTCGTCACCTGAGCCACTGCACTGATCCGATGGTAGGTGACCAGATGGTGGACACACGAACACGTGCAGACACATACTTGCGGGTATATAGAAGTGACAAAACCCTTTCCACATTCACAAGAAATGCAAAAAGCATTGTACAATGTACAATCGATTGTACAGCTGTGACTATATCATGGGCATGAATACACAATGCCATTTAGAAAGTGGCCAAATGTAACATATGTTATATTTGGGATTACACCTTAGGAAAGTACAGATTCTAGTACTTGCTTGGGTCTGAGTCCCATCCGGGATTCGAACCGACACCCTTAGAGTCAGGCACCTAATGGCCATCACACAAAGTCAGCCGCCTAAACCGCTTCCTGGACTTTCTTAAGAAGGTGTAATCCATATATTTGTTTCAACAGTGTTACAGCTGTATGATGTTGTTTGTACTGACTGACTGACTGAGTTTAGTTTTACGCCGCTTTTAGCGATATTCCAGCAATATCACGGCGGGGGACACCAGAAATGGGCTTAACACATTGTGCCCATGTGGGATGTTGTTTGTAAACAAATCGGGTCTGAACCAGATAATCTAGTGATTGTCACCATGCGATACGATGATACGATGATGAATCACTATGAAATATTGATGATACCAGGTGTTCGCGAAAAGGTGAGCGTATCCTGCCCCACCGGTGGCACCCGTCATAAACATATGCTGAAATAATTCGGGAACGTATGGTGTAAGTCAAATTAGGGAATTGCACAGGACGTAATTTTTCCTCCAAATGTCTACCATAAAACTTCTTGAAAGTTTTACTGAGGCCTTGAATGTTTTAACCTGTATCAACAACTTCTGATCAAGAGTGGCATGGCACTATAATAAAAAGAGCACCATCGATTGTACCTCAAACGTTGTGAAATGTAAACAGCAAAGGCTGGAGCTGTTTGAATATTGCTAGACATGAAAGGGAATATGAAGTTCCGTTATTAAGATCGACAACTCAGTCATGTCTCAGGACTCAACCTATGTGTCTTCACTCACTCGATATTTTGCTTGTATCAAATGTTTTTCATTTTATTAAGTCATTGTAAAACGCTAAATTTAAGATACCCTTGTAGATTGAAAACAGGATTCAGGTGTATGGGCAGGAATGTATTGGATGTAGATTAACCACGAGTCAGGTAATGCGATTTCGGATTTGCAATCGTTATGTTACAATATCTAAACACTAACTAAACTGTGTGTTCAGGAGATAAATTTAAGAGGGAATGTAATACTTAAAGATAATAATGTGACATTTTTTAAACATGGAACGCCAAATTGAATGCTAGAAATTAATCGTTCTCGACTATCTGAATCTGCAAAACATAAACACATACAAAGAGTTCCAAATTGCATATTGTAGCACTACACACAAATTATAGTTATAGTTGCAGAAACACAAATAGTCTTTTACTGCTTATACTGGCAACACAGATTCTTCACGCACCCACACAGACACACGCACGAACAGACACACGCACGAACAGACAGACGCTTCCAGCTTCCCCAGCCCTTATTGCACGTCACTTCTGTATCAAGTAAACTCTTATTCAGATCACAGGGGCTTGTGTTGCTGAAAATAATACGCCAAAGGTTAAAAAAACGGTTCACTATGCCGATTTTGATAATTTTGGATTTAATCGAAAGGAAATGTATTTTGCCACCAAGCATTCACTCAGAAACGAGAGGGGGTGTTTGTCAGCTTTGTATGCGTTACGTCCCTTTACGTATTTGTTATCGATGGCTATCAGTGAACGAGTGTTGGACCTATTATTTTCTGCAATACGAACCCCTGTGATTCAGATATTACAGATGTGTTGAAATGCGTATAGTGTTCACTTCAAGGTTGTCATTGTTGACCTCAAGAACGCGACTCGACACCGTCGGGACTTGCTCGTGTCCCTCCCCGACGACCACCTCCAGCTGGTCCACGGCCCAGGGCTGCACCTCCCCCCGGGCCTGGGTACCGAACACGACAGTTCCCAGGAGACAGAACCCCCCACACACGTAGAAGACGTTCTGCCATTCCTCCTGGGTTTTCTGGGAGAAAGCAGAAGTGGGTTCTACACCGAGCCTCTAAATAGCATTACGCAGCATTTCATATGGGTGAGTGAGTAAATTGGGTTTCAGCCCGTCTTTGAACATGATTTCAGTATATCATGGTGTGTCTTCAGGGGGAGGGAAGCCGGAGTAATGCAGCTACTGCCTTGCTGACACCTCGCCAGGAATCCTGACAAACCCAGACACATAACAAGGGCGAAGGGGATGCGAACACACGATCTAAGTCTTCCCATATCTAAAGCACCTAAATATGGACCCCTAAGACGATTGGGCCAGCCCCTGTAATGATCTGGTGAACGGGACCTGGAATTCCGTGAACTATTGTTTCTTATCTTTGACAGGGATTACAGAATGTTCTGTTTATATTTGATCCTAATCTTCATGGATCATCATTTGTTTTTCTTATATGTTTAAAATAGCAACCAAATATCTATGTATAACAACTCGTCATATGTTTTATACTCAAGGTGCTCCCTTAACACCAGGTAAATCATAATAATTGTCACATTGGAGTATCGTATCTTGAGACAAACTTTTTCCTTTTGAGCTGAAACCCAATTTCACGCAGGCATATCGCCAAACATCAAACAGAAATCACAGACTTACATTTGGAGTCAAAGCCCCTGCCACCATGGGCCCCCCCAACACCAGCGATCACCGCCATGATGGAGTTGACTACGCCGAACAAAACACCGCTGTACCTACAACACGAGTGAGTGAGTGTGTAAGTGGTTGGGTGGCTGAGTGGTTGAGTGAGTGAGTGAGTTGGCATTTAGATTACCGTTTGTATCGTAAACCCGATAATAAAACAGCCATTCGTTTTTTTGCTTCTCTAATTTTTAGCTGTTTGGTTGAAATTCTCTGGTACCAACACGGTTATAATGCATACATATCATTACCTAGGCGCAAAGTCTACGATGTTCACCAGAAAGCCGGCAGCTCCAAAACCAATGAACCACATAGCACATGTCAGGAGAGCCACAGCCACGTAGCGGTTGTCAGCGTCCACGAACCCAGTACAGACAACACACACACCTGTCCCGATAAATCCTGTTGGAAGGAATCAGACATAAATATCTGCTAAAGGTACTTTTTATTCTACTATTCATCAATGAATACGTCACAAACATGTTTTACAAACACTTGACAAAGATGATACTAGGCATTTAGGTAAGGGTATTCTGCCTCACAGGTTTCGCCCTTCAAAATCACCAAAAGACGTCTGGCAGCTGGGAAGTCCTGATGTCCCGTTGCACGTTATATAAACTGACTGACTGACTGAGTTTGGTTTTACGCCGCTTTTAGCAATATTCCAGCAACATCACGGCGGGGGACACTAGAAATGGGCTTCACACATTGTACCCATGTGGGGATTCGAACCCGGGTCTTGGGCGTGACGAGCCAACGCTTTAACCATTAGGCTACCCATTAGGCTAACCAACACCAGAGCACAATATGCCATATCTATACCATTGGATATATCCACACCAGGTTAACACTAGATGTTGTAAACCAAGAGTAAAAACAGATGCGCAACATAATTTAGCTATTTCCGTATGTACGTCATCCACATGTCACTGTCACCAAGACTGCAGTCTAGGTGTCGGCTTGATGAGGGTACCGGACCAAACAATCATGAACTGAAAATAAGACCTTGAACATCGGCATTGTGACCGGCATTGAATCTGTAGTGAGACTTTGGTATTGACAACGTATGCGATGGAGCAATACGCTACACAACACACAAGAACAGAAATCAAAGACAATGAGAGAAGATAAAGTTCTTTCCCACGCTTTGAATGTATAAGTGACACTGACCGATAGTTTGGAAGATCCTCCGTGTGGCCGTAGTGCTGAGGTATTTCCTTGACCGCAAGTAGTCGGCCAGCTGACCAGACACCACAGAGGAAACTCCCTGGCTCACATATGGAACGGCAGAGAGCAGTCCGTTCTGTACTCAACACAATAATGTTCACCTTAACGACCAACAATATATCTGACAGCGTTCGCGTTGTACATATATATACAAATATGTTGATTCCATACCCACAAGCCAGACACATTTGTATTCCTGATATATTCCACAACAAAACCATGTATCTTTGCGAGCGCGCGCACGCATGCACGCACGCACGCACGCACGTACACACACAAATGTACTAAACTTTATGAAACCATTTGTATATTAAGACCGTATTCCCATAGCCGGACTATATCTACATGCTATATACACCAAATGTGCATGTATGTGTGCATGCGTGCGTGCGTGTTCATCAATATTTAATACATATGTAAGTTTATCCAGTTTTCAGATGCACTATATTTTTACACAGGCCTACTTTTAGGTACATCGATAGTTTAGACAAAATGGTAATACAATCATTTATACGTTTATACATAATACACATGTTTGGTTCTCGTGCCCCCAAATTTAGTGCCCATTTCAGATACACCCATTTGTATTACACAACCTATTTCCACGTTATCCATACTTCAGATACATTCTTTTGTCCGATAGAAGCATATTTAACAACCAAATTCTTTCAGTACATGCACTCACATATATTTTTTCATACATTATCGACCCGTGAAGATCCGGGGTAGAATAGGTCTTCAGCAACCCATGCTTACCACAAAAGGCGACTATGCTTGTCGTAAGAGGCGACTAACGGGATCCGGTGGTCAGGCTCGCTGACATGGTTGACACATGTCATCGGTTCCCAATTGCGCAGATCGATGCTCATGCTGTTGATCACTGGAATGCCTGGTCCAGACTCAATTATTTACAGACCGCCGTCATAAAGCTGGAATATTGCTGAGTGCGGCGTAAAACTCAACTCACTCACTCACTCACTCACTCATACATTATCATTAAATAAAGAAATAAAGAATTTACACATGTAATGTTACATGTCGCCCAATGTGTATCAGAGTGAGACACTAACATTAGACGTGTACTATTTGATGCAAGTACCTCTGTTATGTCAAATTTGAGGATTTCATTCATGAAGGTCGGTCCGTGTGTCCTTAGAGTTTGAGTCACCCACTCTGATCCGACATGCCCGACCAAACATGCCAAGGTGGCTGCTGACGTCATCATTGGCACCCATGGCGTCGTGGAAACCTGTAAGTGTAAGGACATGTGCCCTCAGTTGACGGCTGTGAAGAGACTGCGCATGCAGGGTGGATAAATCCAGAGCAGTGAGTGATACGACAATTTGTTTTGATCAAATATGTGCATACGGTGGACTTCAGTGAACGTTTACGTTGAAACGTTGATGTAACCTAGTTTTTGAAAGTCAGCGGTTAACTGTTTCATTTTATGCCACAGTACTGATATCCCAACCATGTTTGGCGGGTTGTAACCAGGTCTTGTCCAGGGGATGAGCAAAGATCATTATCAAGCAATGTCAGGACAAACGTTGGCCTTGCTGGAATCTCCATGCGGAGATATTCGTCATTCGTGAGGACGTATATGTGAGTGAGTGAGTGAGTAGTGTTTTATGCCTCTTTTAGCAATATTAAAGCAATATCACTGCTGGTGACACCAGAAATGTGCCTCACACATTGTACCCATGTAGGGAATCGAACCCAGGTCTCGGCGTGACGAATGAACGATTTAAGAAGCTTACATTATACATGTGCATATATGTATATTAAGTATGTTTTTCAGTAATCAGGTGGATATTTTGTCATCTTCAATGCGCAGGTGATTATAGTTCACAGTGGCGCAAAACCCAGGTACTCAACTTGGTTGTCCCCTTCAAACCATCCAGGATGTAGCGTCTCTCTCCTGGTGAGATGCGGGGGTGTTGGGAGGGAGTGCTATACACAGTGATACACCATACCCCACACCATAACACACCCACCCCACCTGTACAGGTAACACAAATACATAAATCGTCAGAATCATCACTACAGCAAGAGTTCAATACTACACTCAGCATTGTTCCAGTTTGATCGTTTACAGTCAAACACCGTTGTGTCGAAGCAGAAGGAACCCACGTAAATACTTCGAGTTACACGAGGTTCGACTGAGCCGAAAATTACCATATATGGAACACGCGGTGACCGAGCCTATTCTTCGAGATAACCGTAGTCTTTACACATGGAGACTCGACACATCGTTGTTTGCCTCTATATGACACTTAATGTTCAACCGCTGTGTTTCCAGTTGACAATATGAATTCATAAACACGTACAATAGATAACACATCCAGATAACACATCCATCTTTCGATAGAGCTAACATCTTGATAGAGCTACATCGCTAAATGCAACGTGGTACCTTTTCTTATCAGAATTCCTATCAAACAGATAAATGCGTATATCATACACAACCTGATATATAGAACTGAGAAGGCCAGCCATTGTCAAAGCCGTACTCGCAGAGAACTCCAGATAACGAGAAAGCTGCTATGCTCCCAATCTTTGTTCCTGCAATATAATTACCATACAGAGTATGATGTCAGAAGTAGCGGGAGATTCTACGATAAGAAGATATTGATATATGGATGGAAGATCCGCGCTCTGAGGCCGACGAATTAAACCACAGGTGTGGGAGAAAAATGACGTCCAAAATATATTTATGTCCGGAATAATTGCCAAATGAAGGTTTTCAGAAGTCTCATTCTGCCAGAGATCAGGAAGTTTAACCTGAATAGCAGATGGCTAACAGTTTGGTCCTCTCTAGTGGCGGCGCCCAGATCCCCCACATACAGTGCATTGTAGGGAAATATACGCCCTGAAAACAATATGGATTGCATCAGTAATGATTGTGAACAAGCCTGCTGACAAACTACTGCTTAAGTGATCCAAAAAATCGCTAACACCAATACATGACAAATTGTTTTAAAACAAGCTATGAAGAAATGACAGTAGGCGAGGATCTTTATGACTTTAACGTCAAAGAGACGTTAAAGGGGGACAACTCAGTCGTCAGTGCAGTGCTACGTATCACGGCCAGGCTAATACAATGATGGGCATACAAATATGTTGATAACATTGTTTTAAAGAGTAAAATGTTGCCATAATATATACTAGGCAGCAAAAGAAACGTCAGTTTGGAATTTTCCTTCGCAGAAACGGATAACTGTAAACTCATTTAATGTTTTGATTGTATATTTTTGACAACATCTCCAACTTTACCTGAGCAAAGACATTCCTTCCCAAACTCAGAATGGAACCCAGGAAATGGTCTAAAAACGCAACCTGATCTCGGAGATGGTACGGTGTTCTCCATGTTTTCATGCAACTCATGCTGCACGTGCTGTTCACAAGGACCCGCCCTATAAAATGCACCCCCAAAACCTGGTTGAAACATTTACATTACAACGTCAGCAGGATGCCGCGACTCACGACAGCCTAGAAAGACTTGAAGCTGGCCACACTGCACAAGCCGTTGCCAATCACTTCCAGGTCAACGTTCGCACCATCTACAGGCTGCAGCAACGTTTTCGGGCCACCGACACCACAAATGATTGCCCCAGCACTGGCAAACAAAGGGTGACCACTAGACGACAAGACCGCCATGTTGTGCGACAGCATGTACAGAATCCCTTCATGCAGGCATCCGAAACAGCACGCCAGACAGTGGGAACACACGGAAGACCAATCAGTACTGATACAGTACGCCGACGTCTTAACAGCGGGAACCTCCATTGCCGTAGACCTTACCGTGGACCTATCCTCACCCCTCGTCATTGGCGTGAACGTATACAGTTTGCCCTACAACACCAAAAACTGGCGATACAGGCAATGGAGAACTGTTCTGTTCACAAGATGAGAGTCGGTACTGCGTATCAACTGCAGATGGCAGAACAAGAATATGGCGACAACGTGGCCAGCGTTACTCAAACCAATGTGTTATGGAAAGAGACTCATGGGGAGGTGCAAGCATCATGGTATTGAGTGGAATAGGCCTGAACCAGAGAGTGGGTCCTGTGGTGTTCCAGAACCTTGGCCTAGGGAGAGGAGGTAGCGTCACAGCGGTGCGCTACATCGACCAAGCTCTCAGACCCCACGTCATACCACATTTCGCACGTCACCGGAACAACATTTTTCCAGCATGATAACGCCAGGGCTCATACTGCCAGAGCTACACGGGACTTCCTACAGCAGAACGGTGTCAACATTATGCAGTGGCCAGCCCTTAGTCCTGATTTAAACCCAATTGAACATCTTTGGGATGAAATTCAGAGGAGGCTGAATAATGTCATACACAGCCGATTTATTGCTCCAGGCCTTTCTCAGAGTGTGGTTCCAGGTGCCAATAGCCTTCATCAATCGATTGGTGCACTCGATGCATAGAAGCTGTGCTGCAGTTATTGCCGCTCGTGGTGGTCATACTGAAGTTAAGAGTCTGAATGGATTGCAAACATTTACGTAATGTCTTGAAATTCTGCTGGTTATTCATTGATGTGTCAAGATATTGTACACAAAAAATGTTTTTGATCAGCTTATTATGTCCATTTCTGTAATAATTTGATGACAGTACTTATCTAATTTTGAATTCGTACTGACGATGTTTTTGCTGCTGAGTATAGTAACTTTCATTACAACTTCAGCATTTACAACCTTTCACTCTGTCACCTGTGAAGCGCCCAGTATCACACGCAGCACGTACACCAAGTAGATGGATGTCCGGGCGCCGATTGGTAGAAGCAGTGAGGAGATTGAACCAATCAGCATTCCGATAAGCATGACGTACTTCCCGCCATATCTGCCAGCCAGAATCCCAGCGGGAATCTGTGTGACCATGTAGCCATAGAAGGAGGCGCTGAGGATCCCTGCTTGCTCGCTCTTGGACCAGAAGAATTCCGCATGCTAGAAACCCAAGGCATAACCATTTCTCACATTAAATATATTCAACTGTTGTGAGAGGTTCAGGTATATCTAGAGTGTTAACCTATAAACGGGTGAGATGTCATTTTAGTGAGTGACAGTTTGAGTGAGAAGTTAAACTCACATTTTCACACATTTTCGACAATATTTTGGCCTATATAATACATATTGGGGCATATGCACCCACTTTAACTTCCTATTGATGCAAAAAAATACTTATCCCTTACGACCTGCCTGAAATCGATAATTAAAACTTCGAAGAACAGCTTCCAAACAGAGAACACTTGGCAAATATGGAATGTAAACAATTGCTCCGTACATCGACAACTGGCGCACGCGGTTATGTGGTAGCTTCCTGAGGGCTGGTAGTTTGTATTATTGGGAGAAATGCATTATTTATTTTTAGAGAAGTGTTGTGTGAAATAGTGCCTTTAAGTTGGCTACGGGTACGCCACCAGCAATATCCAGTATCGTGGGACTCCACAATAAGACGCACATATGGAAGTTGATGCTTCTGTTGCTAGGTTACCAACTGGCCCATGTGTATGTCAATAATGAAACTTTAACTTCATTTTCCAACGTTTTACACGAGTGGCCAATAGTGTGAGCACAGACCAAACGCCCGGACCAGACAGGTGATGTGTGGAACCATATGATACAGACTCTAAATGATAATCAACCATTAACGTTCAAAAACACCAACCTCTGAAACTGGTGATGTGGTGTTGACGTCGGTGTTGACGTCGGTGTTGTTGACCATGCACACGATCGCCATGCTAAGACCTGCTCTGTTGAACTCCAGCATCACTCCTCCCATGAGGCCAACCAATGCCAACAGCAGTCTTTGTGAACGGAGGTACCGGTCTGTGATGAAACGTGGGACTAGGTTCGCAATATTGCCATTACATCAGTTTCCATATGGCGACCGTAGTTGAAATCGGAATTACATAGATCTGATAAAGGTTCTGATAATCGATAAACCTGACAAATTCCTTTGAAGCCCTCCCTTGACTGTATTCACGATTACAGTTAATCTTGAGAAAACGAACATTCTAATCCGGAATTCGCACATGGAGGCACACATGAGGTACTTGGAATCTATTCTGCTCTGTTATTGCCCAGGAAGACACGTGGTATCTATTCTGATTGGGGCGGTGGGTAGCCTTGTGGTAACAGTGTTTGCTCGTCACGCCGAAGACCCGTGTTCGATTCCCCACATGGGTACAATGTATGTAGCCCATTTTTGGTGTCCCTCGCCGTGATATTAGTGGAATAGTGCTAAAAGCGGCATAAAACTAAACTCACTCACTCACTATATTCTGATCCGTTCCTCTCCAGACTTAAACTTTGAAGAGTCGTATGCGTTGGTGTCATTGATATTTGTATTTTACATGTTTCTTTATGATCGAGTAACGGGGAACTATTTTACATGGTTGCTGCTACTGACATTTAGTACCAATAAGCAGACACAGTATAACAGACACAGTATAACAGACACAGTATAACAGACACAAATACACCAAGTGCTTCCTCTAACCTTTAGCTTCTGGTGCTTCATCGCTGTTTTCCAATGGTGTTTGCTGTTTAAGAGACCCATTCTGGCAGAAACCATTAACATCTATGGCTGTACCGTTCTCTGCCATAATGAGAGTGGAAACTGAAACATTGGACCTAGTCTTTTAGATACTAACGGGTCTAAGACTTAGTGTCTTTTGCCAGCAGCTATAGAAAATGAAACTTCCCGTCTTAATCAGTGCAGGTTGATCGGTTACTGCCTGATTGGTCGGTTACCGCGGTGCGTCTGATTGGTCAGTTGACGTGGGTGGATATGATATAACACAAAGCATTGGTCATGACGTCGCTTGTCGATGAAGTATTTTGCGAGGGGGGTTAGGTGGGTGGTGCTGTTGCAGACCTGGCATTTGTGTCATATTTAGTATGTGTATCGAAAATATTTTTTTCAAAATGACAAACTATTATATTGTAAGGGAAAGCCAAATTCTATAGATAGTCAACTTCTTTATTGCAATGAGTGCGACGTTTCGGCGTAGTACCGTTAGTGCCTCCACTGAAACGTTGCACTCATTGCAATATAGAAGTTGACTATCTATAGAATTTGGTTTTCCTTCATCTTTACAACGTCTAAAGTGCCTCTCAAAGAAGTTATACTAGTTTTAAGTTTTAAATGTATTTTGGTACAGAGACGAATTGTCAAAGGTGTTGTAACTGTTAAACGTTCAATAACCATTCATATGTCAACCCCATCTAGTGCCATACCAAGTTCTGGAGGTTTTTCTACTGCGGTTTCATTGTCCCTAATTCTTCTTGTAATTCAATTACTGCAATAACACCCGGGGCGGTGGGGGAGCCTGGTGGTTGAGAAAAGTGTGAAAAAGTGTGTTCGATTCCCCACATGGTTACAATGGAAATCCCATTGCTGGTGTTCCCCGTCGTGATACTGATGGAATATTGCTAAAAGCGGCATCAAAGCACACTCACTCACTCACCAAAACAAACAGTTACAACACTATGATCACAGGGTTAACCAAGGTTGCTTTACTGTTTTTATATATCGGAAATACAAAAGTGTCATCCATGTTGGAGAAATTACAATATTCTTATTACATACTCTTTTGATCGTCCTCACAAGTACTCATCGGGATTGGACTGTATACATAATCACCGTTATTTAAATGAAATGTATCACTCACCACCATACGATAAACCGACAGTCTGGTATACTCTCCTTGAAGGTTGTCACTCAAATATTTGACCTTTCAAATAGTGACGTCAGTGACCTGAATTCGACTGCACGAATGCACGGGCGTCTTAATTTGCTGTGTTGAAAACAAATCATGTTTAACGTTTTATCGTCGACATCTATACTGACCTAATTTGGAAGCTTGACCACTATTGCTGCCAGGTGAATATATAGAGATACTACACGACCTTCAGTGTAATGCCATTTTTATTAAACGAGTTAATGATTTTGTATCAATACTGAATCTTTCAAGAGTTCAATAAAAATAGTTTTTAACGAAAGCGAGTTTAGTATTCTGTTTAATACTCTCCAATATAAATTGATAGAATCTGCCTACTATCCGTTGCATGCTTCTCTCGACTGGATTTTTAAAATCGGTGAAACAGTTTAAAGCTGTTTTAAAAATGGTTAAAGTTGAGTGTGCAAGCGATGCAATGTATCAAATAGTTTAAATAAAGCATGTTTGATATATTTTCCAGTTGTCACTTTCCTGGAGAGTTGATACGGAAACTTGTTAAAGCGTCATTGACCAATGAAATTAAAGTATTTTACATGAAGGTAAGAGAAAGAGTGATGACTCTCAGCCTTCCGCGAGTCAAGCAAGGTCTAATACCATTGTGGCAGAGGCATTAGCGTTTTGACGTCTTAACTGTAAACCCGTACGACGTCATACGTCTAGCAGTATTACACCAGTGTAATATTGCCGTAAACATATTACACTGGAGTATCTTCCACGGACGAGCAATAAAATTATGACTTACTTAATTGCTATTACCACTGTTAATGTATTATGATGATGATGATGATGTTGATGATGATGAGTTCATTTATATGGCGCCAACTCCATACACCATGTGTATGCTCATAGCTCTACAAATATACTACAATATTATCTTTGTCAATGGCACATAAACAGAAGGCAGTAGATTTTAGTCCAGGTATGACTGTCGGAAGAGATTAACTCCCGATGTGCCATGGTAGAGTTTCTGCCGCCTCTTGATGTAGGAAATCACGATTGGCATGTTGACGATATGGGCTTGCATTGCCGTCCATGAAGACCTGACATGTGTTCAGAGGATGGTCACAGTATCCAGAGGATGCTGTGGTACAACAACCCTGTCTAGGATGTCAGTGATGTACTGTTGTCCATTCAGATTTCGTCTGATCGTCACATGATCCAGTTTACAGCCATCCCCACATAATCAACGAAACCCTTTCAAACGGTACTTGCTCCAAGATATTCCATGGTGCATATGCAGTCTTTTTTGCGGCGCCAAACGCGAGCTCACCCATAAGTCAGGAACAAAAGAAATTGACTTTCGTCCGACCAGTGGACTTTCCCCCACGACCTAAGATTCCAGTGACCTCGTGGGTGACACCAAGCTACACGTGTTGCTTTATACTCTGATAGGTCGTCTTCCTCTCTACCTGGCCAATTTTAGATGATTTTAGACCGTTCTGTCGGGTAAACGACGATTTGGGAGCAACCCCTAAGGGTTGTCACTCGTGGTCGACCTGAACGCCAGCGGTACTTAACGGCATTAGTGTGCCGATCTGATGATAGCCGATGGATGCAATTAACATCTCTTGCAATAGCCCTCAGTGATACGCCAGTATTCTGCATACCCATATCTTGCCATTGTTGAGCAGTTATCAGGACGCGCCATGTTTTGGTTATGTAGTTAACGAGCTGTTACAACAGTTTACTAAAACTTGGTATTTGCTTTGATAGTATGTTTGGTGCGATCTAATGATCAAACTAATTATGATATGCATACAAATGGTTATATGGGAGTTAAAATCATAGGAGTTGCGATCATTTTTTCCATGTGTATATTTGGTGAAAAATGCAATCATGGTAATTTCAGACCAATAATACACAGAGTAATACAAAGGAAATACATACTAAGAATGATTTCAAATTGTGTTTTTACCTGAGAAGTATTTCGAATTTCGACTGGGAGTTATGTATAAACTGGGCTGCTCCTCGACGCGCTCATAATCCCTTTCACACGCGGTGTGTCCGTCCTTGGCTTTGAACGTCGTTATACAAGCAAGCTGGCCTGAAAAATACTGTGCGTGCGTTATTGCGAGTCCCGGAATTACCAATGTATATGCTTCTAAAACAGTAGGGGTTAGTCACAATTACATATTAGTTTCTTATAATAGTTGTACTATTATCATGGGACCCTCAATTATCGCGGTAGTTACTGTTGTCGCTATCGTTATTATGAACGCCCACTGACATCTGGCATTTTTTTATACTGATCCGCAATGAAAGTTTTTTTCAGATAATTTTTTGGGGAAATAAGCGACAAGTATTAATGATGCACTGAATGTTTGCAATGAATATTTAAGACATGTGTAGGATCAGTTGTTCGAGTTCAAATCCTCTTCATGTTTCTGGAAGCAGAGAATTAGTGAAAAGGCATTTTTTATCATCTGTTGAAATACAGCAAAGTAATCATGAAGAGGAAAATGCACGTGCACTTCTTGAGGTCTTTCCCATACAATGAACGGGTATGGAAAGCTCAGGAGCCAGTTTACAAAATGCCACGGCTGTTCAAATCTGCGCCAACGTGAACGCGCTCTGGGACTCCTTGAAGCAGGCACTTCACAAAATGCCTTTACTTGGCGCCTTAATGTTAATGTCGACCATAAACCGTCTTGTCAGTCGTCACCAGATGACATGGATGGTTGCCGACCGCCCTCGACCTGGACGATTTCCGGTTACAACGGCCAGACAAGATCGACAGATTCGACTGATCGCTTTAGAACGGCAACAACGACAGCAGCGGCAACGATTGTTAACCATGGAAGGAGGATCAGCCTATCGACAGTCATAAGACGCCTGAGACGAACTGGACTGAACTGTCGGCGTCCATACCGTGGCCCTGTGTTTCAGCGTGCTTATAGACGCCATGGTGAATTTTATGCGGACAGGGGAGATCGATTTGGTGGTGGCAGTGGGAGGTTTGGGGGGCTATCAACGCACGTTTCAGGTGTGACCTGCTTATCATCCAAGGTTATCTGACTGCACAGCGTTATGTAGATGAAATTCTGAAGCCCCGTAGTCGCTCCTTTGCTACGCCTTCACCAACATCCTCGACGTCCCCTCGCATTCCAACATGACAATGCCTGTTCTCATGCCGCCAGGGTGACACAGATTCAGATTCAGATTCTTTATTGACCTTTATCTTTACAGACAATCGGTAGTACATACAAACACGAACATTGGTACAGGTGCATGACTAGGTATTGATTATAATGGAGAATGTACAGAAAATTACCTTACACGTCACTATTTAATTCTGGACTCAAAAAAGTCCAGAAATTCTCCGCACTGTGGGCACTTTCTGACAAGGGATTTGACTAAATTAAACATGCAGTTGTTATGAATATATGCCAAGGATGAAAAGATGAATTTTTTTTTTCGAAAACTTTAAATTTAAACTCACTCGCCCATGGGCCTGTAAATGAATGAGTGTATGTTTATAAGCATCGTGTCACAAATTTCAACTCATTTTGACTTAATTCGACTAACTTAGAACGATATAAAAAAATCTCGCCCATGGGCGAAAAATATGTTGGCCCATGGGTGAGAATATTGACTTTTACTCAAAATACATGTTTTTCCATGTTTTGGATGTTGTAAATTAATGAGTGTATACCTATGGGTATCATGAAACATATTTCAACTCATTTTGATTTAATTCGACTCACATAGGGCGATATTAAAAAATCTCGCCAATGGGCGAAAAATATGTTGGCCATTGGCGAGAATGTTTAATTTCGCACAAAATTCATGTTTTGGAGGTTGTAAATGAATGAGTGTATGTTTACAAGCATCACGATACAAACTTCAACTCATTTTGACTTAATTCGACTAACTTAGAACAATATTAAAAAGTCTCGCCCATGGGCGAAAAATATGTTGGCCCATGGGCGAGAATATTTATTTTTACTCAAAATACACGTTTTTCCATGTTTTGGAGGTTGTAAATGAATGAGTGTACGTTTATAAGCATCATGTCACATATTTCAGCTCATTTTGACTTAATTCGACTAACTTAGAACGATATTAAAAGATCTCGCCAATGGACGAAAACATTTTGGCCCATGGGCGAGAATATTGACTTTTACTCAAAATACATGTTTTTCCATGTTTTGAAGGTTGTAAATGAATGAGCGTATGTTTATAAACATCATGACACAAATTTCAATTCATTTGACTCAATTTGGCTAATTTATAGCGATAATAAAAAATCTGCATTATTTACGGTAACATGGATTAGCTATCACACGATCACTCAACCATATCCATTGCCGGTTGAGCCCAACCATTTTCAACTATTGTTTTCTTAAAAGTGGCTTTCCCAGGCTATAACTATCAGCACACCCCAATCCGACCATGTGTCATTAATTACCTGTCATGAGCTATCAGTTTTATTGAAAGCTCTCGCCTATTGTTTCATTACTTAATTGTTTCACGGATAGGTATGTAGTCACTCCAAATTCACCATATGTGCGTCTACCTCTCAACCTAGCAATCTCGATGCACTTTCTGTTCACTATCAAGCCATCTATAACATCACCTCTCTCGCCAACCACCTGTCTTCTCAGAGGTCCGCGCGCCTCTCTATCCCTTCATTATTTCACACTTATTCTACCTCCCAACAACTACTGTCTCCTCCGAGGTCCGCGCGCCTCCAGCCACCACCGACCCCGCCACCTCTCAAGCACCAACCATAACAAACTCCACGGTCAAGGCCACCCATAGCCCCTCAATTACTACACTCGCTCAGCCTGCCTTGCCCCCTCAATGCTCCCATACCACCCCTTCACCCCACCCACCCTAGAAGGACTTACATGGTCCCTTCACACACCCACATCAGCAAAGCGACCGGTCACCCCTACCCCACCGGCCGCTGGCCGTGGCCACCCAAGCTGGGACTAACAATCGCAAGTGTGCGCCATTTCTTCTTCTTGTGACTCTGTGTAAATAGACGACCTGTAAATAGACAATCAAATAATTCAAAGACAATTCATCACATTTCTCCCAGTTTATTTTGTTTACCTTTCATTTGTATATATGTTCATTTGTAATTTGTTTCTATCATACCTAGTTATTGTGTACATAGCCAAACCACGCACTGCAGCCCACAAAACAACTCCACATGCCTCCCTCCCCGCCCCCTCCACATGCATCATGGCCTCCCCTACCCCAACTCATCCCTATTCTCCACCCCTACCAAAGACTTTCCGCCACACACATCCCCCCACCAAGTCGACCCAATACCAATAAACTTCGGAATCGACCTAGAAACCATCCTTCCTGACCTCCAAACCACAACCAATCCCTCCCAACCCCCCACCAATCTCCAAACACTCAAACCAAACCCTCCAAAACAGCAAAAAGACCACATATCTCACCTAACGAAAACACCCAATCCAACAAAAAACAATGTGCCCAAGAAACACCCCACCCCCAACCCGAACCTATCAAACACATCCTCTTAGCTTTCGCCATCAACACACACACACCTCTTAACCACACCTACTCCATCTAATCAATAAATTCGCTCTTTGCCTCTAACAACAACATATCCAATACAAATACATAAACAATTGTGTCCGGGGCTTCAAAATTATATTTCCTGACAAACAATCCCTCACTAACACCACCAAACACGCACTCATTGATGGAAAACAAATAAGCTGGGAGCTGCCATGATGGCAATCATCTATACAGGGGGTAATCCACATTGATGCCAGGGAATCACAAACAGATATAGAAAACTACATAGACATTGCAAACACTATCCCAACACAACCTAAAATCACCCAATACCGCACAATCAATAACAAGCAACCCACCATGTACAACTCAAACACCCAAACAACCTTTCTGACCTTTGACACCACCACACTCCCACTCATATCAAATTTGGAGCACTATCATACAAAGTACACCCCCTCAGGAAAAACCCACAACAATGCAGATACTGTTTCTCTTACACACACACAACCCACACTTGCAAATCACCAATGTTATGTCCCAAATGCGGGTCGGACAGCCACACAGTAGAAGAATGTACATGGTAAAAATATTGCATTCACTGTGACACGAACGGACACACTTCAACACAAAATACATGCCCCATCAAGCAAAACCACATCCTCAAACTAAACAAACACATAAAACACACCGACCTGCCGAAACCAGCACGCATGCCACTTGCATATCACTCTCTCCTCTCAGTGTCTTCCTCCACACCATCAACTAATACTTCATCCAGCTCTAAACCCCCTCTAAACCCCCAAACCACGCTCCATCCAACCCCTCCAAACCTACCCACCCACCACCCACTAAAACTAACCCCCTGCTCCCACCCAACCACGCACAAAAATGAAATCCAAACAACCAAACAACCACTCCCCACCCCCAAATCCCGCCCAAACACTGCCCCACCACCTCCCAAGCCCACAAACCAACCCCACCTACCAATACCACTCTCCCCAAACCACCCATCACCCAAGCTATCCAACCCCACCTCCACACAGCCAAAACACACTGCCCCCTACCCCCACACACACACAAACCCAACCCCACCCTCACACACCACAAAAATTAAATCAAAACCTCAACAAGCTCATAGAATTCATATCTGCAGCCATTCTCCTCAAAGATCCCACAGCTAAAAAACTACATACCCTGGCCCACAAACTCAAACTCTACCACAAGGGTCTAGCAACCCTCCTAATTGCCATCAAAAACCTCTCTTAAACCTTTTCAACCACTAAGCTGCCCTAGCCACCACCAACCTATTGCAATTATGCCCCAACCCATGGTCTTTCTTAAACTACTGCTACAAATTACTGCAACCATGGCTATATTACAGTGGAACTGCAATGGACTCCGAGTACACGGGCATGAGCTTAAGGCACTCATCGCCCAAAATAAAATCTCCCCCCCAAATAATCGCTCTGCAGGAAACCAAATTATCACCTAAACATGCCTTCAAAATACCAGGCTATATTTTAATTCGGAAAGATAGACCTCGGCCAGTAAATATCCCACTTATAACAGAGCAATTAAATTATACCACAAGACCTTTCACCGACATTAATGGAACTCGACTATCCGACTGGCTAGACAAACACAACCTAAGCACACTAAAAGACAACCAACCTACAAGATACCCACTCTCCCACCTACATTCACACACATAACAGCAATAGATATCACACTCACTACACCTAAACTTACACAATCTTGTATATGGGAGGTCCACAATGACACCTGGGGCAGTGACCACTGCCCCAATCAAAATTACCATCTCATCACATACACACCCCACACCTACAAACACCACCAACAACATCCAATCCACATCTCCTGAACTCAAATTCAACCGGAAAAAAGCAGACTGGCATAAACTTACCACACTCTGCAAACAACCAGACACTACTAGCATCTACAACCACGACATAAACACATTCAACAACAACTACACAAACGCCATTATAAACATCACAAAAAAATGCATTCCCACCATTCGGACCAACCCAGCACTAAAAACAGTCCCCTGGTGGAGCACAGACATCATAAATGCCAGAAAGGCGAGAAAAAAGGCCCTTAATCAAACAGGGACCGTTCAAAATTACAGTTGGCAAAAAAAACCTAAGAAATAATACTAAACAACTTATAAAGGCAGCAAAAATACAACATTGGAGAAGCTTTTGTTCAACCCTTAGGCTAAACAAAGCTAACACTCGACAAATGTGGAACAAATTTAAAGCCATAGAGGGCATTTCCCAAAAAAACCATTTCACCTAACCTTCCAGACCTCCCCACAAACAAAGATAAGGCTAACGTTTCTGCTGCCCATTTCTCGAACACTAGTAGCTCCACCAACTACCCACCACAATTCCAAAATACATTAAAAACACACTCCTCCACTACACACACACACACAGACACTCCCAATAAGCAAATCCATTAACATACACGCGCTTAAATCTGCACTAAGAAACAAAAACACAGCCTCAGCCCAAGGTCCAGATGCCATCACCTACACCATACTAAACAAACTTACACCAAACATGCAAAACCTTACACTTACACTCTTCAACCACATCTGGACTTCAGGCAACATACCTACTGCATGGAAAACAGCCAGGGTGGTACCAATCCTCAAACTTGGCAAACTAAATAACGATCCAGATTCTTTCCACCCCATTTCACTCACCTCTCACTTATGCAAAACTTTTGAAACTATCATTAACAATAGGCTAAAACACCAAATCTTAAACAAAAATCTTATAAAAGAGGACCAGAGTGGCTTCACTCCTAATCAACAAACTTTAGATCACATTTTACATTTTGAACAAGACATCAGAGTAGCCCAAGCACAAAAAAAATACACAATGGCCATTTTAATAGATTTCAGTAAAGCATTCGACATGGTTTGGCATAATGGCCTCCTACAAAACTTCAAAAACATGCCATACACGGTCGAATTCTAAATTTCATTCACTCTTTCCTAAACGACAGACAAATAACAACCAAATCTCACAACACCATTTCGGATCCCTAACCCATAGAAAATGCTATACTGTCGAGAATGGACTACGCCTCTCCGGTTCTCCACAACCTATCCCCCTGTAACCTCCAAAAACTAAACTCAGTCCAATATAAGGCCCTCAAACTAGCCACAGGCACGAGGAGTGGTACCTCCCTTAATACACAGGCACCTCTTCAATCACCCACAGAATCAACCAAACCACACTCACCTACTGGGCTGGGGCCCAACACAATCCCATCTTCAAACTAATTACAAACAAATACAACGACATCAAAAAAGTCAACACTTAAAAAATTCAAAATAAACCCAAGTATAGCTCCATGCCTTACTCACCTCACCAGTCTGCTACATGCACAACAGTTAAACACCATACCTCACACACCTCCCATTACAAGCTACATCCACGACAAACCTCCACCACCCACAGACACCACTTTAGCCTCCACACTACAAAACCTGCCAAACAACACTGTTATACACAACAAATTAAATATTATAAACAACCATATTCAAACAAACTACCCTGCATACACCCACATCTACACAGATGCATCCGTCAACAAAAACAACAAAACAGGCATAGGTATACATGTAGATCAAAACCCCCCACTAACAACAAACCCGCACTACTCAAACTACACCACTATTAACACCGCCGAACTAACTGCAATCCTCTCAGCACTACACCTAATACCATCAATTCAACAAACAAACTTTCTCATACTCTCCGACTCTCTCAGCTCTATCAAACAAATACAAAATATGCACTCCATATCACGCCCTAACTTAATGCATAATATTATAATACAAACAGACTCACTCAAACGCTTAAACAAAAACATAGCAATCATATGGATACCCAGCCACACCAACATTCCAGGAAATAACACTGCAGACACAGCCACCAAGCTAGCAACCACACACAACTCACCTAGCATCAATTTCCACACATCCAAAACCGAACTCAAACAACTTATTAAAACAAATGTATCCAAATTAAACTTCCAGCACAACATAAATACTAATAAATCAACATGGGTTAAAAACATCATCAAAACACCTATCAGCAAACTCCCAACATTCTCCAATATCAAAAACATTGACATTTGCATACACCAACTAATCACAGGCATCACAAATCTCAATTATACACTCTATAAACAAAACAGACACCCAGATGGACTCTGCTCCCACTGCAACACACCAGAAGACATTAACCATATATTCACACAATGCCACCAACAACAAACAAACATCACACAACTACACAGCAGTATACCATCTAAATACCACAATAACATACATTTACTTCTTAATCCCTCAACCCGCCCACTATCTTCCACGCCCACCTTCCTACAAAACTCACCTAATCCTACAAGAACTCCCAAACAAATCTCCTTACATCCATAAAATTTAGAACCTCCCAAACAAGGATCTATCTCCTAGGAGATATCATTACACTACCTCTCAATAGCTTGACGTCATGATATACAATGTTAGACGAGGCTTCAAATCTTCATACTGTATCCCTCATTACTCTATTACCGATATAAGCCTCGGCAAGCCTCGGACCTTTTGGTGAGACCTTTGGGAATCAATTTCACTTATCCAGAGCGCTTTTATTTCTGCTCTGAGGTCCGCGCCATCTCTCAGCCAATCAGTAGCCACTAAATTGTAAACAAACCAGCACAACCTCTCCAGTACAAGGTCACGGCCTCTCAACCCAGCCAGCTCACCAACAGCCTTTCAGCTCACAGCCACGGCCTTTGCCTCACCGCCCCCAACCTCCCCAACCCCTATTTTAACCCCTATTTCTCTCTTTTTTAAGCCCCTAATTTAAATCATGCAGCCTATCTGCATCATTCTATATGCCCCATTATGCTATACTCATTTTATACCACCCACCCCCAATCCCCACCCCGATCAAATATGCCCCATATTTACATCGTATTTTTAGTTTAACTCTATCTCTCATTTATTAACAATCACTGCGTTTTTTCCCCTCATTTCTTTCCCTTCGGTTTTTATTTTATTTTTATCTTATTTCTAAACGTTTCTATTCTATATTACTCTAGGTTAAAGCCCCTACATTTACATTTCTTTGGGCAGGTGGTTTACTCCTTATTACCAGCTACTTATAACTTAATGTTAAAACCCACCTGCCCCGTCGGCGAAATTGGCGCCCGCCATAAGCCGACGCTAAACCACTTAAATCATTCATTCACCTCTCTCTAACCACCTGAGGTCTGCGCGCTTCTCTATTTCCTTCATTATTTCACACCAACTCTACCTCCCAACAACTACTGTCTCCTCCGAGGTCCGTGCGCCTCCAGCCCCCACCGACCCCCGCCACCTCTCAAGCATCAACCCTAACAAACTCCACGGTCATTTCTCATCTCTTCTCATCTAATTACATCAAACTACATTATTTTTTATTTTCCCTTTCTAATCACCGCTTTTTATTTATTATCATTTTTGTAGCCGTTTTCATTCAAATTTCACTTAGGTTAACACCCCATCATTTACATTTTTGGGGTATGGTGATTTATCCCTTATTATAAACATATTAATTATTACTTTAGCTCCCACCTACCCTGTCGGTGTTATTGCCTACAGCCAGAAGCCGACGTTAAACTCATAATCATCATCATATGTAGTCACTAGGCACTTAAAACATTAGAAGTAATGCCATGGAACATGTTATCTAACTACAGTATGACGTGATATTGTATAGTAGATGATTTGAGAATACAGAAGCACTGAAAAGCATCGTTTTTTACCACCAAGGGCATAACACTGGTGACCCAGTTCAGCGTCGAGTGATGACTGAAAATGTCAAAAATTCCGCTTCGCAACAATCTGCGAATGATCCAGAGTTCTATCATTTTTATGTGATATGGCTTCACAGAACAACACAAAGGTACTACCTTGTGTTGGAAACTGTATCTGATATACTGCTTCAATGATACATTGATTCATGAAACAGAACAGAAATCACAGCAAGATAAGCCCCAGTACAGTAGCTTATTTATTAATTTGTTAACGAACAACATGCGAAATAACTAAGTGCAATTGGAAATGTGGCTCGTCAATGGTATGCGTGTACGAACAGATAATATCAAAACATACACGTCAGAACAGTCAAAATTAAGAAATTGTTGAAAAGGAAATATTGCTTTTAATTTGTAATTCTTGTAACATAAACAGTATAGTGAGAGCTATTGAAATATGTCTTGTCAATCCTGTTGATGTTTGCCAATAACCACTTCCAATTAAAATAAATAGTCTTTGCTGCTTCAGAACAAATAATGGTTAATTAGGGAGCCCCAACTGGGTAATTAAGGAAAGAAGTCAATACACTGTCACTTCCTGCCGATGACGTCACACGTCATCACTCAGGAGCTAAAGGGCCTTGTCAAACCTCCTCACAAAGGAAAAAAAAGCATCAAAACTGTGTTTGTTGAATAAATTCTAACGTGGGCAACCCCACACTTGCGAGGTGTACCTACCCAGGTTCGCACGTTCGTTTTAATATTTTATGATCAATTATTTTGTAATTCCCGTCTGCCCGTCACGGCTATTCTTAGCCCCCGAGGTTTTAGGGAGTACACACGTAACTGGCAAATTCACTCACATTCTGGTAAACGTGTCTTATTTCGTTTCCTTGGTGAGCTGAGTTAACACATTTTACATTTGGTAGAAAGCTAGTGTCCTCTTCCCTTAAGACAACACTAGTGTCCGTCGTCACAACATCAAACATCCAAGGATGTTTACCTCGACCCAAAGGTCTAACTTACGGGACTACCCAGTAGACATCACTTGCTGGATAACGGTTTTAGCAGCTACGCCGAAACGGGGTGTTCCCAGTTTGCCAGCAGATATTTTTTAAAGGTTTCTGGTCACTGAACCATGCTAATATGTTGAAACAACAGGTGATACACTGTTTAGTGTCGTCCCACGAGGCCTAAAATTATTCATTTAGGTAGGTACCGTTCATTAGGCTATGTGGGACTTCATGCCTCACTGGTTGTATGGGATTATGGTTCACCTTACCACTGCGCGGAGCTCGTGAACAGAGTTCACCTGAACTGACACTAATACGAGTGGGTGATTAAATTAATGATTGATGTTACGTTAAAACTGAACACATCACTTATCTCGTTGACATATCAATCTGATAAGGTCATAACAGAACTACACAGAAATAACATTGATGCAGTTGCAGGGTGGTCGTTGTGTGAGACCTAAGAAAAACAAATATCGCCAGCTTGAAGAACGGCTAGGATAGACTGCTGCAAGATGGTGTCGAGACTCCACTTGCTTACGGTGTGTCTCACCTTGTGGGACTATGAATAATGATGTATGCTTGTGATATTGTGTATAATGTGATATTTTGTAATAATGTATGTTTGTATCATGATGGTAGTGCTAATATTGCCTAATGGTTTTATTTCATAATACTGTTGATGAGATTGATGATGATGATAATATGTATATTGAAATAAATGAATGAATGAAGTCACAGCGTCAACTTTATGGGCAGCCAAAATACCCTGGACCATATTACACACGGAACAAACTGGCCTGCACGCTCATTCATGTGTGTCCTCTTATCCCAGGTAGGGGCGGTGGGGTAGCCTAGTGGTTAAAGCGTTGGCTCGTCACGCCGAAGACCCGGGTTCGATTCCCCACATGGGCACAATGTGTTAAGCCCATTTCTGGTGTCCCCGCCGTGATATTGCTGGAATATTGCTAAAAGCGGCGTAAAACTAAACTCAGTCAGCAGTCTTATCCCAGGTAACCCACTGCTGCCTGTTGGGGCTACACCGCCGAAACGCCGCTTACATTATAATAATGAAGTTGTATATCCATATAACTTTTTCCGTTGTTCAAGTTATCATGGTCTCAACAGATATTGCATTGTCATACGAATTCATGAGAGATTTTCAAGTTATTGTGTTGTCATCCACATGTTGATTTAGCTGGTTTCTTCCTCATTTCCAATTTCACCTCAGTTGAGTATTTCAGTGTAGCTCGCAAAGTCGAGGTCACGGAGCGGAACGATGACGTTTAGTGTATCTCCGCGTTCAGTTACGTAATTTCCGCAAAGCGCCTGCGACAATTTGCGCGGAAAAAAGTCGCTGTGTCCCATCCGTTGGTCTTGTGTATTGGAGTTAAACAGCCACGACTTTCAAGTGAATTTCGTTTTCCAAATATATACAATCCACTGATCACACTGGGCTAGGTGTGAGATGCACAGGCGCTCGTGAGGGTGTTTTTTTAAAAAAAGACTGACTGCGCTTATCGCGCAGCCAAATATCGTACATTCTAAGGAAATCTCGAATTGATTGTATTATAAGGTGTCGAAAGGTGTTAAATTCTCTTTTGTGCATTAACTTATTTGTCATGCAAAAATGGTGTGTTTATATGTGTGATTGAACTACCCTGTTTACTGAGATAGGAATAGGAACTTTGACCTACCGCGACTTCCACTTCTGTGTGCTGGCGATTAGGTGCCTGATTCTGTGGGTGTGAGTTCGAATGGGGCTCAATTAAAAAAGTACTAGAATTTGTACTTTACTAAGATAAAATGTGCTGTTTTGAGCGGTCTGTCTTTTGGGAGGTCTATCTTATGGGAAGATACCGTTTTTTTCCATGGGGCGGGATATAAATGATTTAATCTGCCTGATGATTTGTATAACACCACCCAAGCAGTGTGCAACCGCGCACCCGGCATACATTGTAATTGTTCGGTTGTAGAAAAAAAGTCATGGAAAAAAGTCATAGATTTGGGTAGGAAAAAAAGTCATAAACTCAAAAAAAAGGTCAGTATTGACAATGTATTTATTTAACAAGTCATAACAATATTATCATCAACAGCACTACCACATTTGAACCTAACTTATAAAATTAATGTAATCATTCAAGTAAAATACATGACATCAGAAAATGCACTGTCATCATATCACTTTCATCTGCAACAGCACTATATCAGTCAGTTGTTCTAGCACATTTTATTTAACCCAATGTTCCAGCCAATCCCGTGAAGAGTTTGGATCACAGTCTTACGGCCAGCGTGTCTTATATTAGCCGCTAGAACGAAGCCATTTGAGTAAAAGCATTGTCAGCAAAACGTTGATGGGACACACAGGTGAAGTTATCCTGCCTAGTTGCTCATCTGACAAGATACTTGCCAATAAGTTCAAGGACTTCTTTATTGACAAAGTGGAAACTATCAGGAACAGCATTCTGTCTGATTCTTCAAATCTTTCTACCTTGAGTGCCGATGTTGAATTCCAAGGAGAATGTCTGTCTGATTTCTCACCGACTACTGAATCAGAAATTCGCAATATAGTCACGAAAGCTTCCCCCAAGTCATGTGAATTGGACCCAGTCTCGACTTACCTACTGAAGCTGTGCTTGGACAAGGTGCTGCCATTGATCACGGCCATTGTCAACATGTCCCTTAAGGAGTAACGTGTCCCACAGTGTTTCAAGCAAGCCTTGGTGAGACCATTGCTAAAGAAAGCTGGCCTGGACAAGGAAGTGATGAAGCATTATAGACCTGTCTCCAATTTGTGCTTTATTTCCAAAATCTTAGAGAAGGTTGTGTTTTCTCGCATAAGTCAGCATCTTCATGTCAATAACCTCCAGGACAAATTTCAGTCTACCTACAGATCTGGTCATTCGACGGAAACTGCTCTCCTGCGTGTGCACCATGATATCATCAAAGCTCTAGACAACAAAAATGCCGTCGCAATGGTGTTGATCGATCAGCCAGCTGCATTCGATCTCATAGATCACGACATACTATTTCAAAGACTACAGTACAGCTATGGTGTGACCGGAGAAGCCCTATCATGGGTTCAGTCCTATATGTTAAACAGAACACAGATTGTGGCAATAAGATCTACAGTGTCTGAGTGTGCGGATATTCATTTCGGTGTACCACAGGGCTCCGTTTTGGGGCCTGTTTTGTACTGTCTGTATTCAAAGCCGATGGGCAACATCTGCCAACAACATGATCTCTCCTATATGGTTTATGCGGATGATCAGCAGATGTACAGAGTTGTTCAACCTGGGATTTCTTGGACGCCCACTTCGAAAGCATTGGAAGCCTGTGTGTCAGATGTCATCGACTGGACAAGCAACAATATGCTTAAAGTCAATCAGGAAAAAACTGAATCTATTATTTTCAGTCCCAAGAACCCTAAAGTTGACACCAGTGATATGCAAGTACAAGTTGGAGACAGCTCTGTTAAATCAGTTGTTTAGGTGAAGAACCTTGGTGTTCACTTCGACCACAAACTGACAATGGAGAGACAAGTCAATGCCATCGCCAAGTCATGCTACTTCCAGATGAGAAGTATTTCAGCCATACGCAGATACATCACAGAAGACTGTTGTAAGACTCTAGTACATGCTTTAGTAACATCTAGACTGGATTATGGAAATGGTCTTCTCTGTGGACTACCTGAAACTCTCACCAGTCGTCTACAGAAGGTGCAGAACTGTGCGGCTAGACTCATTACCAAAACTGGCCGACGTGAGGAGATTACGCCTGTGAGAGAGAGACATTTCAGCTACACTGGCTTCCAGTTAGACAGAGATGCCAGTATAAGATCTTGATGTATGCTTATAAATGTCTCCACGGTTTGGCCCCATCTTCATGATCTTGTTGTGCCATATCATCCAGCCAGGTCACTCAGATGAGAATCTGAATCCCGACTCTGTCAACCAAAGACAGATGTTTTGACAGCATTTCAGCTAATCTTTGAAACAGTCTACCAATGAGCCTACGAGATTCATTCTCACTGGACATTATTAAGAAAGCTCTTAAAACTCATCTTTTTAAAGCTGCTTATTCCACATAATGTATCACTGGTTTTATCACTGCGTACAATGTTACTCCTTGTATGTGTTTTTACCATGTGTTAGATGTTTCATCTTTTATCACCACTTGTATACCATCTGTATATCACCATACAGTATTTTATATGTTAAGCGCCTTAGAGTGTTTTTAAATAAGCAAATAAGGCGCTATACAAATCTTGTGTATTATTATTATTTATTATTATTAACTGATAAACCCATGGGGAATCGGTGTGATATCGTCAAGCTCAAAGCTAGTTAAACAAACAATCATGCGATTTGTGACTTTAAATCCCACAATCCCACAATAACAATCTGTTCATTTCTCCTGTTTTGAATAATTAACTTGAAAGTGAAATAGTATAAACAAAGTAAATAACTGGGGAATATGATGTTTTATAATAGTTATGTTTTCTTTTTTTCCATGACTTTTTTTCCTATGACTTTTTTCCGTCCACCATTTGTTCAAGGTCACGTGAATCAGTCAGAGATAGACATTATTACATGAGATAGGGTAAATGTGCATTGTACGTGCTAAGGAACCTTGAACTTGCAGTTACATTTAATTATTTATGTACAGATATTGGTCTGTTCGTTTAGTCTTGAAGATGTATTGATGCAGGGACTCCATTATGTTCTTGTTGACATTGTTGGTAGCTAGTGGTGTTCCTAATTTTCAAAGTTTGGAGTGAGTGAGCGAGTGAGTTTAGTTTTAGGCTGAACTCAGCAATATTCCAGCTATATGGCGGCGATCTGTAAATTATCGAGCCTGGACCAGACAACCCAGTGATCAACAGCATGAGCATCGATCTGAGCAGTTGGATGAGTGAGTTTAGGTTTACGCCACACTCAGCAATATTCCAACTATATGGCAGCGGTCTGTAAATAATCGAGTCTGGACCAGACAATCCAGTGATAAACAGCATGGGCATCGATCTGCGCAATTGGGAACCGATGACATGTGTCAACCAAGCCAGCGAGCCTGACCACCCGATCCCGTTAGTCGCCTCTTACGAAAAGCATGGGTTACTAAAGGCCAATCCAACCCGGGTTTCACAGTTTTGTCTTGTTGAGAGGATACGTAAGTCTCAAAATATTTGAAGTAAATTTAGATATACCAGGTTTATAATAGTAGGATACTTGTGTTTTTAAGTGATGGCTAAATTTGTGCACAATCGCCAACGTATGAAGGGACCATGTAAGTCCTTCTATGGTGGGTGGGGTGAAGGGGTGGTATGGGAGCATTGAGGGGGCAAGGCAGGCTGAGCGAGTGTAGTAATCGAGGGGCTATGGGTGGCCTTGACCGTGGAGTTTGTTATGGTTGGTGCTTGAGAGGCGGCGGGGGGTCTGTGGGGGGCTGGAGGCGCGCGGACCTCGGAGGAGACAGTAGTTGTTGGGAGGTAGAGTTAGTGTGAAATAATGAAGGGAGAGAGAGGCGCGCGGACCTCTGAGAAGACAGGTGGTTGGAGAGAGAGGTGAAGTTATAGATGGCTTTATAGTGAGCAGAAAGTGCATCGAGATTGCTAGGTTGAGAGGTAGGCGCGGACGCCGGAGAGGACAGTCACGCACATATGGTGAATTTGGAGTGACTACATACCTATCCGTGAAATAATTAAGTAATGAAACAATAGGCGAGAGCTTTCAATACAACTGATAGCTCATGACAGGTAATTAATGACAGATGGTCGGATTGGGGTGTGCTGATAGTTATAGCCCGGGAAAGCCACTTTTAAGAGAACAATAGTTGAAAATGGTTTGGCTCAACCGGCAATGGGTATGGTTGAGTGATCGTGTGAATGTGGGTATCCCGGCAATGCGCTATTAGCTAATCCATGTTACCGTAAATAATGCAGATTTTTTAATATCGCTCTAAATTAGCCGAATTAAGTCTAAATGAATTGAAATTTGTGTCGTGATGTTTATAAACATACGCTCATTCATTTACAACCTTCAAAATAGGGAAAACCATGTATTTGAGTAAAAGTCGATATTCTCGCCCATGGGCCAAAATGTTATCGCCCATGGGCGAGATTTTTTAATATCGCTCTAAGTTAGTCGAATTAAGTCAAAATGAGTTGAATTTTGTTTCATGCTACTTATAAACATACACTCATTCATTTACAACCTCCAGAACATGAATTCTGATCGAAATTAAACATTCTCGCCCATGGGTCAACATATTTTTCGCCCATGGGCGAGATTTTTTTAATATCGCTCTAAATTAGTCGAATTAAGTCAATATGAGTTGAATTTTGTTTCATGATACTTATAAGCATACACTTATTCATTTACAACCTTCAAAACATGGAAAAACATATATTTTGAGTAAAAGTAAATATTCTCGCCAATGGGCCAACATTTTTTTCGCCCATGGGCGAGATGTTTTAATATCGCCCTAAGTTAGTCGAATTAAGTCAAATGAGTTGAAATTTGTGTCATGATGCTTATAAACATACACTCATTCATTTACAACCTCCAAAACATTAATTCTGATCGAAATTAAACATTCTCGCCCATGGGCCACTGTTCGCCCATGGGCGAGCGAGTTTAAATTTATAGTTTTGGAAAAAATTTCTTTCCACTTTTTCATCCTTGGCATATATTCATAACAACATGTTTAATTTGGTCAAATCCCTTGTCAGAAAGTGCCCACAGTGAGTAGAGTTTCTTTACTTTTGTGAGTCCAGAATTTAATTGTGACGTGTTACCTATAATTTAGCAATCATTTCATTTCTGAGACAACAGGCTTTATACAAATACTTACCAAAATTAACTGTTTTACATTTCTAACACTTAAAAGTTGAATAAGTTTATGCATTGATGGACATCTGTAGTAGCATGGTTTTATATATAAAATTCTATAATTAATATAATATGGATATACTAATATAAAATGGAACTCGTTTTCAATGTCGTCTTCACAAAAAACACATTTTCTTTCTTTTATTTCAACATTACTGTATCTGCCAGCTTCTATAGCTAAATCATGAGAACTTAGTCGGAATTTAGATAAAATATTTCCTAAAGAGGTGCGGGATAGCTTTTCATAGGTAATACTGCTATAAATTACACATTTTGATGAATTAAATAAATTACTAAAAATATCTAAGATTCGCTGCTTTACAACAGGTAGGTGTCGGTTGTGTCGGTAAAATATGGTATTTTGTGATCTTTGTAAAGCTTTTGATCGTGTCTGGCATAGAGGGCTTTTATTGAAATTGGATATGTATGGTGTTAAAGGTAACTTACTAACTTGGCTTGCTAGGTACATAAGCAAACGTACTCAATCAGCTTTAGTGAATGGCACGTTTTCTCATTCGAGAACACTACAAGCCGGAGTCCCACAGGGTTCAGTTTTGGGCCCTTCCTTTTCCATTGTGTATGTGAACGATAAGATTGTTTGCCGATGACACATCACTCGGTGCACCTTGCAATAACATGCAATCATTACAAGTAACTAAGAATGAAAGTTTAAGCTCGTTTATTGATTGGGCTAAGAACTGGTTACACAAATACATCCCAGATAAGACAGAGGCTGTATTGTTCTCGACTAGAGATAGTGACAAGCTAGACAATTTAAATCTTGACGGTTGTAACATTACCTTCAAATGGAGGCTGGTCCCATCACATAAATGATGTTTTAAAGAAAACCTCCAAAATGATAAATTCCAAGTTTTTGTTAAAAAAAAGGTTAAATAAGATCTACACTGTTTTCATTCGTCCTCATTTTGAATATGCGTGTGAATTATGGGATGGATGTACAGCTGATCAAACTAACTCCTTAGAACAGTTACAGTTAGAAGCAGCTCGTATAGTGACAGGATTTCAATAATATATTTCTCGTGATCATTTCTATTTTGAAACTGGTCGGGAAGCCCTTAGTGAACGTAGAAGAAAAAGAAAACTTTGCTTATTTTATAAGATTCTTCACAATATTGCACCATCATGCCTTCAGGAATTACTACCTACATATGTTGGCCCAAAATCATCTTATAACCTTCGCAACTCTTTAAACTTCTCCCTTCCATTTACGAGATTGAAACTTTCCTTATCAATTTTTTTTTCATCTACTATACGAATGTGGAACAATGTTCCCATAGAAATAAGAAACATGGATTCTGTAGCAGGTTTTGATTTGACAGTTCAAAGTAAAATAAATGCAGCCCCACCCTTTTTTGGTCTGGTACAAGGAAATTGAACATTATTCACACAAAACTAAGGTACAATACAAGTCCGCTTAATCACGATTTATTCAGAATTAATTTAAGATCAGATGCTTCTTGTACTTGTGGTTGTTCTTGAGAAAATTCATGGCATTATCTTTCAGAATATTATTTGTATACAAAGCAGCGTAAAGATTTGTTTGTAAATGTACATACTGTCGTTAAACACCGCATACCCATTAATCTAGATTTATTGTTATTTGGCCATGTCACACTATCACTATATGAAAATGAATTATTATTTGAACATGTACACAGATATATTAAGCTCACTGAAAGATTTTCATAGCTTTTTTCTTGTATATATACTAGCCACATAAAGAAACTGTGCATTGTCAAAATATTATCCCAGTTGATAAGTACGATAACAATGTCAACGGTACATATAAACTTTAATGGAGGAATCATGAGACCATAACAATTCGGGAGAATTTCAATTGAAAAGTCAATCACAATGACGTCACGAGTCCACAAGCGGGACAGGGGTCAAACGACCATGTCACAAGCTCAATAACGGGTATGTCCACCATCGGCATTGAGAACAGCAGTGCATCGACGACGCATAGAGCCTATCAAACGTGCAAGGAAGGCTTGTGGGATGTCACGCCAGTTTCTCTCAAGTTCTGTTGCAAGGTCAAGGACGTTATCTGGCGGATGAGGAAGACGGCGTAGACGTCGATCCATCTCGTCCCAAACATGCTCTATCGGGGAAAGTTCCGGGGAATTTGCAGGCCAAGGCAGTAAGTCAACGTTGTGGTGTTGCAAGAAATCCATAGCAACCCTTGCCGTATGAGGGCGGGCATTGTCCTGTTGGAATGTTGACCCAGGGCCATGACCTTGTAGAGAAGGAATTGCCACAGGTCGAAGAATCTGATCACTGTAGCCCAATTCAGTTAAGTTGCCCTAAACAATCACCAAAAGAGTTCTTTGGCGTGCTGTTATTTCACCCCAAATCATCACGGAACCACCAAAGCGATTCCTCTCCAAGACACAGGCCTGTGCATAACGTTCTCCCACGAGTCTATAGGCACGTTTACGTCCATCACTATGGGAAATGTTAAACCTGGACCCATCTGTAAAAACAACAGGATAGGCCGTAATGCGGGATGTCATCTGTGATGATGTAAACAAACATTTCTGGGATGGTTCGGGCAGTCATCACTGCAGTCTGAAACCTGTGGCGAAGATGGGTCACCCTTATCCATTTGTCCTGTCTTGGCGTTGTTGGCACCCGTGAAGAACCACCTCCTTGTGGTGGGTGCTGGGTAATGCTTAGCGCTCTTCAACCCCCCGTTGTGGACCCGGGGGTATATTTGGTCCACCAACCCGTATGCCGTGGGTTGCGCCCCTGTGTCGGTGGAGGACGGGAGACAGGTGGTTGAGGTGGTTGTAAAAAAGGCATTGAAGACGAATTACATTTTCTTGTTGAATGTCCAGCCTATGATAAAATCCGTTCTGATTATCTCTGTAACGGTATTACAATCATAATGCAGTAATAATGCAGCATTTTACAAAATTGTTTCCTCATGCGATGTCTCCATTTTAAAAAGATTATCACTGTATATCCATCATGCTATTATGTTAAGAAAACAATTGTTATCCTCCTAAATAAGAACCTTCTTTGTAACCGATGTATATGGGCCGGTGGCGTTACATACAAATAAACATATTTTGACTTTTGACTTTTGACACTGCTTCCAGGAACAGCGTTCCTTTGCCCAACACACCACTTCGCCCCTTACTTCACCCAGACGGGCGGTAGAACTGGCTCGGTTCTATCAATCGGCTGGTCACGCCAAGCCCTGTGCTACAACTGTAAAATGTTGCACACAATTTGAGAATTATTAGGTGATATTTTTAAGTCTTGGCAATTTTTGAACTTTGAATTTTTGAATTTCAACTGCACACTTTCATGTATGTTTTTGCGTAGAGTCGTATGCCCAGAAGGCGGTGGCTCATAGGCCAATCTGGTGGAATGAATAATCTTTTAATTTTTCTGCTGGAGTATGTCATCCGGGTATCCTTGGTGCTGCAAGTCTGAGATCCACTTGTTTTTAGCATTGTCCTTGTGATACTCCGTGGTGGATGGGGAGCTCGGATGATGAACCATTTAACATTAACCATGGCTTACGAAACCCCCCTTAAGAAAACGAAACGTCCACTAGACATTGATCGTGAAGATGATGTACACAGACCGACCCAATCAATTGATTACTGGCGACGCTTTATAGTGATCGAGACTCATGATAAGACGCCACTGAAGTTGAACCCTTTTGCGGTATCAAAGGCTGTTCAAGGCATTGCAGGTGATGTCAAAAACGTTAAACGCTTGCGTGCAGGAGCTCTTCACATTGAATGTAGTAAAAGACAGCAAGCCATAAACCTGATGGCAACAGAATTGTTTGTATGAATTGCAGTGTCAGTCTTAGCTCATAGAACGCTAAACACAAGCAAAGGCATAATTCGAGATCAAGATCATGACGGAATTAGATATTGTAACAGAGATGAAAGATCAGGGTGTCATTTATGTCAAAAGATTTACAATCCGGAAAAACAAAGAAACTATTCCAACCAACACGTATTTGTTTTCCTTTTCATCTCCAATTGCTCCGAAATCATTAAAATCTGGCTACTGTAACATCACTGTTGATACCTATGTTCCTAATCCGTTAAGGTGCTTCAAGTACCAAAAATTCGGTCATGGCGTGAACACTTGTACGCTGTCTGTAATGTGCGCCCATTGTGGTGAGCAGACACATACAACAGAAGACTGTACCAACAACTTCAAAAAATGCACTAATTGCGCCGGAAGTCACTCATCTTTCTCAAAGAACTGTCCAATTTGGAAACGGAACATGGAAAATCAACAGAATTAAATGTACTCAAAACATTAGTTTTGCAGATGCGAAAAAATTTGTCCAAGGATCGTACCTCACAGAAACCTATGCTTCCGTCACCAGAATATCACCTGAACCTACCTTGACCATAGTCAATCTTCTGCATGCTGTCAAACCAATTTAACATTGGTTAATACTGACACTCCTCAGATTTTGCTACACGAAACATCCTGCTGAAGTCATTCCAGAGGTCATATGTGTTCATGATGCACCTTGTACTACGGAGAAATCATCTCAGCCAAATACAAAATTTCAATCTCAATCGAATATGAAAGAAACTGTTAAAAAAAGCCTAAATCTAGATGTGAATCTTCACAAAAGAATCAAAGTGGCAGAGCCTCAAAGGGGTCTGATAACAAAATCCAACTTTTTAATAAGTTCGGATCCTTAGAGGACACGGATGTGTCCGAAAACATCAAAACTAGGGCACATAGCTTGTTGCCCTCAAGAAAAGTGCGGGGTAGATCCCCAGTCAACCCACCAAACAGTTATTGTATTCTTAAAATATAGTACAGTGGAATTGTAGAGGATTAAGGACTAATTTTAATGAATTACAGTTATTAGTGCAGGATCTGGCACATCAGCATTCTGTCTGCAGGAAACTTATCTGAAACAGACAGATACTTTTAATCTACGTCAGTTCGAAGCATATCATTCTTTCTCACCTCCGGATGATAGGGCCACTGGCGGGTCTTCAATTCTTGTTAAGCAGAATGTAATTCACAACCCTGTCACACTTTACAAGGCGTTGCAGTGAGACTTTACTCTTCATGTTGCTTTCACAATATGCTCTGTCTATATTTCCCCTTCTTCAACACTCCAACAGTCTGATCCCCAAGCTTTCTATGACCAACTTCCTAAACCTTGTATTATTATGGGTGATCTTAATGGCCATAACCCGATCTGGGGTGGTACAAGCACTAACTCTAAAGGTAAAATACTGGAAGAATTTATCTCTAATAATGACTTGTGTATATACAATGACGATTCAATCACTTATCTGCATCCAGCAACCGGCACCTACTCTTCTCTAGATTTGTCTCTTGCAGACTCTAACATCCTCAATGAATTTGATTGGTCAGTCCACATTGACCTCTGTGGAAGTGACCACTTTCCAACTATCCTATCAGAAATGTATCCATCTGATTCTAAACTAAGCTGCAAAAGAAAGTATAGGTCGGAAAAGTCAATTTACTGTGAAAGTGTTGATAGCTGGCTGAAAGTATGCATTCAGACAGTTGTCCCCAAGCACAAGGATGCAAAATCGCATCTCCCAAACACATCATGACCGGTGGTGCCACGCTGCACCAGAAAATGGTAAAACACGTGCAAAGGCTGCAGCAGAAGATGCACATGCCGAATTGGCGTATAAATAAGGTGAAACCATGGGTGACAACACAGTTGACAAAAGCACACAATCGATATGCCTAGACTGACAAGAGAGCGAGCGAGAGGGCGATTGGTATGCACCAGATGGGGCAACACAGGTCCAGATTGCACGAAGGTACGGGTGCACGCCTTTAACGGTATCCAGGCTGCTGCAACATTACCGACAGACAGGAAGGATCAGACCCAGAACGGGAAGACCACGTTCAACACTTAAGATCGAACAGCAACAGATTCGTCACGGCGACGGCTGCAACAGCGCTGGGACATCGCATCAGCCAACGCACAGTACTCCGACAACTTCATGCTGCAGGAATAAGAGCCTACCGTCCCTTCCGAGGAATGTTCCTGACAGCACAACATCGACGCCAAAGGGTACAACGGGCGAGGCAAGTTCGAATCTAGCAAGTGCGAGAATGGCGCCGAGTACTTTTTTCTGACGAGAGTCATTTCCAATTGTTCCAGAACGACGGCAGACAACGAGTTTATCGCCGAAGAGGTGAACGTTCAGCTCCACCATGCATCCGAGAGGTCCATCCGTTCGGAGGGGGAGGTGTTATGGTCTGGGGAGGCATTTGTGGGGAACAGAAGACTGACCTGGTCATTGTGCAAGGGAACCTGAATGCTGTTCAGTACAGAGAGCAAGTTCTGCGCCCAGTTGTGCTTCCATTCTTGCGGAACCAGCCACAGGGGATAGTGTTTCAACATGACAATGCCAGACCCCACACAGCAAGATTGACACAGGACTTCCTCAACCGCCACAATGTTCATGTTCTCCCTTGGCCTGCCTGTTCAGCCGACATGAACCCCATAGAGAACATCTGTGGGACCATCTGGGCAGACGGTTAAGGAATCGTCAACAACCCCCAGTGACGAGAGATGAGATGGAACGTGCCCTGAGAGAAGTGTGGCAGAGAATCCCGCCACCCGTCATCAGACGCCCGACGTTTTCAATGAGACGACGCGTCATGGCATGCATTGATGCACGTGTGGGTCATACACGGTATTGAGACATGTTCTGTTTGTTGTGTAAACTTGGACAATGATTGACAATCATGTGTGGCTCTTAAGACATCGCTGAAAAATGAGTTGTTGGACCCCACCATTGTTCAACTAGCGCCCACATGTTATGTGTTGCCTGTATTCCAATCATTTTGTGGCCTAATAATGATCATTAACCCTTCTTTTCACGATATACACACGCTTCACCAATTTGATTTGTTGTGTTTTGTTTACTACTCATCAAACTCCACCTATACTTTCTTTTGCCGTTTAGTTTACATCTTATACAAGATGAAAATTTTCCAAGGCAGACTGGTCCTTACTTCAAACGTTATGCACATCTAAAACTAAGACCCGCATATTTCAGTGATATAACTGATCCTATTGAGGTTTATTCAGACGTTTTAAATGAAATAGCTCATGAGTGTAGTATACCAAAGTCCTCTACAACTCCACATGTACGGAGTACATAGCTTGTAGGCAAGCCAGAAAAGCGAGGAAAAAGGCAGAGAACTATTTCCGCCATCTCCCAACTGTCCATAACTTAAATAACTTTAAAATACTCAATGCGAAGGCACGTCGTACCTTCAAACAAACACAACGGCAATCTTGGAGGAACTACGTCTCCAAAATATATTTTCACGTACGCCAATGTCCAGAGTATGGAACATGGTTCAAAGAATTAAAGGTAAATGTTCAAAGTCTGCTGTTCATCATCTTAACCCCTGATGGTGATAATTTAATTCACCGACAAGTCAAAATCCCACTCACTCACTTCACAGTTTCGTTGTTAAATTTCCTGTTTCTTGACGTCCAGAACAAAGTTCAAGTGCTGAAAATGACCTTCAAAATAAGATCGAAATGTCGCCATTTATGTCAGTACTGGTAGCATTTTGCTCACTTTGAGTGCAACCGATAAATGGTGAATTCAAAATAACGGTGGCAGTGGAAGTATGTGCGCTGCCACTTCTAGTCGTTGGGATGTTTTCGAAAATCCTTACACGGACTATCCGCCATATTGGTGTTTCAAATGACGTTTCATGCAGACGGTGAGCGCATATTACATCACGTATATTTCATATGCGTTTCAATAGCATCAATTTAATTTTTCAAACTGAACGTGGTCTGTGTCACCAATGCCAAGGGCAGGAGACGAAACATATTTGGAAAACGAACGCTGTGCCAAAGACTGTGATTCGAAATGTATTTTACACTGTGTAGCATTTTTCTGAAATTTTCCAACATTCATCCGTCTATTCTTGTTGCAGTGGCTCAATACCTTTATGCACATGGAATGCATCGTGAAACAACGTATTGCAAATAGATCTCAAGGACGAACCCACTGACGTCAAAGGAACGTGGCACGTGCATGCATGTTGGAAAATACATGTCACGGTAATCTCTGAGTTTATCTGTCTTTTCTTTATTTTTAGTGAAAACGATTAAAACATATAACAATACACAGATAGTCAGAATCATTCCTGATTACTTACATCTCATATTTATGAACAAACGATCTCTTGAATCAATGGAAGGGTCCCTCGCAAAATCCTGTGTAACCCTTTGTCAGCAAAGCCGCCATTTTGTAAGAAATCGGTCATGGTAGTGATGTCATGTACGTCAACATTGTTGTACATATTAGGCAATTTCTTTGAGGTGAAGGTCGGTTGAACAAGAGTAAACACAATCGCCCAATCCTTCCGATTACACTGTCAGTATTATGGTGTATATTTTGCATATAGTAGTTCAGATACTTTTTCATGAAACAGACTTCAGTATCCACATTTAGCCTTGTTCAATATCATATCATACGTGCGTATAGGGTTTACGGTGTTTTATTCTTTGAAAGTTTTGATTGTTTGAATCATATTTTACATAGGAAATTGACATATTTAGTGCAATACACCATATTCTAAACCTTTACACAAGTGTTAGAAGATCAAACGTAGCCATAACTGCAATTGCGCTTAGTTCCGATGATGTACAATATTCAATGCATTTGGACTAATATTGCAGTTTCACATGAACAGGTTAATGAACGTCGATTTAATTCAACCTTATAAGTAAACTGATAATATTAATGAAAATGTGATTTATATATGGTATGAAATGTATATGCACACATATTTAAAGGGAATTGTCTTGTTTTTACTGCACATTTGTGTGTCCGGTTTATAGAGAAAAACAATGATGTAAATTGATTGGCCAGGTGCGCGTTTTGTCGGAAACGTTTTATGATTCACTATCATTGTTTTCGATAATATAATCAATTCATATTCGATTTAAAAATATTGTGATGACAGGATATCAAACTCTAACTATATTTATACGAAAATTGTTTAAAAATATATAAACCATGTCATGTCTTAATTTGGACAAATCTTACATCCATATTCTAATATATATACGTACTAGTCCCATATATATAAAAAGCTATCTTTTTGCATCTTCAATGCATACTTATGAAGAGAAATACATAAATCAGAAAATTCTTATCCTATCCTACAAAATATTCGGGTGTTGTGAAATGTTATTTTTCATTTACGTTAAATTGATGCTGCCAAACAGGTGCGCGTGTTTTCTCACAAAAAGATACACAGTCAAACTGTCTAATTGTTGATATATTCAGGACACTATTTAAATGGAAAAATCAGTCATTTTATGTTTTGTCTAAAGAGTCTTAAATTCTGACATAGAAGCCGAGACCTTTCACACAATTAAAGGAAATTAGGTGAGATATGTACTAAACAGCATACCAGTGTCGTCTTTTTCCGACGTCGCAAAATGCATAAAACAAGCAATGACGTCAACTAAAATGGTGTATTATTTTCAGCAATTTCATTACATTTGAAGATATGGCTAGTACTCTGGTAATAACGATGCAAAATTAGTCAAAATACATCTACACAAACAGGACAATATGGGAATCTAAGAACTAACTTATATATCGGATAGGGCCATCCAAATCGCTATATTACGTGCTTTCCACATGTAATACGTTGTCATTTTTCTTGTAAATTGTGAAACTACCAAACTGCATCCGCTCACATTGGGGAACTTTGAATTGGGATAGTTTGGTTCACCATGAACATAAAATAACGAAAATATAGCGTCCGTATCCACAACAAATTCTCTCCAAGTGATCTGAGTTACATGGGCCTAGTGTTACGCATAACGGAGTTATGCCCCCTTATCATTATATGTGTATGACATCTCTGTCGTCGTTTGACGTCATAGAAGAAAATCCATTTTGACATTTATTGCGAGTCATTTTTTAATGTTGAGCGTATAACGTTATGCACAAGCACATAAAACCCAATTCATATACACTTATGTCGTTCAGATATCAAGCTGTATTTTCTTCTGCTAACACTTTCCGTAAAGATGCCACATTAAAAAATTCGTAGCACAGTGCTTTTATCGGTGCGCGATAAAAAGCGGATAAAATTACTGTTTTTTAACGCATCAAAAAAATTGACAACATTTAGCAGTGTCTATTTCTCAAACCGCCGAGGTAGTTGCACTTATATTTATACCAACGGATAGGAAATTTAATATTCTACATTTCTGTGTAATTTTATAGCCGTACGTAGATCCAGGACCACGCGAGCGCAATTTCTCGCACAACGATCACTTTTCAAACCGTATGAAAATGTGCGCCTGAAAAACTCGGCAGCCAGGGGTTAAAGATGGTGATAATTTAATTACCGACAAGTCTCACTCACTCACTCACTCATGGCGTTGTTACGTGGACGTCCAGAACGTGGCCGATCGATGACGTCATTTATGTCCTGGTAGCATTTCTCACTAGTGCAGAAATGGTGTTCCGGTGGCAGTGGAAATGTGCAGCCACTTGTCGTTGAGACATTCCCCCACGGACTATCCCAATGGCCTCATGACGTTGTGCAGACGTGAGCCTTGGCATGCTATGCGTTTCAATAGCCGTTTAATTTTTTGAACGATCGCAAGGGCAGGAGTTGAGCTTTCCAAAGTGATAGTATTGTGTGGCATTCATATGCTCTGTTTCTCTTTCCCGGAATGCACGTGAAACAACGTATTGCACGTCTCAAGGACGAACCCACTGACGTCACGGAACGTGGCACGTGCATGCATGTTGGATACATGTCACTAATCTCTGAGTTTAAATCCTTATGTGTCTACACAGGTTTGATAAATTTAGATTTTAAATTTTGTATGCACAGTTTCTTTATGTGCCTAGTATATCATACACATCTTCTTTAAAGACCTTGTAAATTCATTTCACAAATCTCTGTTGTCAATGTTTTTATATTGTAAATATGACATATGTAACTTCAGTGAGAGAGCGTTCCTAAGTTGGATAACTTGTGCCCAATCCATTTCATGTTCGAATAAAATATGTTTAAACCAAACAGGTATGCAGGACGTATCTCTTGTCTAAGCCATAATTCATTGACACCAATGCTAGATAAAATATTCTTCACCTGATACGCCCAGTTATTAACACCACGGGTCTTCACCTCCTCATATATACATTCATAACAATTTCGAAGAATAAGATTATTTGTGTGAAGGAACTTGCACCAATACTTCTTTATTATATTGAACTGTCTCTGATATATGAGTGGAAAACGACCTAATTCTACATAAACCATAGAATTACATCTACATATTTTAACTTCTAACATTCTTTTACAAAAATGGAAGTGTAATCTTTCTATATTAACTGCTTTTTGGAAACCCCAGACCTCCGATACATATCCTAATATACTGCCAACATAACAATCAAAACCGACACAAGAGATTCAGGATTAAGAGAGTGTGATCTTACATTATTATAGATTGAAAAGAGGGCCTTTCTACTGGATCTGGAGCAATTGTAAACTTTTTATTATAATTAAAAACAACTCCCAAATATGTAAAAGTATCAACAACTTCAATTACACAATTATTGTAGCACCAATTTTCTGTTAACCTACGTTTACCACCTTTCTAAAAACGACTATTTTGTCTTAGAGGTATTAACTTCCATTAAGTCCCCATTCAATAGAAGCATTCATTCAGCAAGCTAGAATTGTGTAAATATACTTCCTGTCAATAGTTTAGACTCACTTAAGATTGATTTCTCCTCTAACTTGGGGAACCAACTTTAAACCTTATACAAATAAATCGCACAAGGATCATGCATCAAATTGCTGAAATGCATGTGCAAATATCGTGTATGTGAACAGCTGCGTTTTGGTGGCAAGTTTTGTTAAAAAATCGCCAATTTTCACTGATTTCTATCATTTATTGGACTCATGGCAATAAGTTTTCAACGTTACGAATTTGTTTAACAATACATCGGTTCATGTGTAAACAGTACCTTTAAACAGTAAGAAATATTTTACAAAATTTAGTTAAGAACAGTTGCCTGAAGTAAGTGTCTATGTTTACACTTGTGACTCTAAACGTTTGAAAGTAAGTATATATGCACACGTTTTAACAAGTATGATAATGTTTCTATGTGGCGCGCAGACACCAATACGTTAAACGAATACTGTTCTTCCCACGTGTACCTAACCAGACACTTATACTGCTTCCCACGTGTATCTAACCAGTCACTTATACTGCTTCCCACGTGTACCTAACCAGTCACTTATACTGCTTCCCACGTGTACCTAACCAGTCACTTATACTGCTTCCCACGTGTACCTAACCAGTCACTTATACTGCTTCCCACGTGTACCTAACCAGTCACTTATACTGCTTCCCACGTGTACCTAACCAGTCACTTATACTGCTTCCCATGTGTACCTAACCAGTCACCTATACTGTTTCCCACGTGTATCTAACCAGTTACTAATGTTGCTTCCCACTTTCCCCTGGTTGTATCACGCTCGGAATCGTCCTTTTTCAAATACGAGGTAATTGTTGTCCAAGATATTTTTATGGATTAAACTTCTTTAATTTCTCTCACGACGTTTCAAGACCATTCCAGGTCCCTTCATCAGGTGAACTGGCAGTTAGGACTATGACGTCGTCACTATGACGTCATAACTGAGTTATGACGTCACAATGCAAGTGACATCACAGTACACTAGGGAGAGTACTGTATAAGTGAGTTTGAAGAGTTAATTACATAATGATGACGTCATAGTCCTAACTGCCAGTTCACCTGATGAAGGGACCTGGAATGGTCTTGAAACGTCGTGAGAGAAATTAAAAAAGAAGTTTAATCCATAAAAATATCTTGGACATCAATGTACAACTTCTAAATGCCACTGAAAGACATCGAGGTAATTGTTGATAAAACTATGCCAAACTCAAAAGTACTAATTTCAATTTGTTTTGATTTTTAACATGAGCTTCGCAGAGCTATATGTGTGAGAGAGAGTGGACAGACAATATGTAATCAGCTACCCACGTGGAACCTGTATGCTCGACGTCCACGTGTTTCCCCACTACTGACATTACTGCAAGACGTCGTTGCTGTCCAAACCGATAGCTCTGGAATATTTGGGCAACTTTCTGATGAATTAAAGGCACTATGTCAGACCACACTTCTCTAGAAAAAATGAATGCATTTCTCTCAATAATACTGACTATCAGCCCTCAGAATCTACCGTATAATTTATTCCCCACCAACTTACAACGTTAAATTAAAAAGTTCGAATGAATTTATGCAACGTTGCATTAAATCGACTCTCGCGCCCTGTACCGACCGAACATTATTTCAAGCAAACCCCATAGAGTTATGTCCCTTGGAGCGCTCTTTACGAATATCATGCGCACAACCTGTGATTGGAACAGTTCGGCAAACACCCAACGCGGCGTGCGACAGTTTCCGAAGTATGTAGCAGCAGAAATGCTGAACTTTCTCATTGAAAACATCTTTGTGAAATTTGGGGTAAAATATTTCGCCAAAAGTAGGCATCCCCATGGACACCTATTGTGCCCCACTCCTTGCGGATCTGTTTCTTTATTCATGTGAATCAGAATTTTTGCTTGGATTGGCAAAATCAAACAAGTTTATCTTGAGCTTCCGCTACAGCGATGATTCAATATCGTTCAATAACCATGAAATAGCCAAATGCCTTCCATTGATTCACCCACATGAACTTGAAATTAAGGAGACAAGTGAGACCGCCTCAACTGTTTCATATTTAGATCTATGCATAAAGATTCTGAGTGACAAAAAAGTCTCAACAAGGTTGTATGCCAAAAGGGATGATTTCAACTTTCCAATAGTCAACTTCCCTTTCATGTCGAGCAAAATTCCAACAGGTCCAACCGTCAAAGAGTCATCCCGCTCTTGCTCAGAAGTTGCTCGATGAAGGTTACAACATTCAGGCCCTCAGTTAAGCTTCCAAGAAGTTTTATGGTAGACATGTGGAGGAAATTGACGAATTTGATGCATCGGTGACAATGATGAAATTCCGTATTTTGACTTATACTATACGTTCCCGAATTATTTCAGGTGAACGACTGAACGACTAGCATATGTTTATGACGGGTGCCACCGGTGGGGCAGGATACGCTCACCTTTACACGAATACCTAGTATCATCAATATTTCATATTGATTCATAAACACATGCTCTGTCATCGTATCGTATGGTGAAAATCACTGGATTGTCTGGTCAAGACTTGATATGTTTACAAACAAAATATAATACTGCTGACAAATATATTCTCATGATATTGTAACATTTGTACAATCGACTCTGCTTTTAGCAGAGATTTCTTCTAGATGTGGACAGCCATTCTCAGTTAAAATGTACAATTGCCAGTGGAAACTCGCGGGAAAAATGTTTCATGTTCGGTAAATTTAATTACTTTTCATGAAGTACAAGCATTCGAAAATCTGTTATTAAATATTCAGCACTCGGGCAAAACAATTACCTTGCAACAGCTCTTTATACTCTTGTACCCTGAAGTTACAATGAAATTTACGTGATGACACCTAAGCCACAATGACCAGCTGCCCTGCAAATAGCAATACATGATATTTTCAAAAACAGCAGAATAAGAGAGACAGTTTCACATGTCATCTAAGTGAATACGTAATATGAACATCCGGGCGTGTACTTTATTATTTCAGATACTTTATACTAGGTATGGAAGGAAATGCCATTGTTAAATGAATACTCTTTCTCAACGGTAGTGCTAAAACAAAATTGCTGCGTTTCATATTTGATTATCACATGTCACTGTGATACTGTATACTGTATCATCAGACACTAATCTCACATGCTGGTCCCACAGATCTCAACAGTCATTTGTGTAACAACTCATTCTTCTTTTTGAGTGACGTAAATTACAACGTTTCATTAAGTTTGATACAAATAAACAACACCAAGTGACAAAAGGTGCTCTTAAATGCTTGTATTTAGAAGGTTTTTTTCCAAATTGACAACTAATTAATGAAATGAATTTCTTATGGTTAACCTGACCATGAACATTAGACATATAGACCAAGTTCAAAATACCACTGTCACGTCAATTACCAGTCAATAACTTTAAATAACGGATATTAGTGATGACGTATGAACTTTTAAAACTTGGAACATGGATAAAAGGGGGTAGCTTTATAATCATTGGCTCGTGTGTTGTACTGGACATACCATTCTCATCAGACGTTGCCGTCACTACAGGCTCCTGTCGAACAACTTCTGCAGTCGCTTCGCTCTAGTTCATAGTAGCTGGATAATTTACCTCACAGTTCTTGTAATTTACGTTACAGGGCCATTCATGGAAGGCAAACAATTCTTTTCACGACACATTCCTGAATTATGAAAAGTATTTACTTGATTACTCATATATTATCGTAAAGTTGCGAACATGTAACTCGGATTCATTACACATCATGTGGCAACACAGTACAGTCATCACTGCCATTGAAAAACACTTATTCCACTTCAGGAAACTGCCGTTTATCAAAGTTCACATTCGAATGATGTGCTGGACTGACCACTGCTTCCAACACGTGATTGCATTGGGTATTTGTGGTGCACATTTTCACTTACACGTAATTTCTGAACATCCACTGAACGTAAATTACAAAACGTAAATTACATCCTTATATTAATTGTCCATGATGAGGGCTACATTGCTCAGTTTTGGTGATTTGATGTTTGGAAACATACACGGTAATGCTATCCCTTTAAATGCATTAGGGCCAGCATCGATTCCTATGAGACTTATTTTATTGTGGCCGTCACGTATGATTACATTCTTTCAAAAACGTTCCAACAACTTAAGGCAAAATGGGTTAGTTTGTTCTATTGATTCTCCTTTTACTTGTTTTAGTTGCTTATTGATAATAAACGTTATGTACAAAGGGTGCACTTCCACTCAACATTTGAGTATATAGGGACACTCTTTGTTTGCATTGTTGTTTTTCTTCGTGATCCCAGTAGTCCATCCAACCCCAAGACAGGTATACGTAAAGCAAAAATGGAGTCCAGCGCAGAAAAACAACAACAGTATGTCGATGGGGTTTGGACCACTCTCGTGTTGTTTCTCCATCAGCGAAAGTGCACTCGAATTAGAGATACACTAGGTACATAGGTATAGAACACAACAAAATGCCCGGAACCAAGCTATCGCGCGAAGCCTACGCCGAGATCCGATCGGGTCGTTTGTCCCTTCGGGAAGCAAAGAGGAAGTACCACATATCGCAAGCCCGATACACGCGAATCTGTGGCAGCTCCAAGAGAACTCCCGACATGGCCGAAGTCTTCGAGAGCCTGCTGGAGAAGTGTCCCCATATATTGCTTTCCGACCGAGAGAAACAAATCCTGGAGAAATCGGGACACACCTTCTACGAGCACTACCAGATACCTCACCAGTTTCTGGAACTGTATTTGCTGTACTTTTGCCAATTCGTAGAAGACGGCAAAATAGTGGATTTTGTCTAACTCTACCCACCCAACCAATTTCGCCCCGCGGCGGGCAAACTCCGCATCGTTCTCGCGGACGACTACTGCCACCCAGCAGAACCCAAAGGACAGAAGACACCACCGATGCACCGACTGCCTGGCCACTATATCGGAACTCCCCACTCTCTTCAAGCGAGACAACTCTACGTGCAAGTGCGGTGTCATCGACCACTGCGTCGACAGCAAGAAATGCGTACTGTGGAAAAACAAAGTGATAGAAGACTACAACACACCACCCCAGGAGGATCGACTCCCACTCAAGGTTCCTGAAGAAATCCCAATCCACTACTTTCTCTTGAACATAGAGAACCTGTATGACGAGTGCCTCTTCTGGTGCCTGCGCTACTAACGCCTCGTTGATGAGACGGCCAATTGTCCATGCAGCGAGAAAGAGTCTTGTATCTTCCGGCAGCTATTGGGACAAGCAGAACCTCCATTGGGACGGGGATGGCATACCACCCCTGTGCCCAAATACGACGGACCCAAGGATATGGAAGTGGCAGCCCATCCATGCAGCGAACACCGAAAAGCTACATATGTTCCGGAAGGAATCTGCACATGCCAAAAGTTCGCCGTTGCGAAATATGAAGGGAAGAACTGACTGTTGCTGCTACTGGATTTGCAATTGACTGGAGAAAAAACAATTCCGGTGTACAGCTTCAGGATACGAGAAAAGGTTCAAGACGCCGGCGGAAAAGAAGGCCTACGTTTGGTGGGTGGACCGTTTCAGTGCAGACTGGGCAAAATCTGCCACTCGCCCATATCGAAGAGGAAAGACGATCGAGAAGTCGAGTTGCTGCTCCCAGAGACCGAGCGGGAATAGTTTTTTCTATCGAGAAACCAAAAAACCCAAAACAAACAAACAAAAAACAAAACAAAGATAGACTGGTGTCTGTAGTATACAGCTAGAAACAAATAGTCCCACCAGGGTATACAATACCTCTCACATACCCAAGGATATACAATCTGCTGCGATTTGCAAACCGTTTTGTATCGTTGCCAAAGTGGCCTAGTATATGAGCTGGTTGGTGTATTGGTCCTTCCCAGCCATTTCTCGTAGCTTTTCGTCCACAGAAGAATACTCCATGGGGTTCTCTTTCCAGCATGCAGCCTCTGCTTTGTCGATTTCCCTCATTATATGCATTGCTGCAAAAAATATGTAGTTCTATATACTATATTTCAAATTGCGTACACATATATATTTTTTTCTACAGCATGTGGTGGGGGTCCATATGTTTTGACGTCTTGTAGACATGTTTGTGGACTGGTGTTGCGTGGTGGGCGGCGGCCGGCGGTGTGCTGGCATGCTTCCAGGTCTTGTAGACGACATTCCATACACACAACGCGCCTAGCGAAAGGTAGGTCCACTTTTGGGTCGATTCTACCATCTGCAGCACCTTCTCGATATCTGACTGCATATCCTCCTCCTTGTCAACGCTTTCTGTTTCCTCCCAGAGTTCGTTGTCGTCCTTGTCCAGCCTTGTCGACCAACAAATTTGTCGTTCGCTGCACACCAGCCAACAATGTATTTGCGGTTTGCTCCGCACGAGGCTCGAGCCTCCCCAGACTATAGTAGAAGTCCTGCCCAGTCGACGACTTTGGAGCTGACTTGCTAGCGGACAAGATGTCCGCCGGTTCTGCGACAGGCAATACGGTTGTGCTGGAGTGCCTCGTCATTGGAGCTATCTCTTCAGCGGGTGATAGGGTCGAAGGTTCTACAGCAGGCTCTTGCCATAGTTGGTACAGCCTTGTGGACCCAATACCGATATGGAAATCCCAATCCTCTCCCATTTTTGCCTGGGAGAGGATTGGGATAGGATTGCGATTTCCATCCTCTCCCAGGGAAAAATCGGAGAGGATTGGGATAGGATTGGGATTTCAATATAGACATATGGGAAGGATGGGATATACATATACCCAGGAAAAAACCAAAAACAACCATGCCACCAAATAGAGGTTTGTCTTCGGACCAGATCTGAGAAATACTCTACCTTCGCGGTGTGCTCCCAGTAAGTGATGTCAAAAAGTGCTTCGGTATTGGGTCCACAAGACTGAATGAACTATGGCAAGAGCCTGCTGTAGAACCTTCGACCCTATCGCCTGCCGAATGACGACGCACTCCAGCACAACAGTATTGCCTGTCGCAGAACCAGCGGACATCTTGTCCGCTAGCGAGCCAGCTCCAAAGTCGTCGACCCGCCAGGAATTCTACTATTGTCTGGGGAAGCTCGAGGCACGTAGAGTTGTCTCGCTTGAAGAGAGTGGGGAGTTCCAATATGGCGGCCAGGCAGTCGGTGCATCGGTGGTGTCTTCTGTCCTTCGGTTCTGCTGGGCGGCAGTAGTTGTCCACGAGAACGGTGTGGAGTTTGCCCGCCGCGGGGCGAAATTGGTTGGGTAGATAGAGTTAGACAAAATCCACTATTTTCTACAAATTGGTGAAAGTGCAGCAAATACAGTTCAAGAAACTGGCGAGGTATCTGGTAGCGCTCATAGTAGGTGTGTCCCGATTTCTCCAGGATTTGTTTCTCTCGGTTGGAAAGCAATATTTGGGGACACTTCTCCAGCAGGCTCTCAAAGACTTCGGCCATGTCGGGAGTTCTCTTGGAGCTGCCACAGATTCGCGTGTATAGGGCTTGCGATATGTGGTACTTTCTCTTTGCTTCCCGAAGGGACAAACGACCGGGTTGATCTCGGCATAGGCTTCACACAATAGCTTGGTACCCGGCATTTTGTTGTGTTCTATACCTATGTACCTAGTGTATCTCTAATTCGAGTGCACTTTCGCTGATGAAGAAACAACACGAGAGTGGTCCAAACCCCATCGACATACTGTTGTTGTTTTTCTGTGCTGGACTCCATTTTTGCTTTCCGTATACCTGTCTTGGGGTTGGATGGACTACTGGGATCACGAAGAAAAAACAACAATGCAAACAAAGAGTGTCCCTATATACTCATATGTTGACTGGAAGTGCACCCTTTGGTCTTTCCCCCATTACTTTAATATAGGCTTTTTGCTTTGCGGTCCCGTACCCCATTGTGTATACTACTTCTAACGTTAATGGTAAAGTGTGGGATTACCGTGACCGGCACAACGCCTTTACTTGTTATTCACGGACGTGCCACTGGACAGTACTACACGGACAACGTCCGGGAGGCGCACGAGGTGCCATTTTCCGTCCGACATGGACGTCGTTCTGTGTTTCAGGATGACATGAGCACACATAAAATCCTCGCCATGGCCAGACATGACACAGGAAACGTGGTATGTGATGAAACAAAATGATACTGGATGTTTGAATAGGATTATACCTCGTAGAGGCGGATTCATTTGCTCGATATTAATGAGTTAGACTTGATGTTATGGCCATTCATCAAACAAAATCTATCTGATGTTCAAAGGCTAATGCAAATTTCATTCAGATGTTCCTGTTACTCCTATAAACTATTTACCTCATTGAAGATAATAAATATGAATAGTTGTGACACCTTGTTATTGAACACCTCCTATTGTTTTAACAGTATTGAAGACCTATCACTTTCTTGATTGATAAAACCGGAACACTACTCGCGCGCATGACGATCCTGATCTCACACTTCGTGGAATATCGTTTACAACCTCTAACGATACCTTAATCTGAAGGTAGCCTAGTGGATATACGATATATCACACTATTCATAAAGGTTCGATTTCCCAAATGAACGCAGTGTGTTGTCAACCACCAACAGCCTCTCTAGGCAAGGGACACATTAATAAAGAGGACAGGGACGAACGCAGAACGCATGCCATTCAAATCTGAATAGCTATCTTATGTTAGGAGTCAAATGATTTCCTGTTGAGAGTACAGCATTTATTGTCAACGTTCTCACTGCCATACATACCAATACAATGTTGGTGTTTCAAGGAGGCCTCGCAAACCATGTTTCCTGAAAAGTGGCTGTGCGTCTTTACATTAAACTATTAGTCGAAAAAGTGGCGCAGGAATAATGCACACAGTATATGGGACCCGTAGTCTTTCAACACTCCAGTGCATATCCGTGTCTGCGTCACAGTTCGCTTTCTGTGCTTTTCATGTCATTGTATAGCTGTGATATTGAACAAGGCTGTTTTGTGCCTCCACCGACATTCTGTGTATACAATGCACCCGAGATCAATGTAATAGCGGCATCATGCTTTGTTAAGACGTCACGGTTATGGGCATAACACACACATGCTTGTATAATATGTTAGTTGTGTTACCTGACGGTTTCCAAGTGGAAACAATATGTTACCCAGAAGCCTCTACGTAAACTAATAAGGTGAACCAAAGCAAACACTAAATAAATGTTGTAAGCAATCGTGACGTAATATGAAATGACAGAAGACGCACCTGACCCTTGTGTAGAGTCTAAATACAGTAAATAGCACAGAACTTCCCTCTTGAATCTGATAAGATCAATACAGATTAATAATTACGGCGGTGTCTTACAATAAATATTACTGTAGCCAAATATTTGCAATTCGATTATTACTTGAGTGTCAATGTATGCAGAGAGTAAGTTAAAATGAGTTTTGGATAAATTCTTTTGCCATGGTAAATGGTGGTAACTTATTGATGCTTTGAAAAAATGGTGTACTGCGATACCTTTTTCCAACTGTATCGTTCATTTCTTGAAACTTTCATTCTTGGTCAAGCCTTGATTTTGGATTCTATGTGCCACTGATTTGGGAAACATTTTGAATTTGTAAACAATACTTGTAATTACTGTGTAAACAGCCTCTAATTAAGATTGACAAATGGCCTTCTGTAATGATAACCCATTCAGTAGCTCTCGTGACGATATATTTTCTGGAAAATTGCTATCACCATGGTAAAGCCATACCTCTGACTTACCGCGCCATTTTATTATATTGTTCTTCATTTCCATTGAAACAACTTGGACTTGGTTTCAAAAGGAGGGGTGGATTTCGTTTCCAGAGCTTGAAAACTAGTTGAAATGTGTCATCCAAACCTAGTACATGTAAAATACCAAGGGCTGAAGTGGTGCCTTCAACTATTTAGGCACTTTGAGAAAGTGAAATTATTTCCTCTTTCCATGGCAACAAGGTTGACTTTGACTCTAAAACTAATAGATATTCTTTCATGCAACTGTGCGCACTCAAAGACCACATTGTCAAATGGTGCCTTGTGCTACTTGGATTGTTAAGAATTCCACGGTAGCAAGTTTGTTTTTGACTGTGTCAATAGAGTTGTGTTTGTCAGAACCATATCTCGAAAGTGTAGTAGGTATCATTTTTAAATTGGCAGTTTTCCCCTTAACCCTGAAAAGCCGCAGGCCCTAAGGACCCAGAACCATAAAAAGGTGTGGGTCCTGATCAGAATGTGTAGGCCCTTTATTTTAATATGGAAATAATACTCTTATTTGTTGGGGATGTAAAAGCTGTCGGCCATGGTAAAAAGGACCTGCAGAAAAAAAAAGGTGTGATTCTTGTCTGCATCCGCTTTCGTGCAGTGTTACTTTTTGTTATCTTTAAAATTTCTTACGTCATAAGATATTTTTAGCATTTATTCACCCTTATACGTTCCCCAGAAGTCTTTCGTCTTTACACGAAACGGCATTTGTTTCTGAGGAGAGTGAAGAGAAGACTTGTATTCTTCTGTGCTAACATTCTATGTGTAACTTCCTTTGTCAGAATACATGTATGTTTGATACATGTTCAAAGTACGTGACAGCTAATGTTAATGTTCCAGGATATTACACAGCGGGAATACCAAACACGCAATTCGATCAACTGACTGAATTATTCATAGCCTCTTGCGTCAGAGTTACGTGATACTCAAAATCTGTACAGTTACGTTTACGATAAAATAGACAATAATGTTTGGTCTTCCTGGTGTACATAATGGTGACTCATAAACCCATGTATATGCAACATTAGGAATCCTACATTATCCCACATTTGAAAGGGTGCTTTATGGTTGTTGAAATGGCTTCTATTTATGAATCACAATAAGAGTATTCTTATAAAGGGTGCTCGCGGAAAGGCGTATCCTGCCATGCCGGTGCCAGTCATCACAAACACATGCAAAGACATGTTCACTCCTCAACTGACAAAAACCGGGAACATGAGGTTGAAGTGAAAATTAAAAAGGCAGCAGACTTATGTCACTGGTGCTTCAAATTTGGAAACCCGGATGAAGACCCAGTTCTAACCCGGGTCTTAATTGGTTGAAATATAAGGACAATGAACTAGTTGTTCTCTGCAGCTTCTGTAAGCCCAAGTCACATATCGTTAATCGTTAGCGAAGTATATTCAACTGCGAGTTGCGGTCTAGGAATATTTGTAGTGTTATCACACTGGACTATTTGGTGAAGAACTATTGCAACTGGACCTTTACGCTAAATGCAAAAGAGTTAATTATTTTTAAGGACAACTTCAAATTGAACACCACAAATATTTAAAATAAGTTAAACTGTGTATAATGTATCAAAGTTTACACCGCTGCATTCTGATAGGCTAAATGGGTAGTCACCTGGTCTGATATACGGAGTACAACCCCACACCCACCCACAGGGACACAGACCAATCACATATAGAAATACGCAACCACCTGCCATCACACGTCAGACACTAATGCTTCAATTCACAACTTCCGGGTTGATGTCATTGTTTGAGTACACATGTATTTCTTGGAAACTGCCTTAGTATTTCTCATGTGACGGTTGAGCTTTTGATTCCTTCTACATGTGGTCTTAAAATTAGAAACCGGATCTCGCTCCTATAACATGACTCATTCGCCCCCTGTTTATCTGTGGGTATAAAAGGGGCATTATACACTCGAACGTGCAGTCTTTTGCAGTCCTGCATTGAACAACATGTCCGGGTTTGGGTTCTATTTCGTCGCCATCATTGGTTTTGTGCTTGCATTGCAAACTGCAGCTACTGGTGAGTACTCTGTCTCTGTCTCTCTGTCTGTCTCTCTCTGTCTGTCTGTCTCTCTCTGTCTCTCTGTCTGTCTCTCTCTCTCTCTCTCTCTCTCTCTCTCTCTGTATGCATCTATAGCCTATTTTTATATTGTGTTGTCCCCTATGGTTAAAATGTTTTAGACTCTATTACTAGTTTTACATGTATATCTGTGATATTCTAGTTGTTTTACTGCCCTTCGTCGGCAGATTTTTATAATTTACATATATTTCATTCCAATATCAAATATTCTCGTCACGATATGGCTGAAATATTGCCGATGTGACGTTAAATATTAACTCACTCACTCACTCACTCTCTCTGTATGCAGGCGCACGTGCCTGTTGTGTTTCTTTGTGTTTCACATGTGGGTGTATCTGTTTATAAGTGCGCTTCTTAGTGTAGTCATCAGGGGCAATATATAATTATGATTTGATGAACATGAATTGCACCGATGCACTAGGTTCTTGAAGACAAAAATGTAGGCATCTAGTAATAGTTACAATTACTTAATACTTTTAGTTCCAGGGTGTGGGGGCACATTAACAGGCACACAGGGGAGTTTTACTAGCCCTAACTACCCTCTGTCGTACCATCATGGAAAAACCTGTGAGTGGAATATCAGAGTACCTACTGGCTTCCATGTCGAGTTGAAGATTGACGATTTCCACCTGGAAGCACACTCAAGTTGCAACTATGATGTTTTCGAGGTATTTCGTCTTAGTTGTGAAATAGGCAATATAAACTGTATTTCTCATGATCACGCCCAGGTTCTTGTGAAACCTGTCATATAGAAGTATCCGAGTACAGCAAACGGTAACATAATCCCTCATGGAAAACGCTTTCCTTAGTACAATAATGCCTAAAACGTTTGATCTAGTAGGCAGTCATATGGAATATTTACAAACCCAAAGTCAAAGTGATGTGCATGTAACAGCAAATTAAAAAGAATCAATGAAAGGCTGATGGAGGTCAGAGAGTGTCACACTTTAATACTGAGGACATATAGAATACAACAGCCTCTCACGACGTGACGTTAACACCTTGTGTTCCTCAGGTCTATGGAGGAGAGGATGACTCCGCCCCACTGTTAGCCAGGATGTGTGGCAATCAAACCACATCCCGGACCCTGACAACCACTGGCAACACCATGATGGTCAGGTTCCGAACTGACGGATCTGTTGCTCATACAGGCTTCTCAGTGTCCTACAAAGCTGTTACGGAAGGTAAAACACTAATAACTAAAGTGTTGACATGAGTGTTGCTCTGATATCATGAAGGAAACAGAATTACCGTCAACCTTCATGATCCCCAGCGTGAAGTCATAGCTGGCTTTGATTGCTGGTAGCTGGTAGCCCGAGTTTTAAACACCTGTTTATTTTTTTTCAATGTTTAAAATGGATAAGAAATGTACCTTTAAAGTGTTGTAACTGTGATTCACTTTTGTACAAGAAAAAACTTGACCCTAATTGCTAAATCCCGGAAGAATGTCATTGTCACTGACATCAAATTGCAACTCCCACCCATCTCTCCCTCCCCATTCATTCACCTATGCACTCATGCACGCACGCACTCACTCCAAAGCACACGAAAATATTAAATATTTAAATGAATGTTGAATATAGATATATTTACAATTAATTTCTGATTTTCAGGATGTGGGGGCACATTAACAGGCACACAGGGGAGTTTTACTAGCCCTAACTACCCTCTGTCGTACCATCATAGGAAAAATCTGTGTGTGGAATATCAGAGTACCTACTGGCTCCCATATCGAGTTGAAGATTGACGATTTCCACCTGGAAGCACACTCAAATTGCAGCTTCGATGTTTTCGAGGTAATTTGTCTTAGCTGTCAAGTAGGCAATATAAACTGTATTTTTATGATCACGCCAAGATTCTTGTGAAGCCTTTCATATAGAAGTATCCAAATACAGCTAACGGTAACATAATCCCTCATGGAAAACGCTTTCCTTAGTACAATAATGCCTAAAACGTTTGATCTACCAGGCAGTCATATGGAATATTTACAAACTCAAAGTCAAAGTGATGTGCATGTAAAGACAAGTTAAAAAGAATCAATGTAAGGCTGATGGAGGTCAGAGAGTGCCACACTTTAATACTGAGGACATATAGAATACAACAGAGTCTCACACGATGTGACGTTAACACCTTGTGTTCCTCAGGTCTATGGAGGAGAGGATGACTCCGCCCCACTGTTAGCCAGGATGTGTGGCAATCAAACCACATCCCGGACCCTGACAACCACTGGCAACACCATGATGGTCAGGTTCCGAACTGACGGATCTGTTGCTTATACAGGCTTCTCGGTGTCCTACAAAGCTATTACGGAAGGTAAAATACTAATAACTAAAGTGTTGACATAAATCCTGCTCGGTTATTATGAAGGAAACAGGATTACTGTCAACCTTCATGATCCCCAGCGTGATGTCATAGCTGGCTTTGATTGCTGGTAGCTGGTAGCCCGAGTTTTAAACACCTGTTTATTTTTTGCAATGTTTAAAATAAGATAAGAAATGTACCTTTAAAGTGTTGTAACTGTGATTCACTTTTGTACAAGAAAACAACTTGACCCTAATTGCTAAATCCCGGAAGAATGTCATGGCGACATCAAATTGTCACAACTCCCTCCTGACTCTCCCTCCCTCATTCACCTATGCTCGCACGCACGTACGCACTCACTCCAAAAATCACACGAAAATATTAAATATTTAAGAGAATGTTGAATATAGATATATTTACAATTACTTTCTGATTTTCAGGATGTGGGGCACATTAACAGGCACACAGGGGAGTTTTACTAGCCCTAACTACCCTCTGTCGTACCATCATGGAAAAACCTGTGTGTGGAATATCAGAGTACCTACTGGCTTCCATGTCGAGTTGAAGATTGACGATTTCCACCTGGAAGCACACTCAAGTTGCAGCTTCGATGTTTTCGAGGTAATTTGTCTTAGTTGTGAAATAGGCAATATAAACTGTATTTCTCATGATCACGCCAAGATTCTTGTGAAGCCTTTCATATAGAAGTATCCAAATACAGCTAACGGTAACATAATCCCTCATGGAAAACGCTTTCCTTAGTACAATAATGCCTAAAACGTTTGATCTACCAGACAGTCATATGGAATATTTACAAACTCAAAGTCAAAGTGATGTGCATGTAAAGACAAGTTAAAAAAATCAATGTAAGGCTGATGGAGGTCAGAGAGTGCCACACGTTAATACTGAGGACATATAGAATACAACAGAGTCTCACACGATGTGACGTTAACACCTTGTGTTCCTCAGGTCTATGGAGGAGAGGATGACTCCGCCCCACTGTTAGCCAGGCTGTGTGGTAATCAAAGCACATCCCGGACCCTGACAACCACTGGCAACACCATGATGATGTCAGGTTCCGAACTGACGGATCTGTTGCTTATACAGGCTTCTCAGTGTCCTACAAAGCTATTACGGAAGGTAGAACACTAATAACTGAAGTATTGACATAAATCCTGCTCGGTTATTATGAAGGAAACAGGATTACTGTCAACTTTCATGATCCCCAGCGTGAAGTCATAGCTGGCTTTGATTGCTGGTAGCTGGTAGCCCGAGTTTTAAACACACCTGTTTATTTTTTTGCAATGTTTAAAATAAGATAAGAAATGTACCTTTAAAGTGTTGTAACTGTGATTCACTTTTGTACAAGAAAAAAACTTGACCCTAATTGCTAAATCCCGGAAGAATGTCATGGCGACATCAAATTGCAACTCCCTCCCTCTCTCCCTCCCTCATTCTTTTATGCTCGCACGCACGTACGCACTCACTCCAAAGCTCACGAAAATATTAAATATTTAGAGAATGTTGAATATAGATATATTTACAATTACTTTCTGATTTTCAGGGTGTGGGGGCACATTAACAGGCACACAGGGGAGTTTTACTAGCCCTAACTACCCTCTGTCGTACCATCATGGAAAAACCTGTGTGTGGAATATCAGAGTACCTACTGGCTTCCATGTCGAGTTGAAGATTGACGATTTCCACCTGGAAACACACTCAAGTTGCAACTATGATGTTTTCGAGGTATTTCGTCTTAGTTGTGAAATAGGCAATATAAACTGTATTTCTCATGATCACGCCAAGGTTCTTCATATAGAAGTATCCAAATACAGCTAACGGTAACATAATCCCTCATGGAAAACGCTTTCCTTAGTACAATAATGCCTAAAACGTTTGTCTACCAGACAGTCATATGGAATATTTACAAACTCAAAGTCAAAGTGATGTGCATGTAAAGACAAGTTAAAAAAAAATCAATGTAAGGCTGATGGAGGTCAGAGAGTGCCACACTTTAATACTGAGGACATATAGAATACAACAGAGCCTCACACGATGTGACGTTAACACCTTGTGTTCCTCAGGTCTATGGAGGAGAGGATGACTCCGCCCCACTGTTAGCCAGGCTGTGTGGTAATCAAAGCACATCCCGGACCCTGACAACCACTGGCAACACCATGATGGTCAGGTTCCGAACTGACGGATCTGTTGCTTATACAGGCTTCTCAGTGTCCTACAAAGCTATTACGGAAGGTAGAACACTAATAACTGAAGTATTGACATAAATCCTGCTCGGTTATTATGAAGGAAACAGGATTACTGTCAACTTTCATGATCCCCAGCGTGAAGTCATAGCTGGCTTTGATTGCTGGTAGCTGGTAGCCCGAGTTTTAAACACCTGTTTATTTTTTGCAATGTTTAAAATAAGATAAGAAATGTACCTTTAAAGTGTTGTAACTGTGATTCACTTTTGTACAAGAAAAACTTGACCCTAATTGCTAAATCCCGGAAGAATGTCATGGCGACATCAAATTGCAACTCCCTCCCTCTCCCTCCCTCATTCACCTATGCTCGCACGCACGTACGCACTCACTCCAAAGCACACGAAAATATTAAATATTTAGAGAATGTTGAATATAGATATATTTACAATTACTTTCTGATTTTCAGGGTGTGGGGGCACATTAACAGGCACACAGGGGAGTTTTACTAGCCCTAACTACCCTCTGTCGTACCATCATGGAAAAACCTGTGTGTGGAATATCAGAGTACCTACTGGCTTCCATGTCGAGTTGAAGATTGACGATTTCCACCTGGAAACACACTCAAGTTGCAGCTTCGATGTTTTCGAGGTAATTTGTCTTAGCTGTCAAGTAGGCAATATAAACTGTATTTCTAATGATCACGCCAAGATTCTTGTGAAGCCTTTCATATAGAAGTATCCAAATAGAGCTAACGGTAACATAATCCCTCATGGAAAACGCTTTCCTTAATACAATAATGACTAAAACGTTAGTCTACCAGACAGTCATATGGAATATTTACAAACTCAAAGTCAAAGTGATGTGCATGTAAAGACAAGTTAAAAAAAAATCAATGTAAGGCTGATGGAGGTCAGAGAGTGCCACACTTTAATACTGAGGACATATAGAATACAACAGAGCCTCACACGATGTGACGTTAACACCTTGTGTTCCTCAGGTCTATGGAGGAGAGGATGACTCCGCCCCACTGTTAGCCAGGATGTGTGGCAATCAAACCACATCCCGGACCCTGACAACCACTGGCAACACCATGATGGTCAGGTTCCGAACTGACGGATCTGTTGCTCATACAGGCTTCTCAGTGTCCTACAAAGCTGTTACGGAAGGTTAATACGACGAGGAGGTTGAAGAACCGTAAAATAGTCAGAATAGCTCATTACTATAAGAGATTCTTTTTGCACATGTGAGAATAGGTCATTACCATAGGGCTGTCTCTATAAAGGTCAGAATAGATGATTACTATAGGACTGTTTCTATAAAGGTCAGAATAGGTCATTACTATTGGACTGTTTCTATTCAGGTGAGGATAGCTCATTACTATAGGACTGTTTCTATCCAGGTCAGGATAGGTCATTACTATAGGACTGTTTCTATCCAGGTCAGAATAGATGATTACTATAGGACTTTTTTATCCAGGTCAGAATAGGTCATTACTATAGGACTGTTTCTTTCCAGTTCAGAATAGGTCATTACGAGAGGACTGTTTCTATGCAGGTCAGAATATATCATTACCATGTGACTGTTTCTATCAAGTTCGGAATAGGTGATTACTATAGGACTGTTTCTACCCATGTCAGAATAGGTCATTACTATAAGGCTGTTTGTATAAAGGTCAGAATAGATGATTACTATAAGACAGTTTCTATAAAGGTCAGAATAGGTCATTACTATTGGACAGTTTCTATCCAGGTGAGGATAGGTCATTACTAAAGGACTGTTTCTATCCAGGTCAGGATAGGTCATTACTATTGGACTGTTTCTATCCAGGTGAGGATAGCTCATTACTATAGGACTGTTTCTATCCAGGTCAGAATAGATGATAACTATAGGACTTTTTTATCCAAGTCAGAATAGGTCATTACTATAGGACTGTTTCTGTCCAGTTCAGAATAGGTCATTACGAGAGGACTGTTTCTATGCAGGTCAGAATATATCATTACCATGTGACTGTTTCTATCAAGTTCGGAATAGGTGATTACTATAGGACTGTTTCTACCCATGTCAGAATAGGTCATTACTATAAGAGAATGTTTCTGTGCATGTGAGAATAGGTCATTAATATAGGACTGCTTCTATAAAGATCACAATAGGTGATTACTATAGGTGTGTTACATCCTAATAGATTGCTATAGGACTGTTTCTATCTAGGTCAAAATAGGTGATTACTGTAGGACTGTTTCTATCCAGGTCAGAATGGGTGATTACTATAGGACTGTTTCTATCCTGGTCAGAATAGGTCATTACTATAGGACTGTTTCTATCCTGGTCAGTATAGGTGTTTACTATAGGACTTGTTCTACCCTAGTCCGAATAGGTCATTACTATAATACTGTTTCTATCCATGTCTGAATAGGTCATTACTATAGGAATGTTTCGATACAGGTCAGAATAAGTCATTACTATAGTACTGTTTCTATCCTGGTCTAAATAGTTGATTACTATAGGAATGTTTCTATCCTGGTCAGAATAGTTGATTGCTATAGGACTGATTCTATCAAGGGGAGAAAATGTCATTACTATAGAACTGGTTTTATAAAGGTCAGCATAGGTGATTACTATAGGACTGTTTCTATAAAGGTCAGAATACGTCATTACTATAAGGCTGTTTCTATAAAGGTCAGAATAGATGATTACTATAGGACTGTTTCTATAAAGGTCAGAATACGTCATTACTATTGGACAGTTTCTATCCAGGTGAGGATAGGTCATTACTATAGGACTGTTTCTATCCAGATCAGAATAGATGATTACTATAGGACTTTTGACACCCATGTATTAACTACCGTTTTACCACCCATGTATTAACTACCGTTTTACCACCCATGTATTAACTACCGTTTTGACACCCATGGATTAACAATCGTTTTGACACCCATGTATTAACTGCCGTTTTGACACCCATGTATTAACTACCGTTTTACCACCCATGTATTAACTACCGTTTTACCACCCATGTATTAACTACCGTTTTACCACCCATGTATTAACTACCGTTTTGACACCCATGGATTAACAATCGTTTTGACACCCATGTATTAACTGCCGTTTTGACACCCATGTATTAACTACCGTTTTACGACCCATGTATTAACTACCGTTTTACCACCCATGTATTAACTACCGTTTTGACACCCATGGATTAAATACTGTTTTGACACCCATGTATTTACTACCGTTTTGTCACCCGTTTCATGTAAAATATATGTTGAATGTTACCTTTTTCAAACGGTTGATATTGTAGAGGCGATATCAAATAAAATGTTTATAGCACTATGTCTTATTGTGTCCTTTGTCGTCTTTGATAGATGACTGTAAGTGAAACCAACTTTTTACATTTACATTGAGAAGGTATGCGCTTTTTAAGACATTGTACAAATGCCACGAACCCAATATAACTTTAAACCAATGTCGGATTATATATATTTTTTCATTCCTGTGTGGTAATGTTTGTCTTTAACCTCAATTCCCTGAGTGATTGACTGTCTTGTGTTTCATGGGTAAGTGAGTGAGTGAGTGAGTGAGCATGTATTTTTTCCCGTGTTTAGCAATATTCTAGCAATATCACGGCGGTGGACACCAGAAATGGTGGGGAATCGAACCTGGGTCTTCAGCGTGACGAACCAACGTTTTAAACTCCACTCCTTCATGTTTTGAACTGTGTTGTCTATGGTAGATCTTTTCTCTGAATTATTAATGTCAGCATTGCTTGTTTCCACTCACAATTATCAAATATTCTTACACGCCCGTGGGTGAGAAACAAATCTAGTTATTTTCTAATTCCTTTTATGAAAACTTTTGATTCTAGTCATAAATTCAAAATGGATTAAACAATCAGTGATACCTGTGTAAACAATTATGTGAAAAATTACAACCTTGTTACTTTGTATTAATACTGGAGAGATGCAACAAGTGTCATTTATACAAAATACCTGACACTATAACGTCAGTCCGATCAGCATCCATGTCCAGCTCCGAGCTACTATTGTACTATGTGATTATTCCAATGTTAAGAAATACACTCGTGACAATCAGGACCAAAACACACTCGTTGAAACAATGTACAACATGGGGCGTTTGCAAGGGTTGCAATGGCGACACACGTCCTTTCGAATCAATCGAACATGTACAGGAACGGCTGATCTACGGAAGTCATTATTCCTCAGGCGCAAAATGATGTAAATTTCATGTTTTCTTAACATTCAATTCACATTTCATACTGTCAACACCGTAACGTCTGTAACATTCCAAGTGGCAGTTTGTTGAGGAAAACGAGAAGGTTGTGGCGAAGAAGAGTAGTCCCCCCATTGATAGTGAAGTAACCTCAGCAATGACACATTCACGCACACGGGTAACACACACACTCAGTAGTTTTGTCTCCGGTCTATGGGAGAACATTGAACGAAAAGTGGTGCGGATCCCCAGTGTGCAGAGATATCCAAACAAATCTTCCGATGACTACAAACAATAAGGATAACACGCTCAATTATTTCATGCTTGCAAGAAGTAAAATCATCTACATGTACACGTTAACATAATCGCTTTAGAGTGATTAATTCATTTTCTGTGATCTTATCTAGTTTGCATTATCACTTTTGTCTTGATGACGCGAAGATGTGGCAGAAACTTTTTTGTGGAGGGTCACCTTGGGGATGAATAGTGATTAGGAGGCCAAGTGACGTCACTCATTCATAAACGTTGTGCTGTGTATTATTGCGCAGCTACGATGAGAAAATATGAAATTTGAATCTATTCGACCATAAAATGGTGCGATTGTGTGGTGTGTAAGAAACAGATTACTTTGCTCGTGTCTGTCAGATACCATTTATCTTACAACGCGTTGTTGAGAAACATATCTAACTCGCTTTCGCTCGTAAAAATCGTTTTGAAACAACTCGTTGTAAGATAAATGGTATCTCAAAGACTTTTTTTTTCATCTTAATCAACACTTTTTACTTCAAAATATATCATTGTAAAATTTCATACAAAGCCAAAGTAATTATTAAAAACAAAATATTGATTCAATCTCCCACGAAGAAAACAATGTTTTCTCACAAATACATAGTTTTTCACACATACATGTAAAACTTGTAAACAACATACATTCATATAAACGTTATTAACATTGATTTCCGCCAATAAATCAACAAAAACAACTTCGCGCGAAATACAATATTGAACAAAATAAGCTTAATATATATATTTCTGTGACAACCAACTCTAACTTGTTTAGTTGGCAACTATCCAAACTGACCGTGGAATCGACCACAACAAGATCACACAAATGATTTCCTCTGGTTTTAAAGGCAATTTTAACATGTTTGTCATGTTTGATATTTATCAATTCTGAAAAACTATGACCTTTACCTTGACGTTTATTTGTATGATTTTATGACCGTTCAACCATTAATGGCCGTCAATTATGTATTTTTTTATTAGCATAGGGAAAGATGTTACATATCCGATACATAAGTACATATATATAGCGAGATATATATATAGTTACACTGCTACTATGTGAAAACAAATGCTCGTATATCCATTTCACATAGAGATGAAGATATTATCCAAGGATGTGAAAGTAACATCCTCGGAAATGTACAGCATTTGCTTTACACACTATATTGAAAAATTAGGGCAAATATAGGATAAGTACTAGAAGTGAAAGTGTGGAAATAGGGAGAGGAAGACAGGAGAGGGTGAAAGACTAGATGGGAATGGAGGGGAGAAGACGCGGGAGAGGGCGTGTTGGTGGATGCGTGTATCTCAAAGACACTCGTTAGGTAATCTCTATTTCCAAGCGACAAAATACATTTGGCTAGACGTGCATGTATAATCAGTTTGTAAGAATTACAGTGAGAAGAAAGGCACTACGTTTCTTTCCAAACGAGGTCGTAATAGGTATCCACCTCCTAGTGTGAGTACTGGATCTGTCGTAATAGATATCTACCTCCTGTGTGAGTACTGAATCTATCGTAATAGGTATCCACCCCCTAGTGTGAGTACTGGATCTGTCGTAATAGGTATCTACCTCCTAGTGTGAGTACTGCATCTGTCGTAATACGTATGTACCTCTTAGTTTGAGTACTGGATCTGTCGTAATAGGTATCTACCTCCTGTGTGAGTACTGGATCTGTCGTAATAGATATCTACCTCCTGTGTAAGTACTGAATCTGTCGTAATGGGTATCTACCTCCTAGTGTGAGTACCGGATCTGTCTTAATAGATATCTACCTCCTGTGTGAGTACTGAATCTGTCGTAGTACTACCTCCTGTGTGAGTACTGAATCTGTCGTAATAGATATCCACCTCCTGTGTGAGTACTGAATCTGTCTTAATAGATAATGTGTGAGTATCCGTACCTCCCCTAGTGTGAGTAATGGGTATCTGTCTTAATAGATATCTACCTCCTAGTGTGAGTACTGAACCTGTCGTAATAGATATCTACCTCCTGTGTGAGTACTGTCTGTCGGAATGATCCACCTCTAGTGTGAGTACGTCTGTCGTAATGGGTATCCACCTCCCTAGTGTGAGTACTAGATCTGTCTTAATAGATATCTACCTCCTGTGTGAGTACTGAATCTGTCGTAATAGATATCTACCTCCTGTGTGAGTACTGAATCTGTCGTAATAGGTATCTACCTCCTAGTGTGAGTACCGGATCTGTCTTAATAGATATCTACCTCCTAGTGTGAGTACTGAATCTGTCGGAATAGGTATCCACCTCCTAGTGTGAGTACTGAATCTGTCGTAATAGGTATCCACCTCCTAGTATGAGTGCTGAATCTGCCGTAATAGGTATCTACCTCCTAGTGTGAGTACTGGATCTGTCGTAATAGGTATCTACCTCCTGTGTGAGTACTGAATCTGTCGTAATAGGTATCCACCTCCTAGTGTGAGAACTGGATCTGTCGTAATAGGTATCTACCTCCTAGTGTGAGTACTGGATCTGTCGTAACAGGTATCTACCTCCTAGTGTGAGTACTGGATCTGTCGGAATAGGTATCCACCTTCTAGTGTGAGTACTGAATCTGTCGTAATAGGTATCCACCTCCTAGTATGAGTGCTGAATCTGCCGTAATAGGTATCTACCTCCTAGTGTGAGTACTGAATCTGTCGTAATAGGTATCCACCTCCACCTCTAGTGTCGTAACAGGTATCCACCTTCTAGTGTGATTACTGGATCTGTCGTAACAGGTATCCATCTCCTAGTGTGAGTACTGGATCTGTCGTAATAGGTATCTACCTCCTAGTGTGAGTACTGGATTTGTCGTAATAGGTATCTACCTCCTAGTGTGAGAACTGGATTTGTCGTACGAGGGTCGGTCAAAAAGTAGTCGGACTAACTATTTTTTTTCTGTGTCCAATGTTTGAAAATCTTCCTTAATTCTATTTTGAGGGAATCATTAGCAAAGCCATGTCCAAAATTTCACATATGTGGGGTAATGTGGTTAACGAAATGCTAGTCATCACAACACATTGGGGTATAATATTTTCTAAAAGAATTGCAGAAAATGAAAAACGATCTGTCATTTGGTACCTCTTCGATAACGACCATTCTCTTCCCACAGAGGTTACTTGTCATATCTTCCTACGAACATCTGTTCTAATACGGCCCACTCATGGTGCGAGTGTTCAGGATTCGTGATTGGTTGCAATCAGATTTAGTTGTGCAATCAGCGACGTTGTTTCAAAAGTGATCATTCGCAAGGCCTCAGTTGACAACGGACAGGCTAGCCATTAAATGTCTTGTGTGTCACATCAACACACGTTCCTGGCAGAGGAGGGATATTTGTGACCCAACATTTGCTTCTATTAGTCAAGTTGATGTAACACGTGTTCTGACTGGACAGAAAGAAGGGAGATAATTCGTGTTGCGATTTTATGCCGCTAGGGGATTTTACGAGAACCGGGAAATATGACCGTATTAGAACAGAGGTTTGTAGGAAGAAATGGCAAATTATCTCTGTGGGAAGAGAATGGGATAACAATATGCCCTCAGATAATATCATATAAAAAATTTCAGTTTAGTATTTGATGACTTCCCATCAACAGTCAAAGATTTGGATTGCTTGAGATATATTTAGACGGGGGCTGTACTTTAAGGACACCCTCATCTAGTCTTTCTTACACTTACACTTACAATATATTAAGAGCTGACACTTGTTTGACCAATCAGTATTTAGTTGGAACCCTTGGCTCTATGTATGAATAAGTGAAACTTTAGAATATGTTATGTCCTTATGATTACGTCATCTGAATGGGGGTGGGTACGGTCTCCAAAACAAGCAGTTTCAGTAAACATGAAGGGGCGGGGTGGGGGTATTGTCACTTTAACAAGCAATTGTAGTTTCAAGTTGCATTTAAAGCACTTAAAATGATTCTATCGGACATCTACCCATCTCAAACACACAATACGTTTCTTGCATATTTGGCTTCCTGAAGTTTGTGATGCGGGGTGTTTTTGTAATTGTTTGTTTGTTTGTTTTTACCAAGATATAAAGTCAAACAAAAAGGGGATCGTGAGGCTGGAACATAGCGAACCAATTTTGCTTGGGGTTGAGTGAGTGCTAGATCTGTGTTAGCCTTGTGACGCTACATGGAACGCCGATAAGAGATCCGTTTCATGACATACATCATCTTTTGTAAACATATTTTGGACTCTGTTGTTAAACCCAGTATTGTGCATTGTATGATTGGCAATTATTGGAAGTCGACGGATGACAAAGTAGACCAACTTGTACAAGGCCACGGTAGAAGGATCTATAACGAAGCGTCGCTATGATAGTAAAAGTTATAAAGATTTACTATTTTATATGCGTCTACTTTCTCATTATACGGGGTTGTATTACCAGCTTCTGAATGACCTATATATACTGAGTCAAAAAAGAAACTTCACCAAATGTAATTTGAAAAATAATGAATAATTTTTCTCTGATGATACATCTATGTGTCCAAAATGGGATCCCTATCTTTTGACCCTAGAAAAACGTTAGCAAAACCCTCGCAAACCAATCCATTTGTCGTGCAAATGATGTTAGTGTCAAATCAGGTTTTGCACGTGCAGTCGATCACGTGATCTTCGCATCGAAGTTTTCTTCATATGCACATGTTTGCATTGGCCTCAAGAATTGAAAAAACACTTTTTAGACACAGTTCTAACGGTACTAGAAATGCCACGATTGTCAAATGTGCAACGTGAACGTGCCGTTGGCATGTTGCAAGCGGGAAGATCAGTTATTGACGTCGCAGGAGCAATAGGATGCAGCCGTCGTACTGTGTATGACTTGCGAGGTCGTCTACAACAAACGGGCACCACTTCTGATCGCCCAAGGTGGGGTCGTCCACGTGTGGCGTCACGAGCAGAAGACCATCAAATCGTCACCTACGTGACAGATTTCTGCCAGCTACACGAACCAGGGCTGAGATTGTAAGGTCGACTGTCCCCACAGACCATTCGAAATCGGTTGCGGGCTGCCAATCTCAAATCTCGACGTCTATAACGTGGGCCAATATTGACGCCGTTTCATTAACGTCAACGTCTGCTGTGGGCCCAACATCACCTCCGATGGACCCAGAGAGACTGGAATCGAGTCGTCTTAAGCGATGAATCCAGGTTTATCCTCAGATTCGCGGACGGCAGGCACAGAGTCTGGAGATGACATCGTGAACGGTATGCCCAATGTTGTGTACAGGAAGTCGACAGATTCAGCGGCGGAAGTTGCATGGTGTGTGTTGCTTTCTGTTGGAACAGCCGTTCCAAACTTCTGGTCATCCGTGGAAACCTCAAAGCTGCTGCTTACCCTGACCAGGTGCTCACCCCTGAACTCGTTCCTTTCATGGCAGCTCATGGCCCAGGTCTACAGTTCCAGCATGATAATGCTCGGCCGCATACCGCGATGTTGACACGAAATTTCCTTCAAAACGCTGGAATCAACGTCATAGACTGGCCATCGAGGTCCCCTGACCTTAATCCAGTAGAGCACGTTTGGGATGCACTTGGGAGAAGGTTTCGTGGTCTCAGGAACCAACCTCAGAATTTGCAGGAACTTGGCGCTGCCTTGCAAGAGCAATGGCGCATAATCCCCAACCACGTGTTCACAAGCATCAGGCAGTCGATGAGGAGACGGTGTTTGGCAGTGGTGAATGCGCGGGGCAGCCATTCACGATATTAAACTGAGAAATTTCGCATTTTTATTCTTGTGACTTGACATTCTGTATACCCATGTTTTGGAACGGCGGTGTAGCCTAATGGAACTGATTATGGCACTGTCAATGTATCGAGTACATCACACAGATCTCAGCAACGACATAATAACAAATTAACCATCTTACCATCTCTTGTTCTTTTATAGTGCCCTGAAGAAAGAATGAGAAGTTTCTTTTTTGACTCAGTATATATAGTAATGAGGTATGAAGGTATTATTTAATGGACAGAGAGAGAGAGAGAGAGAGAGAGAGAGAGAGAGAGAGAGAGAGAGAGAGAGAGAGAGAGAGAGAGAGAGAGAGAGAGAGAGAGAGAGAGAGAGAGGAGAGAGAGAGAGACATGGAGGGTGTGTTTATGGGAGAGGGCTGCCAGCAGGTTTGGCAGAGGTTGGATTTGCCTTTAATCAGTCACGTACATGCCTCATAAATCTACCCGGATCATTGCTAACTGATATTGCCTTCACATTGAACAAATACACTGACTATGAAATCGTAGATATTCGTGAATATACGTTGTTTATGATCGTATATAAAATGCTTTCTTCATGCCCTCGTACATGGCACGGATGTTTCCACTGTCCGCACAGGACTGGATGTCCTGCATAGCTTCAGCCAGTTATCATTGGCGCACTTGCGGGCGATCTTCTTGGCGTTGTTGTTCCCTAAAGGCAGCTAGTGTTGACTCGGAGGGCTGTCTTTTGTACTCGAAGTGTGCGGCACTCTTGGCTGTAATGGCAGGCTCCATCTCCTTGATCCCAGTTTCGAACCCGTCCTCGCTCTTCCTTGCTCTCCTCCCGAAGGTGTCGGAGGCAGTCTTTTACATGGCGTCGCGGATGAACTCCCATCGAGCCGTAGCACGCTCTGCCATCGATGGCTTGAGCAAAGCATTCACGCAGTTCTGGCATCAGTGTTCTGGCTGTGTCTATGCGAGGGCGGCCCTTTTGCTTGGAGCGATGGATTCGTCTGGGGCGGAGGCGCACCTTGCTGCTGACCAGGGTGTGATCAGTGTCGCAGTCGGCACTATGGAAAGTGCGAGTGACAAGCACGTGGTTGAGCGTGGATCTCCTTGTGATGACGAAGTCCAGCTGGTGTCAGTGTTTGGATCTGGGGTGCCTCCAAGACACTCTGTGGTGGGGCGTGGTGGGGAAGAAGGTGTTGGTGATACACAGGTCGTGCTAGAAGCAAAGCTCAAGTAGCCGCTGTCCGTTTTCGTTGAGCCTGCCGACGCCAAAGTGACCAATGCAGCGTGGTCAGGAGTTGTACTCTGCGCCCACCCGGGCATTGAACTCTCCGGGCAGGAGCAGGTCTTCCTTCGGTGGAGTCTCCCTGACCCTGGGCTCAAGCTCGTCGTAGAACGCATCTTTGGCCTCAGCTTTGGAGCAGCGAGTAGGGGCGTAGATGCTTAAGATGTTTGTGGGCCCCGAGGAGGTCGTGAGGCGGAGTGAGAGGATGCGCGCGGTCCCTGGAGAAGGAGGCTCTACTGATGGCAGCGAGCAGGTTACGGACTGCGAAGCCGACCCCGTGAAGTCGGCGCTCGTCTGGCTCTAGTCCTGCCAGAAGATCGTGTAGTCCTTCTCCTTGAGACTGCCACTGGAAGAGAGGGATGTCTCTTGGAGGGCGGCGATGTCAATGTTGAGCTTGGATAGCTCGCGGTCGATGATGGCAGTTTTCCTGGTATCGTCCACTTGCTGGAGGTCGTCAGAGAGGCCAGGACACATTGTTCTGACGTTCCAGGTTGCCAGCCGCAGGGCTGGTGGTTTCTTGATCTTTTGATTGTTGCCTGGTGTTTGGTTATACAACCTGCCTGTCGATTTTGGCCTGAGCTCCACACACCCAGTGAAGCAAGCTGGTTGTGGCGGGGTAGTACCTAACTGCCCGGGGGCTGTCCGGGTTGAGGCGGGCGGTAACTGCCCAATGGAGTCCGAGGATTCCTCCCACCGTTGGGAGAAGCCCCTAGCGCCCGGCTCTACGCCAAACGAGCCTGGGCTTATATCTGGTAGACTGATGCTCCCCGTGTTGTGTCTACGCTGGTGCAGCGAAGCTGGAGTGGCCTCCAGGTGCAGGCCTGGGCGGGTAGTATGGAGAAGCTGGGATGCCCAGTCGCCAGAATCCCCTTCTCGGCGTTACTGGCAGGGTCCGACGGAAAGGCGAACCAATACGGTCGGTGCCAGCGCAGCTGCAGGAGTTGCCGGAAAGTGTCGCAGTGCTTGACCAACCGCCTTAGGGCCTCCATCCCGGATTACAATACATATTCTCATTAAAACTGAGTGGACTAACAAAAAGGAAAGGCACATGGAAATGGGTAAACACTAAGGTCTTCACCATTACAACACAGGCCTCACAGGTTTCAGTCAGTAAAGGTGTGTAAAAAGAACTTTTCATAGCAGAATCATGAATTTAGATTTGCAAAGACATTCGCGCCAAGACAACCCGCTATGTCCGTCCATAGATAAAGTGTCAATATGGCAATACCAACCACTTATCACACAGTTAACTGTTGTCAGTTAATTTGCGGTATTGTGGGTGTCGTCAAGAATAGGTCCCTATTGTGTCGTCGCCCCTTACGACTAGCATTTTTGCTGATGATATCAACCACTGGTTTGCTGGGTCCAGATTTGTTCAAAACCGCTGTGATCTAGTTCGAATATTGATTGTAGACTAATAAAGGCATACGATGTGTTTGATGCTGCCATAGTAGCATGTTCATGTTGATGAGGTAACGCTGTGCTTCGAGCTTCCGCCACACAAACAGTCCGGGTTCGATTCCCAACATAAGTGCTATCCGTGAAACCCGTTTCTGGTGTACCCCACAGTGATATTGCACGGACCATTGATAAACGTGACTAAAAACCTAACTTACCTACATACCGCATGCGATAAAACTCAATATTTTGTTAGCCTGCTCAGTAACTTGCTTGTGGCATCAAATAACCAAATATATGACCTTCACGTCCAGATCTCAACCGATACATATTATACAAGGGGGGCGGTGGGGTAGTCTAATGGTTGAAGCGTTGGCTCGTCACGCCGAAGACCCTGGTTCGATGAGTGAAGCCCATTTCTGGTGTCCCCCGCCGTGATATTGCTGGAATATTGCTAAAAGCGGCGTAAAACCAAACTCAGTCAGTCAGTCAGTATTATACAAGGGTTCTTCCTCAAACTTTATTTTTGAAGCCTTTAACAGAACATTCCAAACCGCATATTTTACGACCGGCTTAATGCTTAGTGTCTTCTATGGTCATGTCGTGGTCTGTCGCCTTCTCCTTAGCCCAGTCCTGTTCCTGACCGCTTCCCGAACACAAGGAATATGACGTCAGCTACTAGGACGATTCCAACCGTTATAAAGAACACTTTTTGCCACTGCTCCTGACTTTTCTGGAAATAGATGAAGAACAACATTTCTCACTGCAACCAAAGTTTTGTTTACCTTGGCGAACATTCAAATGACCAACCTGGCCACATTTGTTTCTTCGAAATGTGTGTTTAGTATAGTATGCAGCTGCCAAAATATAAACACAGACACACGCGGACGCACGCACACACACACACACACACACACACACACACACACACACACACACACACACACACACACACACACACACACACGAGAGGACCACCAGATTCCAGGTTGTTCTGTAGAAGAATGATCACATGCGTCGTATCAACTGTTTATAAATGTATTGAGCGTTATGGATACTCTCACCAATATGGAATATTTCAAGTACATGTACGTACATCCAGCGTCATGGACGAAGTTATCAGGGGGTTTATGATGGTCCCGATTATAGCAACACTCAGCGTCACGCCCATAATCTGGCCAGAGTACCTGAAAGAACAAATCTCCACTTAAACGGTAAAGGTACAACACTAAAACAATCTGATGTTATATTATGTTATGTTAGCGTTAAATGTCACCGCATCTCTACCTAACAGGTACCCACTCATCGCTGAGTAAACAGTAGCATGTTTCGAACAAATCACTTTACTTTTGTCCGTTTGGCTCAAAAGCGGACCGATGAATTGCAATGTAACTCGAAAGCTAATAAACATAAAATACTCAATGAAACACTGATCATAATCAAAACGTCAGACCAACTCTGTGAGGTTTTTGCAGAATTTATGTCCTAAAAATAAAAAAGTTGTTTAACAAACTATCATGAAAATATTGACACAGTTCACTATTTGTTACGAGGGAGGAGTGCAGAGAAAGGGACAGCCATGTGCGCAAGAAAGGATGGAGACAGCACAGCACAGATTAATGAATCAATAACTTTGTCGGCACTTGTGCACGTGCTTCTCTAACACCTGGCTGTCCCTTTCTCTGCACTCCTCCCTCGTAACAAATAGTGAACCTTGTCAAAATATTAATGATAGCTTGTTAAACAACTATTTTAATTTTAGGACATAAATTCTGCAAACGAATCACAGAGTTGGTCTGACGTTTCAGCGTGTCATTGAGTGTTATATATTTATTAGTTTTCGAGTTAGATTGCAATTCATCGGTCCGATTTTGAGCCAAACGGACTATAAGGAGAAACCAAGTGTCGTAGTATTGGGTACGAAGCCCTGGAAAACACTTCAAAACAGTGAAGCTACCTAACAACGTCTCCAACGATGATTCTCTCCAGGGCCGACGTTGCCTTGCCTGTGAAGGGGTTGTGACCTGTGCGACCTAGACAAGACAACGTGGCACCATGAGCTGACCCCAATCAACATAACTGATTATTCCAGTGTTACCTTGGAGCTATGTCAAAGTAATTGACTCTGAAAGAAGCCATTGTGGTTGAGTGTGACGTCATCGTCAGGGTCAAAAGCGCAACTGCCAACATTCTCTGATCAGAATTCAGGAATCCAACTCCGGTCAACATGGCGGCGGGAACCACGGAACCTGGTGAAGAAAGCACCCGAACAGTCAACTCGTGTTGTTAGTGACGCGTTATCCGCTGCCCACTAGGGGCATGTACTGAGACATACAGATTATCATCGCATATCAAATATATGTACACGGGTCGATATAAAACCGCAAATAGTAATAACCAGTGGCCTGAATGTGAAAAGGAGAACTGACTAACTTCAGCATCGGGGACATCAGTGATGTCATTTGATTGAGATGTCACGGTAACTATGACGTCATAATAGTGTGGACAGCATTGTTGAACAGTACATTATGATGGATCTCATACAGGCGAGCTATCCTGGGAGTGGGGTGATGATTCAGGTACTGACTGATATGGTCAGCGTAACATTAATCCATAGAAGCGTCCATGCAATCAGTAACACAACATGGCTTCAATGGCTGCTGCTCATTCCTCGACCCCTCACTATAATTCTCTGTCTCTGTCCTACTTTCCAAGGTATTCATTGACTTATATTTCAATGATTGTTCACGGCGTTGGAAATATAGGCTTGTAAAACTTTTACTGACGAACCTGATTACAGGGGACAGTCACTTGCTGACAGCACATGTTTGGGATATCACCAGTCGTTGTGTTCCTCCATGTCCGGCTTCACATGAACTCACCTATAGTCTGGAACAACTTCCGGGTCACTGTTGTGGACATGTAACCCTTGGTCAGCAGGGTGTCCGCTATGTAGGCAGAGAGTATTGCTCCGATAGACCGGCCGATGAACGGGAGAGACGACAAACTGCCGTTCTGTTCAATATGAAAACGTTTTAAAAAGATATCACTACTGTAATGTCGGCAACTGCTGTAATGACGGCCACAAATACAGGAACAAGTATGTCGGATGTTACGCCGAACTTAGCAATTCCAGTAGTGTCAATGACAAGGGCGGATACAGCTTCTTAAAAAGAGTGGAGGGGAGGGGAGTCAGTCTTTGAAGGAAATGTTGAGGCGGGGTGGGGTGTGGAAGGCAGGAATTGGGGATGTAGGAGGGGGCATGAGAAATAGCCTTTACACAATGTGTTCGTGTCGAGATGCGAAACCGTGTCGTAGTCGTGACGGGTTAACGCTTTAACCACTGGGCTACCGCCACGTCCCCATTAACATCGGCTATTCATTGACATGATGTTGAAAAATCTGTAAACGAACTCAAACTATTGATCTCTGTAAAACAAAGTACTGATATATGAAGCACCTTATGAAGCACCTTATCTAGCCACCATTACCTCACCTCCTTGAACCCGTGAAGGTCCAGGTTAGAATGAACCTCCAGTAACCCATGCTTGTCGTAAGAGGCGACTAACGGGATCGGGTGGTCAGGCTCGCTGGCTTGGTTGACATATGTCATCGGTTCCCAATTGCGCAGGTCGATGCTCATGTTGATCACTGGATTGTCTGGTCCAGACTCGATTATTTACAGATCGCCGCGATATAGCTGGAATATTGCTGAGTGTGGCGTAAAACTAAACTCACTCACTCACCTCCTTGATGCTGAACTTGAGGACGTCATCCATGTACAGCGGTATGAATGTCGTCATCGACGTCAACACCCATGCTTCAGAGAAGTGAAGGGTCACCAGCGCCCAGAACGGCGGCGATCTCACTATCTTGTTCCATGGTGGCTGGAATGGATGAAGTCATAGATGCAACTGTTGAACCACTCTCGCATGCTTCGCCGTACAAGGAAGAGAAAGAAATTTTCTACGCAAACGTAACGCGACTGTGGCGTAGTGGATAGGGCGTCTAACCTGAGAGACGGGAGGTCGGTAGTTCGATTCCGTTACATTAAAGGGGGACCCGTGAAGATCCGGGTGTAGAATAGGTCCTTAGCCACCAATGCTTGCCACAAAAGGCGACTATGCTTGTCGTAAGAGGGGACTTACGGGATAGGGTGGTCAGGCTCGCTGACTTGGTTGACACATGTCATCGGTTCCCAATTCTCACTGGATTGTCTGGTCCAGACTCGATTATTTATAGACCGCCGCCATATAGCTGGAATATTGTTGAGTGCGGCGTAAAACTAAACGCACTCACTACTTTAAAGGGATAAGACAAGCACTGGTCAGCTTGGAGTCAGTATAATGTATCTGAGGGTGATATCCGTAAACATTGCAACTTGGTATCTCGGTACTTCAACTTTAAAAAAACATGTTTAGCCATTGTATTGATACTCGGATTAATAAAACGTGAATGTGTAAGGATACGTCTTAAACCAAGATTATATGTTTATATCGTTATTTACCATCCAAAACTGTGTTCCACAGAAGATATTGCTTGTGTAGGATCATACGATATCTCCTAGGACATATCGTTTTGACGGTAGTTTCTGTACAATGCCCTGACAATGTTATGACGGCAACTGCTGTAATGTCGGCAACTACCGTAATGCAACTACTGTAATGTCAACTGCTGTAATGTCGGCAACTGCTGTAATGTCGGCAACTACTGTAATGTCGGCAACTGCTGTAATGTCGGCAACTACTGTAATGTCGGCAACTACTGTAATGTCGGCAACTGCTGTAATGTCGGCAACTACTGTAATGTCGGCAACTGCTGTAATGTCAACTACTGTAATGTCGGCAACTACTGTAATGTCGGCAACTACTGTAATGTCGCAACTACTGTAATGTCGGCAACTACTGTAATGTCGGCAACTGCTGTAATGTCGGCAACTACTGTAATGTCAACTACTGTAATGTCGGCAACTGCTGTAATGTCGGCAACTACTGTAATGTCGGCAACTACTGTAATGTCGGCAACTACTGTAATGTCGGCAACTGCTGTAATGTCGGCAACTACTGTAATGTCGGCAACTACTGTAATGTCGGCAACTACTGTAATGTCAGCAACTGCTGTAATGTCGGCAACTACTGTAATGTCGGCAACTGCTGTAATGTCGGCAACTACTGTAATGTCGGCAACTGCTGTAGTGAGGGCCACAAATACAGGAACAATTATGTCGGATGTTACGCCGAACGATATTCCAGTAGTGTCAAGGACAAGGGCGGATACAGCTTCTTAAGAAAAGAGGAGGGGTGGAGGGGGAGGTCAGTCTTTGAAGGAAATGTTGAGGCGGGGTGGGGTGTGGAAGGCAGGAATTGGGGATGTAGGAAGGGGCATGAGAAATAGCCTTTACACAATGTGTTCGTGTCGAGATGCGAAACCGTGTCGTAGTCGTGACGGGTTAACGCTTTAACCACTGGGCTACCGCCACGTCCCCATTAACATCGGCTATTCATTGACATGATGTTGAAAAATCTGTAAACGAACTCAAACTATTGATCTCTGTAAAACAAAGTACTGATATATGAAGCACCTTATCTAGCCACCATTACCTCACCTCCTTGAACCCGTGAAGGTCCAGGTTAGAATGAACCTCCAGTAACCCATGCTTGTCGTAAGAGGCGACTAACGGGATCGGGTGGTCAGGCTCGCTGGCTTGGTTGACATATGTCATCGGTTCCCAATTGCGCAGGTCGATGCTCATGTTGATCACTGGATTGTCTGGTCCAGACTCGATTATTTACAGATCGCCGCGATATAGCTGGAATATTGCTGAGTGTGGCGTAAAACTAAACTCACTCACTCACCTCCTTGATGCTGAACTTGAGGACGTCATCCATGTACAGCGGTATGAATGTCGTCATCGACGTCAACACCCATGCTTCAGAGAAGTGAAGGGTCACCAGCGCCCAGAACGGCGGCGATCTCACTATCTTGTTCCATGGTGGCTGGAATGGATGAAGTCATAGATGCAACTGTTGAACCACTCTCGCATGCTTCACCGTACTCGGAAGAGAAAGAAGTTTTCTACGCAAACGTAACGCGTCTTAACGCGTCTGTGGCGTAGTGGACAGGGCGTCTAACCTGAGGGACGAGAGGTCGGTGCTTCGATTCCGTTACATTAAAGGGGACCCGTGAAGATCCGGGGTAGAATAGGTCCTCAGCCACCAATGCTTGCCACAAAAGGCGACTATGCTTGTCGTAAGAGGGGACTTACGGGATAGGGTGGTCAGGCTCGCTGACTTGATTGACACATGTCATCGGTTCAATTGCGCACCTCACTGGATTGTCTGGTCCAGACTCGATTATTTATAGACCGCCGCCATATAGCTGGAATATTGTTGAGTGCGGCGTAAAACTAAACGCACTCACTACTTTAAAGGGATAAGACAAGCACTGGTCAGCTTGGAGTCAGTATAATGTATCTGAGGGTGATATCCGTAAACATTGCAACTTGGTATCTCGGTACTTCAACTTTAAAAAACATGTTTAGCCATTGTATTGATACTCGGATTAATAAAACGTGAATGTGTAAGGATACGTCTTAAACCAAGATTATATGTTTATATCGTTATTTACCATCCAAAACTGTGTTCCACAGAAGATATTGCTTGTGTAGGATCATACGATATCTCCTAGGACATATCGTTTTGACGGTAGTTTCTGTACAATGCCCTGACTATGTTATGACGTCATGAACTTGATGACGCCACAATGCTATGACATCACTGCACTGCAAGTCTAATGGCAGTACCGTGTTCAGAGATGCAGATTTTTCATTGAAAACTAATGAAGAGAGATTTTTTATGATAAATAGAATCACAACCTCGTGTCTTCTGATATCAAATATATCAACACTCGTTGATAAAAGTAAAAAACTGTAACTTTATCAACTCGCGTTAATAATTGATATCAGTAGACACTTGGGTGAGATTATCTATATACTAAAAAGGATATGTATTCATGTGTGTTCTTATGCCGAAAATATCCTATAACAAGAATAGAAAATGTCGTTTTTTATATTACAGAAATAATGCACTGTTTCCCCCAAGGTTCAAAGCAAGCTTGGCTAATGATCGATTAGATCCTGAAGAAAGTTGGGCAAGCTGCTGCTGACCCGTTGAGACGTCGACTCAACATGGATTCTACTTCATAGATCGGGGAACAGTGTAGGTCAACGAAGCTAGGTGTCTGTCGCCATCTTCTCCTCAGCTGTGCAGAGCTGTGTCCTTTACACGTGCTATGGTCGTGGGTTGAAATCCCTTTGAAAAGTACAGTCACACGTCGCAACTGGCGTACCGTCGAAAGCGGCGCTAAATGACTCACTCATTGCAGAACTTCTCACCACAAGCCCTGATCTTGACACACGTGAATTGACCATGTCGCGGCTACAGCGAGGACGTATTACCTTGACTGATGTCGTTCTGGTAGTCTTCCTGTAGTAGATGATGCGCTTCTCCCTGTCAGTCATCCGGGGATGGGACTCCGGGGAGTCGAACACGATCAGCAGCCACAGCACCAGCCACACAAAGCCACACCCTCCTGGCATTGTAAACATTCGTTTATACATCTTAAAAATGGTAAACAAGACAATCGGACATGTTGTAAGCGAACACCTGGTGTCATCATTTGCACCAACACTCTGTCCAGTGAAATCTGTGTCAGCAGTTATCCAGGTGTCAGATAATTTCATAGCTACTCGAATCTTGCTACAACTGAATTTTGTATTCAATATTCATTGAAACGCAGTGTATTATTTGCCTTCAGTGCGTAATTTTGAATTGAGTTGGGCTTTACGTCACATCGGCATTATTCCAGCCATGTTTTCAGGTGACTAGTGAGTGAATTTAGTTTTATGTCGCCTTTAGCAATATTCTAGCAATATGACGGCAGGGGCACCAGAAATGGGTTTCAAACATTGTACCCATGTGGGTAATCGAACCCGGGTCTTCGGCGTGACGATCGAACGATTTAACGATGTGCAGAACCACTTATCCTGCAATATTTTATAAAGTCCACTTTACATGATAAGACATCTCTTAACCGGGCTGTTTTTGTCCACATGAACTAACAACTGTATGTTCGATGACAAAATGTCAGCCCCTTACCGTATGCATAGAAAATAAAGGGCCATCCCTCATCCAGCGGGACTATGTTTACACCTGGGGAGATAAACACAGAGTAGGGCGGACACCACCGTCAGCTATGATGCTGCCTATGTTTACACCTGGGGAGATAAACACATCAGTTGTGGGAGTCGTAGCAGTAGTAGTAGTAGCTTCAGTAGAAGTGATAGTACTATTAGCAGTAGTAGTAGAAGTAGTAGTAGCAGTAGAAGTAGAAGTAGTAGTACTATTAGTAGTAGTAGTAGTAGTAATAGTAGTAGTAGTAGTAGTAGAAGTAGAAGTAGTAGTAGTAGTAGTAGTATGAAACATTATGCTGTGTTGAAATACATGGATGAAACTTAACATGGTGAATGTCACCTGTTCTGTAGTTAATACTGCAATACTGCGTGTCATGTCATAAGACACGTGCGTCCACGAGGGGGCTTCCCATCACTACCTGGTGGCACGGATACACACACGCATCAGTCAGGTCGGTCGCCTGAGATGAGGATAGCAATACGATGACAGGTGTATTACTTACCTGAATTGGTAAAGGCAGCCAGCTGGGCCTTCTCCTTTATGGGAGCCCAGTGAGACCATAATACTTGTTGTGACGGCAGAACAACTCCCTTCAAAAGTGAAAAAACATGGCCTCAGACAACTCACTCACATATACAGTTCAGGGACTGGTTAATTCATAATGAGCATGTTTGTATGTATTTTCGTTTTGAAAAAGATCAGTTATGATTCAAATTTGAAATGATTAAATGTTCGAATCTTGGTTTATTAGCACCATATCCATTAGGGGTGGGTATTGCAGAGAATTTTCATATTGCGATATACTGCGATGCGAAAGCATATATTGCGATATGTATTGCAATATATTGTAAGAAGTGTTTTTAACAAAAAAAATACTTATAATCGAGTTAATGCTTGATTTATAAAGCAAAAACACAACAAAATCACTATGCTTGATTTGGATTTAATGAAAACTTTTAATCATGACAAAATAAAAATATAAATAATGTTTGGCACAAATGAAACAAGGAAAGGAACAATTTAAAAAACGGAAATATCCGTAGATTTCCGAGTGTTATGAAGTTTTCCGAATGCATGTCAAAAACCGGTTTTCGATCTGCGTATCGCAATATGTATCGTTTTCATGTCTGAACCGGTAAATACCGGTAAACCGGTTATATTGCGCTGCCCTAATACCCATACGGGTGGATTTCACCAAAGTGCTAACCTTCTGACAGCCATAACATATGGTATATTAGGGACTACGCTTTCTTTGTAAAGTGCATAGTCTAGTACTTTTGTTGGGTTGAGTCCCATCCGGGATTCGAACCCACACCCTATGGTGACAACTGTGTCACTTAGTTGACAAGCCCTCAATTTCTGTCACTGTTTCAACAGAGGTCAAACCCAACTTACGCACTCATTCGCACACTCGGGCAATTGTTTCCATCCTGTACCTACCGAAGCAAATCCCAGGGTCACCCGAAGTGTCACAGCCAGGTAGAAGTTGACCCTGAACGCCATTGGAAGCAGCAGTGTGACGAGAGAGCACGTGGTCAGGGATAGACCAATCATCTTCTTCGGTCCAAACCTGGCTGCTAGAAACCCGCCCACAAAGGGCGTGGTTAGGTAACCATAGTAATAACTTGAAAATAATACACCCTCCATGTTTCGAGAAAAGTAAGGGTTGATCTTCTGTGAAATGAATAAACATATGCTGTTATTGCCATAGCAACAATAACTGAAGGATCTACACAAATGTGGCAGTGGTGCAATGTGATCGCATTGATGTATCAAAATAATGTGAATATATATACTCATGCCAATAATGGTTGTCACCCCCCTCCCCACCCCAACCCCACACACACCTCACATGCCCCCCTCTCTAATTAAAAAATTTGAAGGGGGTGACAATTTGAAGGGGGTGTCCCGGAATAACACGAGCTGGCCACGAATGCTATAGCGTTACTCCAGGTCCTGGATATCTCTTTTGCTTCGAGTGTCGAGATAAGTCGTCACATTCAAGGCTATTGCTCTATTGCAGCAGCGTGTATGTGCGTGTGTCTAGTCTTGTTCAAGTACGCCAACGTTGTGTGAAGCTGAAAGCCCCACTTAGCATTATATAACGGCTATATGATATGAACCTGTGAAACCTGTGATCGATATTCTGAGCAACAATTGTGACCAATATCGCAACGATGACTAAACGGGATCCCCATAGCTCTTATATTGCCAGTCTTAGATTACAGTTTAACATGTATGCACCGCCCAGTCAAGGAAGATTGACGCCTTTTGGTATAACACGTCTTGGGTATCGATCCCCGCCCCTCCGCACACCGCGCACACACCCCATCCATGGATCCCCTTCCCTCCGCACACCGCGCACACACCCCATCCATCGATCCCCGCCCCTCCGCGCACCGCGCACACACCCCATCCATTACTGCGGCGCAAGATATTTTAAAGCATGTCTTTATGTCTTGTAAGATTAATATTGCTGAGAGAAATGTCTTATTTGAACAAATTTGTGACTTACTTGGTATTAATATGTTTGTAAAATTATGGACCTGTGATGATGATGAACTTCTGAAATATCTACTTGGCGGAATAGCGGAAGATGTAAAGGACCAGTTAAACTATGATGTGTGGGCAAATGTTATAATATGTGTCTCAAATTCTGTATCTAAACGGAAAAATGTTATTAATTGTTGTATTTCACATCACTACCCTGTATAAATTATTTCATGCACATTTCTGTTGTATCATGTACCATAAATATGACTGTATAATATACATTTGTAATCTTCTTTGGAGGAAATAGAGAATATCTGTCTATCGCCATCCACTACAGAACGTAGGCGAAATTTCGGTCTGACTGTATAACGAGGGAACTGACAGGGTAGGGAATACACATTACATGGAGTACTGTCCTCAAGGCAATTCCTAATTCGGAACGTCACCCTATATACAAAGGGACAGAATCAGTCCTTCATGACCATACAACTTTGGACACCATCGTCGGAACAGAGGGATTTGACTGTATGAGCGCGGACAATGACAATGAATATAATACTTACGTACATGGTGGGCTGGCTTGTAGAAAGGTCCGTTAAGTTTACATCCGAAATATTCTGAGACATCCAGGTGTAGCTGTAGTTGTATGCGGCTGAAACGTTAGGAAACGACGTCGTTGAGTTAACTGTAGAATTTGCAACATCGCCGACATCCACCTCCATGCACACCACTGCCATGCTGAGACAGTGACGTAATGTTATTAGCAGGACGGATGCCATGGCACTCATATAGGCAATGGCCCACCGACAGGACGCGAACTTTGACACGATAGTGTCGTCAGGTGGAGGTAACTCTTCCTTTTCTTGTTGCAGCCATGATGATTTTTCATTATCCTCTCCAATGTCGCCTTGAAAAGATGAAAATACACAGGTTAATTCTTATTTGAAATAACGTTTTCCTTAGAAGAAATCTATAAGTTTAGAAATAGTTTTACCGAAAAATTTCACTGTAAATATGTACACAATATGCGTATGGATACGGTTCATGATGAATCAGACGACTGAGAAATCATTTGAATTCCGATAAGATTTATTTCCAGAATGCTTACAAATATAACGAGTTATTATATCATCAGCCATTAATCTCCAAATTTCCACGATTTCCTTTTGAACGTCGGGTCTTGAATGATAAGGTGGGATAGTTTGATACAAACAATAAGCTCGAAGACAAGGGTTTTCATTTGTTTGCCTTTCAGTGTGTACGTTCAAGAAATATTGTTCCATAGCTCCATCTAACTTACGGCTTACACCAATAACGAGACTCGGTGTACAGCGGTCCAGAGAATTAGATTTTCCGTCCATTTTTCGTCGTGATATGACGGAACTACTCTAAAAGTGTCGGCGAAACAAACACACTCCCTCCCCATTCACTCACTCCTTCCCTTCCTCCCCTCTCACTCACTCACTCATCCAATCAAGCCGCCTTCGTAGTGTAGGGGTTAGAGCGTCCGCCCGGAGAGCGGAGGGTCACAGGTTTGATCCCCGGCCGCGTCATACCAAAAGACGTTAACATATGGTACTTGTTGATCCTTGTCTGGCGCTCGGCATTAATGGGTACAAGAAGGACTGGTCGGCTCGGAGTCAGTACAATGTGTGTGAGTGGGGTATCTCAGTGAGCTAACACTTAAAAAACCAGCTTACGTCTAGGCTAGTACAAGCAGCCACACATACACACGCATGCACGTCGTCATCATTCTCTTCCCACAGAGGTTACTTTTCATATCTTCCTACAAACCTCTGTTCTAATACGGCCATATTTCCCGGTTCTCGTAAAATCCCCTATCGGCCAAGATCGCAACACGAATTATCTCCCTTCTTTCTATCCAATCAGAACACGTGTTACATCGACTTAGATCCAACCTGACTAATACAAGCAAATGTGGGGCCACAAATATCCCTCCTTTGCCGGGGACTTGTGTTGATGTGACACACAAGACATTTAATGGCTAGCTTGTCCGTTGCCAACGAGGGCGATGGAGACGCGATTGATCCGCCATTACATGACTGAGTTCTGTCTAGAAGAAACGTTTGCGCATCGCACAGGTGAAGAGGTTCGAGTTTTCCCGAAGCATACGGAAATTACCGAGGCCTTGCGAATGATCACTTTTGAAACAAAGTCGCTGATTGCACAATTAAATCTGATTGCAACCAATCGCGAATCCTGAACACTCGCACCATGAAAGGGCCTTATTAGAACAGAGGTTCGTAGGAAGATATGACAAGTAACTTCTGTGAGAAGAGAATGCGTCGTTATATGACCGAATATTCTAAGTACGACGTTAAACCCCATTTTACCTCACCTCACACATCCAATCACTCCCTCCCTTCTCCCTGTCATTCACTCACTCACCCACTCACACAGTATACATGTAACATACCGTGTCCGTCCCCCTCAACGCGCCCTTCACGCTCCATGTCCGTGAATGACACTTAACTTCTCACAAGTCCATCTTGTCACTGTCCGTTCCGAAGCACACACCAACCACTGACCCGTCAACTTTCTGTACAGACAGCCATGTACGAGGACACCACAACGTAATGAGCGGTGAAACGACAACTTGTAGAACCACCACAGATTGTAATATACAGCAATAACTAGTATTAGGGACGTTTCCGCGAATTGGAGCTTAACGGCCGAGGTTATAAGCGTCTTATATCAGTGCGATGTGCTTCCTGTCGTGGTGGTGGTTGACCAAGCGTGACATTCAGAGGTTTTCTCCACTTAGGTAAATAAAACATCTTGGCCACGACCTGAAGTCGTTCAGACACCGTCTAAAGATTAAAGGTCACGAAAACTAGAATAAGCTATGTGGTACTGACATTTAAGGTGCAATATGTTCATTGGGACGACATTACTGAGGATCATCTACAAAGGGATGTCAGCCCTGCCTATATGGCAGTCTCATTTCATTCAGGTAGACCATTAGTGTGCCTCGCTGCTCATCAATAACTTATGGTGAATTTAGCACGACGGGGTACTGCAGTGGACTTTTCATATTTTACCCATGTCGGGATCGACCCCAGGTTTTCTGCTTGACGAACGTTTAAACCACTTATATAGACCCCCACTACATCCACCCCTATCTTGTAAGGTATCAACCTAGCAGTTTATGATTAAACTAACTAGATTTCACAGTATCACAGCATCGGGGCGATGGGTAGCCTAGTGGTTAAGGTGTTCGCTCGCCACACCAAAGACCCGGGTTCGATTCCCGCCATAGGCACAATGTGTGAAGCCCATTTCGGTGTTCCCCGCCGTGACGCAGCGGCGTAAAACTAAACTCACTCACTCACTATCACATCATCTACAAACTGTCAATACTCGAGGGGCAAAAAACGTTTACGGGGGCCATCGAATTATCTGTACATCGAGACAAACGGGTCCAAGTGATGGCAGGGATTTAAAGGTACCAGGACTCGTCACAAATGATACATTGGGTTAACGGGGCGCTGACAACAGTTGGCCAATGTGCTCAGACCTGTAGTTGTGTGTCGTAATGAAGGAGAGCGAATGGTTTATGCAATTGGAATTACTGGAGGAATGTGGCACGGTGTACCCATAAAGCGAGTCAACCCATGGTTTCGTTGTGACTAGCGCTTTAAACTAAACACATACACACAAGGTCTTGTAGAGTGGTGTAAGCCATAACTTTGTATTTGTGAAGAGAACGTAGTTCCTTTCTTCCCCTAACATTATACTCATCATATCGTGATCGTACAGCTATCAGTAGACTAAGGCTTAGTCTCTGAATATATATAATTTTGATAGTAACAAACAAGCCCATTTATATTGAAAAGGAGCCCTAGGGATACCAGAGCCTGAACCTGAGGAAATCTAGACTTGCTTTATTTAGGGCTTTAGCACTGCAGAGAGGGCTTGGCAGTAGGGAAATTAATGTGGTTCAGGGACTGTGAGACAGACTAAGCCATCAGCAGCGAGGCAGTCACTACACACAAATACCCAGCTGGATAGGGAACTGAAACTGCTTCACGGGTGGTCCAGATGTCCGCTTGTGTGCAATGTAGTGAATCTGCTCAATGAAAACCCAGTTTCTGAACAGCTCAGGTATCCTAGCAGAGACTGGAACTTCTTCTGGAGCTCCGGCTAGACGGTTACGTGTTCATATCAGGTTCCGAGGGATAACTACCAACATATACGTTACTACTGCAAGTCAAAGGCCGGCAAACACAATGTTTCAGGGAGTATCTTACTGTGCCGTTAGATGCCTGTCATGTGCTCTCTATATTACTTAGATCTGTGTTTCTCACGGAAACAACGAGGCGTGAGTTCAAAGCCCAATGTTCTATGACGTGCACACTATGTGCAAGTGACACACGACTGAACATACCGTATTTCCTCTAATAAGCGCCGGATCTCTAATAAGCGCCGGGACTCTAATAAGCGTCGGGCCTCTAATAAGTGCAGGATCTCTAATAAGTGCAGGATCTTTAATAAGCGCCGGATCTCTATTAAGCGCCGGATCTCTAATAAGCGCCGGATCCCTAATAAGCGCCGGGCCTCTAATAAGCGCCGGGCCTCTAATAAGCGCAGGATCTCTAATAAGTGCAGGATCTCTAATAAGCGCTGGATCTCTAATAAGCGCCGGATCCCTAATAAGCGCGGGGCCTCTAAGAGATCTCTAATAAGTGCCGGATCTCTAATAAGTGCAGGATCTCTAATAAGAGATCTCTAATAAGGGCCGGGCCTCTAATAAGTGCAGGATCTCTAATAAGCGCAGGATCTCTAATAAGTGCAGGATCTCTAATAAGCGCCGGGTCTTTAATAAGCGCAGGATCTCTAATAAGTGCAGGATCTCTAATAAGCGCCGGCCTCTAATAAGCACCGGACTCTAATAAGCGCAGGATCTCTAAAAGCGCCGGGCCTCTAATAAGCGGCGGATCTCTAATAAGCGCCGGATCCGCAATAAGTGCAGGATCTCTAATAAGCCGGATCTCTAATAAGAGATTCAATCCAACATGCTGTCTCGGCACTTTCATGTGGATTTGGATTCAGGATCTATGTATAATTTCACGTGAGAATACGCTGCGACCTATGTTTTTATAAATATTTGCCAGGCCTTCTATTAAGTGCAGATCTTTAATAAGCGCTGGATGTCACAGACTCGCGACAAGTGCCGGGCCTCTGGGTTGCGTAGATCTCTAATAAACGGATCTCTACGCGCCGGATCTCTAATAAGCGCCGGATCTCTAATAAGCGCCGGATCTCTAATAAGCGCCGGATCTCTAATAAGCGCCGGGCCTCTAATAAGCGCAGGATCTCTAATAAGCGCGGGTCTTTAATAAGCGCAGGGATCCTAATAAGCGCAGGATCTCTAATAAGCGCTAATAAGGATCTCTAACAAGCGCCGGATCTCTAATAAGCGCCGGGGCTCTAATAAAAGCAGGATCCTCTTAATAAAGCGCTGGATCTCTAATAAGCGCCGGATCTCTAATAAGCGCCGGGATGATCTCTAATAAGTGCCGGATCTCTACTAAGTGCAGGATCTCTAATAAGAGCAGGATCTCTAATAAGTGCAGGATCTCTAATAAGTGCCGGATCTCTAATAAGTGCAGGATCTCTAATAAGAGATCTCTAATAAGGGCCGGGCCTCTAATAAGTGCAGGATCTCTAATAAGCGCAGGATCTCTAATAAGTGCAGGATCTCTAATAAGCGCCGGGTCTTTAATAAGCGCAGGATCTCTAATAAGTGCAGGATCTCTAATAAGCGCCGGAACTCTAATAAGCACCGGATCTCTAATAAGCGCAGGATCTCTAAAAAGCGCCGGGCCTCTAATAAGCGGCGGATCTCTAATAAGCGCCGGATCCGCAATAAGTGCAGGATCTCTAATAAGAGATCTCTAATAAACCAGCAGTTAAGAAATAATTACACCCAGTAGGCGCAATAAGCCTCGGGCCTCTAATAAGCGCCGGGTCTGGAAGTCTGTTAACAAAAATAAGCGTCCGCGCGCTTATTAGAGGAAATACGGTCTTTTTTTATATTTTAAGTGTCATCAGAGTTCCAATCAACATGCTGTCTCGGCACTTTCATGGTTGGATTCAGATCTATGTATAATTTCACGTGAGAAAATCATGACCTATGTTTTTATAAATATTTTATAAGCGCCGGGCCTCTAATAAGAGATCTCTAATAAGCGCCGGATGTCTAATAAGAGATCTCTAATAAGCGCCGGGCCTCTAATAAGTGCAGGATCTCTAATAAACGCCGGATCTCTAATAAGTGCAGGATCTCTAATAAGTGCAGGATCTCTAATAAGCGCCGGGCCTCTAATAAGAGATCTCTAATAAGCGCAGGATCTCTAATAAGTGCAGGATCTCTAATAAGAGATCTCTTATAAGCGCTGGATCTCTAATAAGCGCCGGATCTCTAATACGCGCCGGATCCCTAATAAGCGCAGGATCTCTAATAAGCGCCGGGCCTCTAATAAGCGCAGGATCTCTAATAAGTGCAGGATCTCTAATAAGTGCAGGATCTCTATTAAGCGCCGGATCTCTAATAAGCGCCGGATCCCTAATAAGCGCCGGGCCTCTAATAAGCGCCGGGCCTCTATTAAGCGCAGGATCTTTAATAAGCGCCGGATCTCTAATAAGCGCCGGATCTCTAATAAGCGCCGGATCTCTAATAAGCGCCGGATCCCTAATAAGCGCCGGATCTCTATTAAGCGCCGGATCTCTAAAAAGCGCCGGATCCCTAATAAGCGCCGGATCTCTAATAAGTGCAGGATCTCTAATAAGCGCCGGACCTCTGAGAAGAGATCTCTTATAAGCGCTGGATCTCTAATAAGAGATCTCTAATAAGCGCCGGATCTCTAATCAGAGATCTCTCATAAGCGCCGGATCTCTAATAAGAGATCTCTAATAAGCGCCGGGCCTCTAATAAGTGCAGGATCTCTAATAAACGCCGGATCTCTAATAAGTGCAGGATCTCTAATAAGTGCAGGATCTCTAATAAGCGCCGGATCTCTAATAAGAGATCTCTAATAAGTGCCGGATCTCTAATAAGTGCAGGATCTCTAATAAGAGATCTCTAATAAGGGCCGGGCCTCTAATAAGTGCAGGATCTCTAATAAACGCAGGATCTCTAATAAGTGCAGGATCTCTAATAAGCGCCGGATCTCTAATAAGCGCAGGATCTCTAATAAGCACCGGATCTCTAATAAGCGCAGGATCTCTAATAAGCGCCGGATCTCTAATAAGCGCCGGGTCTTTAATAAGCACAGGATCTCTAATAAGTGCAGGATCTCTAATAAGCGCCGGAACTCTAATAAGCACCGGATCTCTAATAAGTGCAGGATCTCTAAAAAGCGCCGGGCCTCTAATAAGCGGCGGATCTCTAATAAGCACCGGATCCGCAATAAGTGCAGGATCTCTAATAAGAGATCTCTAATAAACCAGCAGTTAAGAAATAATTACACCCAGTAGGCGCAATAAGCCTCGGGCCTCTAATAAGCGCCGGGTCTGGAAGTCTGTTAACAAAAATAAGCGTCCGCGCGCTTATTAGAGGAAATACGGTCTATTTTTTATATTTTAAGTGTCATCAGAGTTCCAATCAACATGCTGTCTCGGCACTTTCATGGTTGGATTCAGATCTATGTATAATTTCACGTGAGAAAATCATGACCTATGTTTTTATAAATATTTTGAAAATGAGACCTGTATTGTCGTGTGTGATTATTACATATGGTGTTTGTCAAGGTCGTACAGCTGATAGCTTTAACCCTTACTCATTGTTTCTGAAACCTAGATCTTAACCGGTGTCCACTGTCCAGGTTACAAGATTGGTGTCAGCACATGCATTGTGGGCGGGGGTGAATATGTTGTGGTGATGACGGGCAATATTCGCACAACTGTGACGCAAGACGAACATGTTTCCTAAAACATTTCTTATCAGCAAAATATCCTAACTCAAATTTGATTTTGTTATCAAGTTTCATAATTATATTTCCTACCGAACGTGATGCATTATTCATTAGATTCTTCTGGGGTAATATCCTTGCATAGAAAGGAAGTGACAGTGCACTGGAAAGCACACAGAATCCAAATGGTATCTGAATGAGTGAGTGAGTGAGTTTATATTTATCGTCACATCGGCAATATTTCAGCCATATCGTGATGAGAACAGTTTATTATCATATCAAATATCACTAAAATTATTTGAAATTAAGTTTTCAGTTTTCCAGTTTTCAGACTGGTTCACGTATCTGAAACTATCTGACACTAATCGGCATATTTGGTATAAGAATTGTTCAGTATTATGAACTTGCTGGATTTCAAATCTTTTCATAAAAGGGACGGGGCGATGGGGTAGCTTAATGGTTAAAGTGTCCGCTCGTCACGTTAAAGACCCGGGTTCGATTTCCCACATTTGTACAATGTCTGAAGCCCATTTCTGATGTCTCTCGACGTGATATTGCTGGAATATATACTCTCTCACTCACTCACTCTAAAAGGCATACGGAAACATACGCTCACCTTTTTAGCGAAAACTATCAAATAGTGCTGTTAGTTCGCGAGACGGTGAGGGTACTGTGCCCCTTTTGGTGGTACAAGTAACAAACAAAAGTAAATGTAAATCAGTTCCTCACCAGAGACATATACACAGGGACACACCCATGAGGATATTTTGGCACTCTAAATGTTTTCCACATCAACATTGATGCTAGTTTTATCCGATCTTATCTGTTGACTCGTGGTTTCTATAAAGTAAAGTGAGTTGTGTACGTGCCTTAAAGGGGCCGTCAGATGTATATACAAATCTAGATCTGGATTATATAATGTTAAAAGTCACATGGAGATGAACTATTAATACATACAAGTGTCTATTTCTGTCCATAATCTGCGATAACAGCAGACAGTGAATGGTCATGCATGCACCGACGTATTGTCCTTGATAACCGATTAGATAGCGGCAACTGTGTTCCAGATTGACCAGCACGGAACAAAATCAGACGGTACAAACTGCTGTACAAATGTAGGATAGTGTTCACGGCAACACTATCAATACTATATGTACAGTGTTTTCATATACAGGCGCGTGGTTATAGAAATGACCTTGACCTTGTGTTACGTGATGATTCCCAGGCTGAAGGATAACCCCAAAATCGGCTCCCACATAAGTTTGAAATCAATAAATGGCCACACGAGATCGATGAATAATTAAAACAACATTATTCGGTGCACTTTTATTCTGTGGGGCCTACAAGTTAACATTATGAAGACAAAAGTGATGGTTTTCCGCAAAAGACGAAAATTAAACCAGGATGAGCATTGGTATTTCAATACTATGCCGCTTGAGGTTGTAGATGAATTTAACTACTTAGGTAATATGATTACATACACAGGTAATTTCAGATTTACTCAAAAATTGTTAGCTGGTAAAGGTTCAAAAGCTATGAATGTTCTGCTCCATAACATTAGAAATGGTCACCTATCTGCTAAAACATGTTGTGGTCTGTTTGATTCTTTTGTTACATCTACTATACACTATGGTTGTGAAGTCTGGGGTTTGCAAAACGCAATTGAAATTAAATTGAACGTGTACATTTAAAATTTTGTAAAAATATCTTTAAAGTTCATCACAATGTTACTAATATGGCTGTATATGGTGAACTAGGTCGTTTTCCTTTGTATATTAATAGATATTTAAGGGTTGTAAAATACTGGTTCAAACTGCAATGTACATCAAATTGCCTCCTTAAAGTAATCTATGAATTGCTGTTGTCACAGTGTAATAATGGCGTCAAAAAACTGGGTGTTCCATGTTAAAAATGTTTTATTTATATATGGTTTTGGATATGTTTGGTGTGACCCAGGATGTGTTGACGCTAGTACGTTTTGTTGTCATTTTAAGCAACGCTTAATTGATTGTTTTATTCAAAAATGGCATCATGACATTACTTCAAGTAGTAAATTATGGCTATACAGTAATATCAAAAGTGAATTTGGATATGAATTATACTTAGATGCTTTACATCCAAACACTGTTAGGTATTTAACTATGTTACGAATTTCGTGTCATAAATTAAAAATTGAAACTGGGCGTTATGAAAATATTGATCGGGAGAAAAGATATTGTATCTACTGTAAAGAAAATAATGTAAATGTAATTGAAGATGAATACTATTTCGTTTTAATTTGCCCAAAACATACAGTACATCGATTAAACCTTATTTTTGGAAGAAACCAAGTATGTTGACATTTTTGGAATTATTAAGAAACACATCTAAAGATAGTATTGCAAAATTATGTAAATACATAAAGTTATGCATGTAAGTACCGAAATGTTTTGTCCAGCCTCCTTTTGTAAATGTAAAAAATATGTATATTTCAATGGATAACCATATTCTATCATGTATACAGTGTAAAATGATGACGTGGGGCATATAGGCCAAGTCTTTACTGAATAAACAATCGAATCGAATCGAATTCTGTCGAACGTAATAATACTGCTTTAACAGATTGGGAGGCAAAACTGTTCAGTATTATCAGTTTATTATGAGTACTATGGGTTTCAAATTTGTTGACATCTGATAAAAAGCACAGCAACAACAAGAAAGTGTTGAGATACGATGACAGAGCATGTGTTTATGAATCACTATGAGATAGTGATGACACCAGGTGTTCCCGAAAGGGTGAGCGTATCCTGCCCCACCGGTAGCACCCGTCATAAACATATGCTAAGTCTAGACAATTGTTCACCTGAAATAATCGTAGACAAAATAGGGATGACATTATGTTTGTCACTGATGCATCAAATTTGGAAATGTTCCACGCATGTCTACCATATTTGTTTTAAAGCTTTACCGAGGCCTTGAATGTTGTAACCTTGATCGGAAAAGTCTGAGCAAGAGTGGCATGACACTGTTTGAAATCTTGGTAAAAAGAGCATTCTCGATTGTACCTGAAATGTTGTGAAATATAAACACCAAGGGCTGGAGCTGTTGGAATATTGCTCGACATTAAAGGAAAGTTGACTGTTGTGAATGTTGAAATCATCCCATTTGTCATACAGCCTTGTGGACATTTCTTGTCATTCTGAATCTTTATGCAAAGTTCTAATATGAAACAGTTGAAGCGGTCTCACTTGTCTCCTTAATTCAAGGTTCAGGTGTAATAAGTTATCACATCGTGTCGAGGGAAATACGGGGTTTTATCAGGCTCGGGGAATACAACCTTCCGGCTATACAACCTTACTCGGGACTGATAAAACCCCGTATTTCCCGAGACACGATGTGATAACGCATTTATCTAGCCGAATGTTTTTACTAAATCAAACAACGTTTTGCTTCAATTTCATTCTCAGTTGTGGCAAAACGTTTCCTTGCTGCCATGTTGACACCAGCTGATCGATTGACCTCAATGCAGCGCACGTTACTAAAGGCTTGGCGATGCACGCTTTTCTCACTTCGCGTGGTCACCGAGGCGTGGCGGGATAATATGACTTTTGTACTCCCTGCTCGCGGATCGTGACGGGTGTACATGGTATTTTATCAGAGTCACGTGAACCAATCAAAACTCGACATTCTTACATGAGGCTGGATAATTGGTTCAGAGTAAATTGTTTGAAAACTAATCAGTGAGTGAGTGAGTGAGTGAGTGAGTGAGTGAGTGAGTATGGTTTTACGCCGTTTTTAAGCAATGTTCCAGCAATATCACGGCGGGGGACACCAGGAATGGCCTTCACACATTGTACCCATGTTGGGAATCGAACCCGGGCCTTCAGCGTAACGAGAGAACGCTTTAACCACTACACTACCCCACCGCCCCGACATACCATCAGCCATGTTATGTTTAACCTGTTTAACTTCAAACACATATGTTACGTAACCTTATTGTTTACAGAATATTTTGACACTCATTTGTGCAATTTAATATTTTTCGGAAATAGTAACACCAGCGGGGCTCGAACCCGTAGTCCATGATGTGTGGACGTGTGATAGTCGACCTCGGCTCCGGCAAAACGTGTCCGCTCGCAGTCGGATGACAAGAAGCAGATTACCTACCGAATCATCGTGCAGGCTTGACCTCCTTCAGTGACGGCTGGGACCAGGTGTCAAGGAAGGTTATCTCCATATTATCGTTTAACTGAGGCCGTCATACGTGCGGGTTTTTCTACAGCAGGGTACACGTTATACACGTGTCAGAGAATGAAGCCAGGTATCTGTGTCAAGGCGCCCTTTTTGTTTGCACCTCGGGCATGTATGTAGGCTGTCTGAATCACTTGTACTTCCACCTTTAAAACCAGGGTTAGGATAAGTCACCAGTAGGCTCGGTGGTGAGGCTGGCTGCCTGTCATTGTATAAGACAGCTTGTGCTAACCACTGGTTTACAGGGTACACACTGGACACATCCTTGTCTTACTACGATTCGGCTGAACATGGTGTTAAGGCATACATGCATATATATGAAATATATGAGACAGTCCTTGACAAGCTGTATTGTTTCTTATAGACTGAATTTAAACCGATACCCTATAAAGTATTGAGACACAAGTTGCTTGTTGTTTACTAAACTGCGTTTAAACCAATACATTATAAAATATTGAGACACAAGCTGCTTGATGCTGTATAAACTGGGTTTAAACCAATACATTATAAAATATTGAGACACAAATTGCTTGATGTTTTATGAACTGGGTTTGATGCTGTATAAACTGCTTGGCTTATAAACCAATACATTATCAGAAAAATATTGAGACACAAATTGCTTGATGCTGTATAAACTGGGTTTAAACCAATACATTATAAAATATTGAGACACAAATTGCTTGATGTTTTATAAACTGGGTTTAAACCAATACATTATAAAATATTGAGACACAAATTGCTTGATGTTTTATAAACTAGGTTTAAACCAATACATTATAAAATATTGAATCACAAGCTGCTTGTTGTTTCATAAACTGGGTTTAAACCAATACATTATAAAATATTGAATCACAAGCTGCTTGTTGTTTCATAAACTGGGTTTAAACCAATACATTATAAAATATTGAGTCAGTTGTTTTGCTCTCTTTTTGTAAGTTATCATTATTGTTTTTAAATTAAATCATATTTCTGAATCCCTGTTACAGTCAAGGCTCAGCAGCCAGGGAACCGCTCAGTCAGAAGATGTGCAGCAATCTAATGGGATACAGGTGTAACTTTTTACGAAACAAGACAATCCATTCACTCACCATTCACACAAACACAATATTATTTTTAATTATCAAACAAATTAATTAAGAATATAATTAATTCAGTCATCTTTGAATAAGCCATGATACAAGAGCCATTTAGAATAAAATTCGGCGTTACAGCTTTCGTTAAAGAAAATACATTTTTCAATACAATATCTCAATCTCAACTCACTTCTGAACTTAACAATATTTGGTAAAGCAGAATTGAGCTTGCATTTGTACAAGTAATATTTTCCCAATAATATGAACAAGTTAAAAACAGAGTCAGTAAAAACATTTTTCTTACAGCCAAAAATTATCAGTTCCAAAGTGAGTTTGAGATTATGGATGTGATCACAACCTTCTGTTAACCATGAGAAAAATGTGAGCAAAAGGTTTGCACAAATTCCCATTCCCATAACAAGTGACAAATAGATTCTTTTTCTTCATTACAGAATGAACATAAATCAAAATCTTTAATTTTAATTTTTTGAACAAATGTATTGGTAGTTAAAATTCTATGGAGTATCCTGTACTGAAACCATCTCAGTTTGGTGTCTTGTGTTGATTTAAACGATTGAGAGACAAGTTGCTTGTTGTTTTATAAACTGGGTTTAAACCAATACATTATAAAATATTGAGACACAAGTTGTTTTTGATTTGTAAACTGGGTTTACACAAATTTATATCTGTGTGCCTCAGCGCCTTAAGTGGCCTGTCTGTAACATGGTGTTAGATGTGTGACATGCCACGCCCCCTGGTGTGAGGTTTCATAACATCAAGACAGACAGGTTGTTATGATAACACGTGTGACTGTCTTGTTATGTGCGTCATGTCGATACCACCTGTCAGTCGCTCTCCCCGTACATCTCCTCTCCTGGGAATGGAACAGATACGAGCTCCCATATACACTTATGGCCTCTCAGCTGGACGTCTAAGGGAAGTTATCATCGGATACAGGTGTCACCGTTTGAAATTTACGTCATCAAGGGCCCCCTGAGCGTCATCCTCCATTATCAAGTGTCTAATATCTCCATTCGTTCAAGATAAATACCCTTGACCTACTCGTACTGATACCAATGCGTATGGTTCGATGCTGAAAGAATTGTCGTCAAACCACATTGAGTATGAGAGACTCTGAAGAGATGGAGATAACAGCAGCTGATATGCCAATGGCTTTACTAGGGTGTAATGGAGATTAAATGAGAATAGCTTGCTATCATAGCCGGTGCCTTGTATCCCATGTAGTCCGGCGTATGTCCTACTGTCGACAAGTAAATGTGTTAACTTTGTCCATTTTACTTTGGACAGAAATTCAAGCATTATACACACTGGCAAAAGTTAAGCACCTCCAAATTTAAAATAAATTATGTTAAAATGTGACGACAACAGGCAGCCATAAACTGAAAGGAATGTTGAAGCATGTATTGTATAACCAGAACACGTACCGATTACTCTCCCCAGAGTCACTTACATTCAAAACTGTAGCATGTTGGTTGGTTGGTTGTTTAACGCCGCACTCAGCAATATTCCAGCTATATTGCGGTGGTCTGTAAATAATCGAGTCTGTACCACATCGATCTACACATTTGGGATACGATGACATGTCATGCCTAACCACCCGATCCCTTTAGTCGCCTCTTACGATAAGCATGGGTTGCCGAAGACCAATTCTACCCGATCTTCACGGGTATAGAGAAGCATGGGTTGCCGAAGACCAATTCTACCACGGATCTTCACGGGTGTAGACAAGCATGGGTTGCCGAAGACCAATTCTACCCCGGATCTTCACGGGTTCTGTAGCATGCATCTGAGAGAGTGGCAAATTGTCTGTTACACAAGTGTGTTACAAGTCTGATACAAGTGTCAGTCTGTTACAAGTGTCAATCTGTTGCAAGTGTCATTCTGTTACAAGTGTCTGTCTGATACAAGTGTCAGTCTGATAAAAGTGTCAGTCTGTTACAACTGTCAGTCTGTTACAAGTGTCAGCCTTGCGTTGAATTACGTTCATTGCTAGGATCATTATTACTGACGTGGCAAGACACCATTTGTCAGAAAATGGCAAAACATAAGAATGCATAATACCGCTGTGTTATGTCGTGTCATTGGACGAGGTGTTAATGTCAACATGCGGCAATCAGTCGTCTCGCCTGTAAACACAAACAAACGTGGAAGGCTAAGGAAACACTTGGACGGCCAAGAAAAACAAATACACCTGCCGAACTCTAGAGAACTGTAATGCGAATTGCTAGGCGAAATCCATCGTGGAACAGCACCGTTTTGAGATAACCATGGAATCCCGGAGCTCCCTATCAACATGCTGGATTTCGTGCACGTCGATCCATCAGCCGCAAACAGTGGTCATCTAGACATCACCAAGAGCGGTGGTGTAGACCGAACTCGAACTTGCAATCAAGAAGAAAAATCCATTAGTCAGACGAAGGTCGGTTCCTCTTGCTTGTGACCGACGGCTGCCAGCATATGTGGACACTGTCGTAACATGGATTAATATCATGATGAACAGAACATTAACCCACAGTACCATGGTGTCATGGTGTCGGTTCTGTCATGGTGTCGGTTCTGTCATGGTGTCGGTTCTGTCATGGTGTCGGTTCTGTTATGGTGTCGGTTCTGTCATGATGTCGGTTCTGTCATGGTGTCGGTTCTGACATGGTGTCGGTTCTGTCATGGTGTCGGTTCTGTCATGGTGTCGGGATGAGGCTCATATGATTGTTGAGTGGACCTCATAACAGTCAGAGGTAATCTGAACACTATCTGACAAATATCACTGACGCCCGAGTAATTCCCAATTTTGACAACCATCTACTACGTCCCCGTGCAATCTTCATGGATGACAATGCTAGGCCCCACAGAAGACGTATGTAATGGGTAGCTGTAATGGACCATTTGCGCTGAAATGTCACTGCCTTTCAACCCACTGAGCAACTGTGGGACCAGCATGAGAGACAGGAATCCACCCGTTCGAACCTTCGGGAATTGGACCAGGCACTTCATGAAGAGTGGAATGGCATCCCAGAAGACAGGATACGACGTTTCGTAGCTTCCATGAGCAGTTTGAACTGCCTGGTGGGTGCAGTAAATATTGCCAGTAGTTGTTGATAGATAACTCAACTCTACGTGGAGACATATTCATGACCTGGTATCATGTGCGGGGATGTTGCATTCTCCAGAAGTTCAGTAAAAAGTGGAATATTGATCAATGTCTTCGAAATTTCTTTGTAATGACACTACAACAAATGTCAAAATTCCGTAAACAAGGTGTTACTCAAACATGTCCTCATTCAATTTGAATTTTGATGCAGTCATAAATACGGATGTTGCTTAATTCTCGCAACAGCGTATATTTATAGAATTTAACAATGTATCATATATCTATCAACTTTTAAAGAGTAATTAAGTGAATTTGATTTAACGCCACTTTGTATTTTAGTTATATCATTGCGTGTCACCCAGGAATCTGGGCCAACCGGTGTTCGAATCCACGATCACGGGCTTTGGGCGTGCAAATACTCTGATACCAGGCGTACTGCCCAGGCCCACAAGGACAAATTCAGAAGAGCTGATATTGGAAAGAAGAGAAAGTGTTACTACTTACATTTATTGGGTTTGCAATTTATAAGGATGTATTTAGGAGACTGACTGACTGACTGAGTTTTGGTTTTACGCCGCTTTTAGCAATATTCCAGCAACATCACGGCGGGTGACACCAGAAATGGGCTTCACACATTGTACCCATGTGGGGATTCAAACCCGTGTCTTCGGCGTGACGAGCCAACGCTTTAACCACTAGGCTACCCCACCGCCCCGTATTTAGGAGAAGATACATAAAGGTGAACAGTAGTATCCATGACGTTATGCCAGCTACGTCTGGTATCTGTCAGCGAAAGATTTTGAGTTAAACACGGTTACCTACTTTTCATTAAATTAGACAATCTTCAAGTTGTCTGTGATAATCAGAAAACATGACCCAAAACAAAGTCAAGAAAACACGATGTAGTCGGCCAGTGTTGTCCACGTGATAGGCCTGCTATCTGCACTTTCATGAATCAACGATCACAAGTGAAGGCTGGTTATGCTGTGGGATAGTGACTGTCTTGAAGATAACAACCACCTCACCAACTACACAACAGGACAATGCCAAGTTAACGCCGCGCATAGCTTAAAGCAGACCAATAGCCAACACAGGCCAATAGCCAACACAGACCAATAGCAAACACAGGCCAATAGCCAACACAGACCAATAGTCAACATAGACCAATAGCCAACACAGGCCAACATCCAACACAGGGCAATAGCCAACACAGGCCAATAGCCAACACAGGCCAATAGCCAACACAGGGCAATAGCCAACACAGGCCAATAGCCAACACAGGCCAATAGCCAACACAGGCCAATAGCCAACACAGGCCAATAGCCAACACAGGCCAATAGCCAACACAGGGCAATAGCCAACACAGGCCAATAGCCAACACAGGCCAATAGCCAACACAGGCCAATAGCCAACACAGGCCAATAGCCAACACAGGCCAATAGTCAACACAGGCCAATAGTCAACACAGGACAATAACCAACACAGGCGAATAGCCAACACAGGGCAATAACCAACACAGGTCAATAGCCAACACAGGCTAATAACCAACACAGGCCAATAACCAACACAGTCCAATAACCAACACAGGGCAATAACCAACACAGGCCAATAACCAACACAGGGCAATAACCAACACAGGCCAATAACCAACACAGGACAATAGCCAACACAGGACAATAGCCACCACAGGCCAACAGCCAACACAGGCCAATAACCAACACAGGCCAATAGCCAACACAGTCCAATAACCAACACAGGGCAATAACCAACACAGGGCAATAACCAACACAGGGCAATAACCAACACAGGCCAATAACCAACACAGGCCAATAGCCAACACAGGCCAATAGCCAACACAGTCCAATAGCCAACACAGGCCAATAACCAACACAGGCCAATAGCCAACACAGTCCAATAGCCAACACAGGGCACAAGGTCAATAGCCAACACAGGGCAATAACTAACAGAGGGCAATAGCCAACCAGCAATAGCCAGGACAATAACCAACACAGGACAATAACCAAACACAGGTCAATAGCCAACACAGGTCAATAGCCAACACAGGTCAATAGCCAACAACACAGGTCAATAGCCACACACAGCCAACACAGGACAATAGCCAACACAGGCCAACAGCCAACACAGGCCAACACAAGCAATAGCCAGCACAGGCCAACACAGGCCAATAACCAACACAGGCCAATAGCCAACCAAGACCGAATAGCCAACACAGGCCAATAGCCAACACAGTCCAATAACCAAATAGCCATAGGACAATAGCCAACACAGGCCAATAACCAACACAGGACAATAGCCAACACATAGGCAATAGACCCAGCCATACACAGTCAATAATAGCCAACACAGGCCAATGAAGCCAACACAGGCCAATAACCAACACAGTCCAATAAGCCTGGGCCAACACAATACCCAACACAATATACCAATACACCAACACAGGCCAATAGCCAACACAGACAATAACCAACACAGGGCCAATAGCCAACACGGTCCAATCCAACACAGGCCAATAGCCAACACAGACCAACAACCAACACAGGTCAATAACTAACACAGGACAATAACCAGCACAGGACAATAACCAACACAGGCCAATAGCCAACACAGTCCAATAACCAACACAGGCCAATAGCCAACACAGGTCAATAGCCAACACAGGCCAATAGTCAACACAGACCAATAGCCAACACAGGGCAATAACTAACACAGGTCAATAGCCAACACAGGCCAATAACCAATACAGGTCAATAGCCAAGACAGGTCAATAGCCAACACAAGCCAATAACCAACACAGACCAATAGTCAACACTAGACAATAGCCAAAACAGAACAATAGCCAACACAAGACAATAGCCAACATCGGCGGGTAGCCAACACAAGACAGTAGCCAACACAAGCCAATAACCAACACAGGTCAATAGCCAACACAAGCCAATAGCCAACACAGACCAATAGCCAACTCAAGACAATAGCCAACACAGGCCAATAGCCAACACAGGTCAATAGCCAACACAAGCCAATAGCCAACACAGACCAATAGCCAACTCAAGACAATAGCCAACACAGACCAACGGCCAACACAAGCCAATAGCTGGAAGCTACAAAGCAATAGTCACCACAGGCCAAAAGCCAACAGTACAACAGAGATAGAAAAGCCATGTTTGGTGGCCATATGATTCATTTGTTCAGTTTCCTATAATGCCCTATTTCTCTTATTGGGTTTGAAATAAAGTTTAATTTTAAAAGTTACCTATTTCCATCTGGATTTGTAATTTACGGACTACTCACTCGAAAAACATACAATTAAAACTTCAGTCCTGAACGTAAACGACACAGGAGACTGCAGTCCATATATTACCCAACAACCATGCAGTCAGGAAATGTTTAGAATGTAGCCATAGAAGCCATGCTGGGATGTTAAGGAATGTGTGTTCTTCTAGACATGTTTAAGGTCTACAGACATACATACTTACTGCAAACTGTATATCACTGTGTATTATCCAATAATTTAAACATGTTTCGAGGTTAACTAAAGTTGATACAGTATTGACGCAAAGATGTATCTACAACTCAAGCTAAGTTAATGCTGACGTGAAAATAAAACTGATGACGGCCACTGGTTCAGTAACACAGTTAGCATGGGCGGCAACAAATGCCTGTTAGTATATCGTCGAGCATCTAAGTGTTTTAGCTGGGTGACCTTTGTACGGTTATCTTACAGGAAACGTAAACTGGAGTAGGTATACTGAGCAAAAAAAGAAACATTACACTTGGAAAAATCGAATTCTATAGAAAATGGACAGTACAAGGTAGGCAGAAAGGGCAAATACCATAATGGCCAGGGTGTTGTACAAAGCTATCCTAGGGTTAAGGTGACCGTAACTCCCATACCTTAACATAGACTTAACATAGTCTTAGCGCTCAGCTTGTTTTGAACACCCTAGTCTAACCTGACGCAACCGCCAATTTTATCTGCCTAACCACCAGCACGTGTGTAGAATTTACTTGTGGTTAGAAAAAACACGTTAACTATCCTTGAGAAGATAAACGATTCTCACGCAACGCCTTATAAATGTTGAACGTGATCATGCAGTTGGCATACTCCAGGCTGGCCAGTCTACCGTGGCTGTTGCACGTGCCATGAGATGCAGTAGACGGACAATTCACGACCTGAGGACACGTGTGCATCAAACGGGTACGACCCCTGATGCCCCAGGTCAGGACAGGCACGTATGGCGTCACATGCCGAATCAAATTCGGCCAAATTGCGTAATCGTGTTACGATAGCAACGTCAACCAGTAACGCACTGTGTACGATCGCGTAACTGCGCAGACAATAGGAAACCGCATGCCCCAATTGTGCCACTGTTGACTATGAAGCGCACCTTAATACCTAATCCTGTTTTAGTGTGCGGTCATTACGTCCATAAACCAGATTTATCCACTGTTACTACTGCGACAGGTGGATATTACCGCCATTTCTCTATTGCTCTGGGGTGGTGGGGTAGCCTAGTGGTCAAAGCGTTCGCTCGTCACGCCGATGACCCGGGTTCGTTTCCCCACATGGCTACAATGTGTGAAGCTCATTTCTGGTGTCCCCCGCCGTGATATTGCTGGAATATTGCTAAAAGCGGCGTAAAACCATACTCACTCACTCACTCTCTATTGCTGCAATCACTGTGACATAGTGCTATAACTGAAATACCGTTACAATACATGAAGTCTAACCTCGGGGACAGACATTGACACAAACTCGTATGGCCAGACACTTCGACTTTCCTCTGTGAAGGCTTATACACAACTCACACAAACCAAGAGAAAATCAGTTCTTGAATGCATGCAGCTACGGCCACTGCTGACTTGAGGTGAGGCAGGCACTCTCAATATTATTTCAGACTAAATATCTTTTTCTTTCTCCTCCAGCCACCATCTGTAGTACATCACTAATATGATGCGTGTTGTATAAGATAGGAACCAATCAAGGAATCAAAACGGCTGAAGAAAACACTTTTTGTAATTATGGGCACACACAACTGTATCCTGTGAATTTGCGCCGATGGCCTACAATTAGTCAATACAACTTCAGGCTACGTATGGAACTCTGTATTAAGACATGTTAGGAATCTACCAAGGTGCTTTCAATCGCGGTGCAATATTGTAATCTTGGGAACCAATCAAAAAGAAAAAAGAAGAATGTTTCAACATGTAGGCATAAAAATGAGGTCATATAAATTGTGACATTCGTCTGCAATATAGCTCTTCTGCTCTCAGTGGAAGGTTGTGGTCTCCGCCACGATCAACAAAGCATTCGTAGCACTACGACATTCGTAATCCTATGGTAAATTTAACGAACGCTTTGTGGACCCGGACTTTGATTTCTAAATTAAACTAGTGCGTATGATAGTGATTTAGATAGCAACCATACATTCAAATATTAGCAGTAAAATGAATTGATAAAAGTGATCTGCCCTTGTTCTCCGAACGATCCATTCTGTATTAACATGTTGGGTAAATGAAATCACTTCTGAATCCACTGTCCCATATGAGTAGATAATATCAAGATATAATTTGTTTGATTTCATTTACAAGAAAAGTTTCACAATTTACACAAGACATATAATCATCCGAGGTTAACATTAGTCCAGCCAGCATCGAGTTCACAAATCTGTCATATTCAGGATTATGCTTGATTACATGCTTTCTATTCAGGTGATGAAAGAACAAGAATTACGTCTGAAACTTGGTATAAAGTATAAACAAACGTTGTTATCCATAAGGGGCGGTGGGGTAGCCTAATGGTTAAAGCGTTGGCTCGTCACGCCGAAGACCCGGGTTCGAATCCCCACATGGGTACAATGTGTGAAGCCCATTTCCGGTGTCCCCCGCCGTGATGTTGCTGGAATATTGCTGAAAGCGGCGTAAAACCAAACTCAGTCAGTCAGTCAGTGTTATCCATAAACCGTGTCATGTATTCATGATCGTCCAACTGCTAAGTGCCTTTCATGAACTTTATGATCATGCTGTCAGTGTTATCTCCTGTCACTGGCTACAACAGTTCACCTTGTCTGCACTCTTCGGGCAGAGCCAGCCAGTGAACGAGGCTGATGTACGTCATCAGGTCGGAAAATAAGGACCGAATTAGGGAGGTTAATTCACATCTGTAGATTCGCCGACAGTTTGACATGTTTTCATCTGTGATAGCGCTTGTTGATGAAAGCCGAAATATTCTAGCTTCTACTGGACGCTGTCGTCTCTAGACCAGACAATCACGTGACAGACATCGCAGGCATCGATCTACACACGTAGATAGGACGATATACAAATCTCACGTGCTTGGTGGAAACAAAAACTTCGCCCAGGTTTTCACCCGACCTGCAACAAAAACCTCGGACAATATTCCAGCAGTATAAAATGACTCTCTTCTTTACTGTTTATTTACTATTTACTGTATATTTGGGTCTTTTTTTAAACCATATTACGTATATTTGGGTCGAGATGATATTTCTTCGTCACTATCTGCGGTATATTTGTGTCGAAATGACTCTCTCTCTCTCTTCTTAAACATCTGCCATATGCTTTGGTCTAGGTGATTCCCTCTTCCCCATCTGCTGGATGTTTGGGTCTAGTTGATTCTCTCTTCCCCATCTGCTGGATGTTTGGGTCTAGGTGATTCCCTCTTCCCCATCTGCTGGATGTTTGGGTCTAGTTGATTCCCTCTTCCCCATCTGCTGGATGTTTGGGTCTAGTTGACTCACTCTTCCCCATCTGCTGGATGTTTGGGTCTAGTTGATTCCCTCTTCCCCATCTGCTGGATGTTTGGGTCTAGGTGATTCTCTCTTCCCCATCTGCTGGATGTTTGGGTCTAGTTGATTCCCTCTTCCCCATCTGCTGGATGTTTGGGTCTAGGTGATTCCCTCTTCCCCATCTGCTGGATGTTTGGGTCTAGGTTGATTCCCTCTTCCCCATCTGCTGGATGTTTGGGTCTAGGTGATTCCCTCTTTCCCAATTTGCTGGATGTTTGGGTCTAGTTGATTCCCTCTTCCCCATCTGCTGGATGTTTGGGTCTAGGTGATTCTCTCTTCCCATCTGCTGGGTTTAGGTCTAGTTGATTCCTCTCTTCCCCATCTGCTGGATGTTTGGGTCTAGTTGATTCCCTCTTCCCCATCTGCTGGATGTTTGGGTCTAGTTGATTCCCTCTTCCCCATCTGCTGGATGTTTGGGTCTAGTTGATTCACTCTTCCCCATCTGCTGGATGTTTGGGTCTAGTTGATTCCCTCTTCCCCATCTGCTGGATGTTTGGGTCTAGGTGATTCCCTCTTCCCCATCTGCTGGATGTTTGGGTCTAGTTGATTCCCTCTTCCCCATCTGCTGGATGTTTGGGTCTAGTTGATTCCCTCTTCCCCATCTGCTGGATGTTTGGGTCTAGTTGATTCCCTCTTCCCCATCTGCTGGATGTTTGGGTCTAGGTGATTCCCTCTTTCCCAATTTGCTGGATGTTTGGGTCTAGTTGATTCCCTCTTCCCCATCTGCTGGATGTTTGGGTCTAGGTGATTCTCTCTTCCCCATCTGCTGGATGTTTGGGTCTAGTTGATTCTCTCTTCCCCATCTGCTGGATGTTTGGGTCTAGTTGATTCCCTCTTCCCCATCTGCTGGATGTTTGGGTCTAGTTGATTCCCTCTTCCCCATCTGCTGGATGTTTGGGTCTAGGTGATTCTCTCTTCCCCATCTGCTGGATGTTTGGGTCTAGTTGATTCCCTCTTCCCCATCTGCTGGATGTTTGGGTCTAGGTGATTCTCTCTTCCCCATCTGCTGGATGTTTGGGTCTAGTTGATTCTCTCTTCCCCATCTGCTGGATGTTTGGGTCTAGTTGATTCCCTCTTCCCCATCTGCTGGATGTTTGGGTCTAGTTGATTCCCTCTTCCCCATCTGCTGGATGTTTTGGTCTAGTTGATTCTCTCTCCTTTTTCCATTCGCTGTTCTCTTGCTCTGTGTGATTGTTTAGACCGCCATTATATGTGTTCATGACCGTATTTCCGTGCCAACCCCATGTGTTTTGTGGCCGTTTATTCCCCAGGATGTGATATATTGTTTATTCCCGAGGATATGATACATTGTTTATTCCCCAGGATATGATATATTGTTTATTCCCCTGGATAGGACATATTGTTTATTCCCCAGGATATGATATATTGTTTATTCCCCAGGATAGGACATAGTGTTTATTCCCTAGGATATGATATATTGTTTATTTCCCCAGGATAGGACATATTGTTTATTCCCCAGGATATGATATATTGCTTATTCCCCAGGATATGATATATTGTTTATTCCCCAGGATATGATATATTGTTTATTCTCCAGGATATGATATATTGTTTATTCCCAGGATATGATATATTGTTTATTCCCAGGATATGATATATTGTTTATTCCCCAGGATATGATATATTGTTTATTCCCCAGGATATGATATATTGTTTATTCCCCAGGATATGATATATTGTTTATTCTCCAGGATATGATATATTGTTTATTTTTCAGGATATGATAATTGTATATTCCAAGGGTATGATATATTGTTTATTCCAAGGGTATGATATATTGTTTATTATAATATTAATTTATTATTATAAGATCTACAGCCTAGGAGTGACATGGTTTGCAGGTAACACCTAGATGTTCACACATTGTTTTGAATGAATGATGACTAAGAGGTTTTGCAAAACCCTTTCATTCAATTATGTACAATAAAAACTATACTCTCATCAATTGTATTAACAAAACCTCAGAATTTTTACGGCATGTATTCTGAAATGCATTCAATAATGGACTCCCCAAATGCAAAATTACTGTTGGAAGTACAAATTAATTACAATATGCTTATTGTGCCTTGAGAAGAAAAATATGACGGCATAGTGAGGATAATTACACATGGGCAGTGAGTAATATACAGGAACTGTCTGCGGGGTATCTTCTCTGACCTGTCCCCGAAGGTTTCAAACCACGCTGGCCAACCAATAAATCACTGATCTTATGACAGTGTTAAATCACCATCACGTGATAACCTTAGAAATCTTCCATGGTTTTCTTCGAAGCTATCGTTCTCAATAATATAACCATGGATAGGCGTGGCCATGTCCTTTCAGTAAGTGACATGTTTGCAGGCTGTTAGACCCCACTTCAGCTATCCTTGGCTGCCATTGTAACGCTGGGTCTTCCAGATCTTGGACGATCGTTACCGACCTCATGGCACCACAAGGTTATTATGCCTAGTAATTCCATGTCTACGATTAACGGTTTCATGTCTACCATTAACTTTAGCTCTGTTTCCAAATAAGAAAATTCACATGAAGAATTTCACATTTGTTAACTGATTAATTTGTGTAAATAATGTGTGATAAACTGGCTCGGGGACATGTAACAAATTCAGCTTCTATCCACTGTCTTAAGAACACGTTTCATGTAAAGGTACATCCATCATTTAGAATTTATATGTTGGCATCATGGCATGCTTTTTGGTCCAGCTAAAAAAGAGATAACTGCAATAACGCTAGATCTACTTTTCCTCACATTGAGTTCAATGACAAAATCAATGTCAGTCATGTTTTCTTATATCTGAATCGGAATTATTGTTAAAACAATGTATTGACTTTAATAAACGAACAGAACATAAGGACACATTAGTCTTATGAAATATTTAGTTCGCATTATGTATTGTCGCAACGAAGTAACAACAAAAGGAACTCCGGCTGTACGAGACGAAGCCTGCCAAGGTGGATATCCTTTTCAAAGCGGTCGGGGATATAATGTATTGGGTTCTTCACATTATCCATCCCGTGGCGGTGAGGTAGCCGTGAATATTGCTAAAAGCGGCGTAAAACTCAACTTACTCACTCACTGACTCATTATCCATCTCCTAAATATTGAACAAATTTCATCTGCTGGCATAGAATAGAATAGTATTCCTTAATATTCCTACAGTACTGCGGTCATCTTTCTGTGAAAGAGACGGTATCACTTTTCAAAGACACATTTTTCACTTTGTTTACTTTTTTACAAGATGAAATGTGATACCTAGAACAACTAAGAAAGGTTTTTCAGGTACAGACGTATTTTTATCATGAGTTTCATACAACGGTATCACTTTAATAATGTTTGTAATATCGTGTTTAAATCCATTATTTAAAGGCATACTCCCTGTATTCACAGCTGATTACCGTACTTAGTCGTATCCCGTCTGTGATTCTTTGTATCTGATACAGGTATTACAAATGGCGACGCTTCGGGGCTACAAGGATCCAAGTTGAAGAAGAACTCAACCAAAACAAGAGAGTTACCTCCCCAAGAGACATTTGTGTCAAAGTTCACTTCCTGTCGATGGACGACATGTTACATGTGTTTCGTGGCGTCTCTGTTGTTGTATACATTCCGCCATTGTCTAAGCATGGCCTTTGTGTGTATGGAAACAGCACCCAGCCTGCTGTCCAACTGGACCGAGAACAATTTCACGAATACCACGGGTTTGACGGCGAACAATGTCACAAATTCTACGATACAGGGATCGGAGTATACCGAGGACAAGGTAGGTTCACTGGTACCAAGTTAGGGTAGGAGAAACAGTAGAAGTGGTCGCTAAATAAGAAAAAAACCCTGGATCAAACGTAATACCTGACCTGCAATTATCACAGTGGAATCCTTTCTTGCACAGTCACCGATATTTTAATACCATTCTTTGTTTGAAAAAAAATGGTCGTTATATTGCTGACATAATGCCGATGCTACGGTATATTTTAACTCACTCACTTTAAATATAATAGAACGAATGCAAGCCCAATTTGCTGGCTTGTCGTAGAAACCGTTTTGAACTGAAGATCGGATAGTCACGTCACGACTTGGCTGATTTGGTGTCATTGGGAGAACCTGCTGCTCTCAGCATCTGTTTTACTTGGTCCAGATTGTGACCAGCTACCGTCCAATGTTTGGAATATTGCTGACTACAGCATAACACCGACATAACGATATTATCACGTCACCAACAAGAACATAAAAGCCAATAATCTTTTTTTAAAAAATGATCATCAAAGCAACAGAGAGTTAACATCACATACACAACACATAAAGAAGGCAAAGTAACCTGTGTTCGACCACTTCATATCACATGCTTACGGGAGGTGATAGACAGCACAGATAGTCAGATTTAGTGCACCACGGCCACAGGGGTTCGATCACTGTTTAGACAGTATGTTTTAAAAATAAAACTCTAGGCGTTTGCAATCATATAGTTTTTATACTATTTTAAGGTGTAGTTCAATCGAACCTTACGTTTTTCACCCAAAAAGTATTGTCCAAACAGTGATTCGAACCCCTGTGACCACGGCCACCTACCCTGGCTGCTACCTAAAACAAAGACTGTTATAGAGGCAACAGCTGAAGACACGCGAAGTTCCAAGTATAAATGCAAGCTTAGGACACATCTATTTGTCTATGCCGATCTGTGATCCATTGGGGGGAGGTTTCGCCACATTGACAAGGAGATTTAAGCTGTCAAAGTATACATTGATTGTGGCTGGAAGATGAAACAGCCAAGAAAGGGTAATCCATGGCGATATCTTTGGTAATTTATTGGTCAAATCCAACGTCAAATCCAAATCCAAGTGTATACTTTGTTTGTCCTATATTTAGGTCAGTAGCAGTGAGTGAGAACGATGCTGCAGTGATGAGTGGATTCGTGTCAGACATACTTCCGTACAGTTTCTAACCGTCGATTACCATTTCATGCATATGATTACATTTGCATTTTCAGAGATACAACCCGTATGTCCCGGCTCAGTTAGAAGGGACACTTCTCTCCAGCTATTTCTACGGGTACCTGTTGACGCCCTTGGTAGGAGGTACTATCGCCTCCAAGTTTGGGCCAAAGAGAGTGGTGGCTACATCACTGACCATAGCGTCCACAGCAATCGTCTTGTTTCCATTAGCCCTCAGAACAAACATATACCTCGGCATTGCCATGCGGATCATCGTGGGCCTGTCATCGGTGAGTATACGTGCTGGTGTTTGTTTGTTTGTTGTTTAACATAGCACCTCGCAATATTCCAGCTGTATGGCGGCGGTCTGTAAATAACCGAGACTGGACTAGACAATCCAGTGATCAATAGCATGAGCGTCGATCTACGCAATTGGGATATGATGACATGTGTCATCTAAGTCAGCGAGCCTGACCACCCGATCCCGTTAATCGCGTCTAAGGACAAGACTGGGTTGCTGAAGGCCACATCTAACCTGGATTCTAAAACGGGTACATCAGTACGGGTTTTACATTTGTTACACAAGATATGACCCCAAAATTGTTTTAGCAGCAAATGGCGATGTACAGAAGAATATTTTGAATGTATTTGCCTTTCTTGTAAACATTACACTTTCAATTTGATATAGGGATGGGCAGGCAGCATACCTGCATTTTTCTTGATGTTCCACTGATGGTCACACATGTACATCTACAACATGTACAGATGGAATTCAGTGAATGTCCGTTGAACATTCACTGAACATTCGCCTAATACCCTGATTGAACTGAGCTAGGGATAATCTGGCCCTTCATCTTTCATGTAATCCTTTCAAACAATTGTCATCATTATTTCGCCTTTACGACCTATGAACTCTGTTTAGGTAGATATTCGAGTATTCGAGTACATTTATTTAATCCTCTGTTAAGTCGAGTTCATTGAGTGATTGAGTGAGTTTAATTTTACTGTAAGCAATATTCCAATAGTATCACGACGGGGACACCAGAAATGGGCTTCACACATTGTATTCGTGTAGGGAATCGAACCCGGGTCTTCAGCGTGACGAGCGAGCGCTTTATCCACTTGGCCACCCCACCGCTACCAGGAAGTTACTACCTGGAGCAGCGGGTGAGTGAGGCGAGGTTGGTGCGGGAGAAGACCTAAGATAGATATGCTTTATCTTCCCCGTTGTCAAGAAGACAGTTCACAAGATGAACAACGTGCTTGAAATGCAAAATGCCTGAATCCAAAGGTGAAAGTCCAAGTGTCTGAGTTCAATGTGTTCCCCACTTCATATATATAGTTCATGATGTTGTCATCTACGTGAGTGGAACATGATTAGACCCACGTGTCTCAGAGAGCTATTCCTACCCTGGATGAGTGTGTTACACTTTACTAGTACATGTTGGTGCATATGTGTCACAAGCAGGATGTATTTAATTTAAAAAATATTTGTGCTAGTTTTGCTTTGCATAGGGGATGAACATGGCCTATTTTTGTCCATGTCATACGAGTGGTTTATTTTATACAAGAGCTGTCGTGTTTTCCTAGCAGATCGATACATGTTGTTATCGGCAGATGACCGTAATAGAGGATATTATATGAGTGCCCATGTCATACTATGTTTACCACACGAGAGCCTAAATGTTGATATTTCCCGAGCGAGAGCGAGGGCTATACCGATATTTAGGCACGAGTGTCGTAAACACAGTATGATGTGGGAATGAATTTAATATTCTGTTTATTACCGAGCTTGTTAAAAAATTCAGCTGATAAATGACTTTGATACTCTTCCTTTTCATTTGTTGCACGATTAAAAAAGATCAAAGGCATTATAGAGATAAAGAGATTGACTAAAAAAGTACTGTCGGAAATGGAAAAAAACTGTTTTAAGGCTGTTACTCTGTATCCCTAAAATTTACACAATTGCAAATAGCATATGTCGAAATAACCCACTTCGGCCTAACTGGGCGTTCAGTGGGATGCGTAATACGATATCCAGAAAAGTATGTTTACTCGTAAAATCGGGCAAAACTTAGAAATAATACGAACAGCTGCTGAAAACAATAGATCAGACTATAGATGGCAATTAGGTCGCTCAGCCAGGTATGACGACGGACCGTCGACTCACCTGGCATGAAATGCATGTGCTGTCTACAGGCACAAGGGGTCATCTCAAAGATACTTTGTGCTTTTTCATGTGTGTTGACTATGTCTCATCTATTGATTAACATCTTACGTGTCTTTCTGTCATATAGTTTCATATAGTTTATGTTGAGATATGTAAGAGAGTATGATACCCGAAAACCATAGAAACGCATCGTAGTATGTAGGTGGCATGACCACCCGAAGATCGACAGGACTGGATATTATTTGTAAATTGTTATGACGTGCCTTGTACCTCCCCAGTATAATTGCCCTAAAGGATTATCTTATCTTAGCTGATATCTCTATCCCCAAGCCCGACCCCAGGTTTTGCTTTTGAGACGGACCCTCCTATCTGTTTCTTTTTATAGTGACAGTGAGACTGCATGGTAGCTACATCCTTAATAGTTTCAGCATAAAAGTTATTATTTTTTACGTCAGCTATCGTTTATAATGAATCTACGTCTAATTTCAAATTGGGCATTTAAAAAGTGTCCTTTGTAATACAATATCGTCGCACACTAATTTGCATAAAGCCATGGTCTGTTCCAAATAAGTCTTTTTGGACTTAGAAAAAAACCCGCATTGCTCATTTCTGCACTAATTTCCCCTCAGTAAAGTCCTTTTTCTCCGTTTCCTATCTCTCTACCACTGAGACTGTAGTTAGGCCGAACTTAGTTTAACAGATATTTCACACTTTCACATATCAACTACATAAATTGTAGAGATAAATGAGAAAATACAGTTTTTTCTATTTCCGACAGTACTATTTTTTTGTTAGTGTAGATGGCAGTCAAGTTGGAAAATGACCGTCACTGTCTAATCCAGCACCCTGTCTAAACCGGCATTTTATCTCGGTCCCATGGGGTACAGGTTTCACTGTACTTCCTCATTGACGAAATCTTTGTGAAGTCTGAGGGTAGGACATGTTGGCAAGAAGTAGGCTCCCCAATGAGCGCCAACAGTGTTTCGCTCCTAGCTGATTCATTTCTCTATGCATAGATCAAAATGTCTGTTTCAAAACGAAGGAACTTGACGAAGAGGATTAACGTCTGGGGGTGCGATGGTGCGCACCCCTCCTTTTGTCCTGAAAGTTTATTAAAATACCATTGAAACTCTCGTGAAAATGAAGTGTGCACCCCTCCCCTTTTCTCAAGAGTTCCCCCTGTATCCGCCCCAGTTCAGAGTATCGGTGAAGTGATATTGTAAAGTAGTGGTCGACTTGCCAGTTTCCTTCCGGATGCTGACAGCGGTAATGAAGGTGAAGACAGATTTGGTTTGCCACGAGAGGCGCTTAAAATGTTGAATCAAATATATTTTACGTGAGAAATTATAAATATGAGGTTGGAAATGCGAGAGCACAGCCAAGTGAGGGTATAGGTGACTACCTTTGATGGTGGCGATATTTTAATTTGATATTAAAACTATATTTCGAACCGAAGCGAGGAAAGTATGTTGCCAACCTTCCATATAGGAAAATTGGTCATTTTGTTTCTCTCTGTTGCTCAACCCTATTTGCGCTACAGTTTGTCTGTGGTCCAACAGGGAGCAACGCACACCGACGTCGCAAGAAGGTTAGGATGCGCGCGCATAACCGTCTCCAGGTTAATGCAGCGGTTGCGTCAAACAGGTTGGACAAGAGACAGGCCGTGAAGCGGGAGACACGGGTGACCACGCCTATTGAAGACCGTCACATCTCCGGGTACTTCATCTCCGGAACCGCTTCATCACGGCGACGTTAACGGCAAGGACGGCACAGAGACACGTCGACAAACCGTGTAGAAGAGATTGCAGGCAGATGGCATCCGAGCACGTCGCCCCTACCGTGAAGCGTTCATTACACCTCAACAGCGAGCCAACAGACTGGTGTGGGCAAGGCGACTTCGACGTTGGCAACGGCGAGACTGGGCACGGGTCATATTTTTCGACGAGAGCAGATTTTGCATCTTCAGGAACGATGGTCGGCAGCGTGTGTGTACCGAAGAGTTGGTGAACGTTTGGCACAGACTTGCATTCATCAAGTCTGTCTACTCGGAGGCGGAGGGTTTAATGGTTTGGGGTGGAACCTGCGGTGACGCCAAAACGAGGCTCATCGTTATTCGACGAAACCTGAATGCACAGCGTTATCGAGATGAAACTTTACAACCAGTTGTGGAGCCACTCATCCAACAACAGCCTCGTGGAATCATTTTCCAGCACGATAATGCAAGGCCACATACGGAAAGGCTGTCTCAGAACCTCCTCGCCAACGCCAACATTCAGGTTTTACCATGGACGGAATATTCACCGGATATGAACCCAACCGAACATTTATGGGACCATCTCAATCGCCAACTCAGAAATCGCCCTGTGGCTTCAGTCAACCAATGCCTCCATGATGAATGGCAACGTCATCCGACGTTTGACGTCATCAGCCCGTAGACGTGTACAGGCGTGTATTGACGCTCAAGGTGGACATACCCGTGTTTGAATGAAATTTTCATTTTGGACCCCTCACGTCGCCGTGATGAAGGATTGATTGAAACAATTTTTGTGTACACGTGTTATTGAAAGAATTGTCTAATGAAAGATACCAATGTAAAATTTCTGTATCATTTTGTTTTTCTTTAATGTCCTTTCAAACATGTGGTATCGTTTCTGTTGGACATTAGTTTTGTTGGAATCGTAAAACGGACCTGCCACTTCCATGGAATAGGTTACATGATGCCTCACGTTCAAGTAATACAACAAGTGTTTCGTAGGACCCCAGTAATAGACGTGAACCCCGGGGTTGACGTAGGTGATGTTGCTGGAGGGTACAATATTTCAACTGTTGCAAAATGTTCATCCCCGCCAATCCACTAACTTCCGCATTAACTTAGTATTTGTTCCTCAGGTTTGAGAACTTCTACAGACGGGGTTTTGTCACACCTCAATTTTGGTTTACATCAAATATTTGGTTTGTTGTAGGGCACCATCAATCCTTCTCTCTATGTCATGTGGTCCCACTGGGCTCCCATATATGAAAAGTCTCAACTGGCCGCTGTTACAAATTCAGGTGAGAACATATGAAACTGACAAAGATTAACATTTCACTTTAAAATATTTTTTTGCATTTTGAAAGCACGCCAAGGCCTATCTAAATACAGGTATACCAACACTGATCAAAGTATTAGGAAAGTCGAACTGATAAATTTAAATATGTTTAGACTTTAGATGTGTATGTGATAACGATTATTTATAATTCAGTTAGCAGACGCTAAACTGTTTGGCGAATTCTTAGTCAATAACCAAATATTTGGGTTTGAACACTTGTCACATGACAGAATATAGGACAGTATGATCACGTGATAAGGCATCATCTCCTGTAGACAGATCGTCAATCCGGAACAAATCTTGCGATTCGAAATTATTTATACAAAAGAATATATTCAACCGAAATATATAGCGACTGATAATATTTTCTACTGAGGTTTTCGCCTTGAAGTTAGTTTTCACCAAACTATATATCTTTACATGCAGTAAATCATTCGTATCACCTGATGCCATAGTTGTACGTTACTTGAATAATATTGCTGCAAGCTGCTTCAAACTGCATTGACTTACTCACTCACTCCGTGGCTGACCACTGGTTTGTGTCCAGGTGTGAACATGGCCAGTATCCTAGTGACGGCCGTGTCGGCATCCCTCTGTGAGATTGCTGTGGACGACGGGTGGCCCTTCATCTTCTACGTCTATGGTGAGCAATGTCAAGGATTGTTCTGTGAATGCATCAGTGGCTGTATGGTGTGTTTTATGTGTTACATGTGAGAGTCCTTAGCTTGTCGTCATGTCAAGGATTGTTCTGTGAATGCATCAGTAGCTGTATGGTGTTTTTTATGTGTTAAATGTGAGAGTCATTAGCTTTTCGTCATGTCAAGGATTGTTCTGTGAATGCATCAGTGATTGTATGATGTGTTTTATGTGTTACATGTGAGAGTCCTTAGCTTGTCGTCATGTCAAGGATTGTTCTGTGAATGCATCAGTGGCTGTATGGTGTGTTTTATGTGTTAAATGTGAGAGTCCTTAGCTTGTCGTCATGTCAAGGATTGTTCTGTGAATGCATCAGTGGCTGTATGGTGTGTTTTATGTGTTACATGTGAGAGTCCTTAGCTTGTCGTCATGTCAAGGATTGTTCTGTGAATGCATCAGTGGCTGTATGATGTGTTTTATGTGTTACATGTGAGAGTCCTTAGCTTGTCGTCATGTCAAGGATTGTTCTGTGAATGCATCAGTGGCTGTATGATGTTGTTTTATGTGTTAAATGTGAGAGTCCTTAGCTTGTCGTCATGTCAAGGATTGTTCTGTGAATGCATCAGTGGCTGTATGATGTGTTTTATGTGTTACATGTGAGAGTCCTTAGCTTGTCGTCATGTCAAGGATTGTTCTGTGAATGCATCAGTGGCTGTATGGTGTGTTTTATGTGTTACATGTGAGAGTCCTTAGCTTGTCGTCATGTCAAGGATTGTTCTGTGAATGCATCAGTGGCTGTATGATGTGTTTTATGTGTTAAATGTGAGAGTCCTTAGCTTGTCGTCATGTCAAGGATTGTTCTGTGAATGCATCAGTGGCTGTATGGTGTGTTTTATGTGTTAAATGTGAGAGTCCTTAGCTTGTCGTCATGTCAAGGATTGTTCTGTGAATGCATCAGTGGCTGTATGGTGTGTTTTATGTGTTACATGTGAGAGTCCTTAGCTTGTCGTCATGTCAAGGATTGTTCTGTGAATGCATCAGTGGCTGTATGGTGTGTTTTATGTGTTACATGTGAGAGTCCTTAGCTTGTCGTCATGTCAAGGATTGTTCTGTGAATGCATCAGTGGCTGTATGTGTGTTTATGTGTTGTGTGAGAGTTTATGTGATTGTTCTGTATGCATGTGAGAGTCCTTAGCTTGTCGTCATGTCAAGGATTGTTCTGTGAATGCATCAGTGGCTGTATGGTGTGTTTTATGTGTTAAATGTGAGAGTCCTTAGCTTGTCGTCATGTCAAGGATTGTTCTGTGAATGCATCAGTGGCTGTATGGTGTGTTTTATGTGTTAACATGTGAGAGTCCTTAGCTTGTCGTCATGTCAAGGATTGTTCTGTGAATGCATCAGTGGCTGTATGGTGTGTGTTTATATGTGTTACATGTGAGAGTCCTTAGCTTGTCGTCATGTCAAGGATTGTTCTGTGAATGCATCAGTGGCTGTATGGTGTCAAGGATTGTTTATGTGTTACATGTGAGAGTCCTTAGCTTGTCGTCATGTCAAGGATTGTTCTGTGAATGCATCAGTGGCTGTATGGTGTGTTTTATGTGTTAAATGTGAGAGTCCTTAGCTTGTCGTCATGTCAAGGATTGTTCTGTGAATGCATCAGTGGCTGTATGGTGTGTTTTATGTGTTACATGTGAGAGTCCTTAGCTTGTCGTCATGTCAAGGATTGTTCTGTGAATGCATCAGTGGCTGTATGGTGTGTTTTATGTGTTACATGTGAGAGTCCTTAGCTTGTCGTCATGTCAAGGATTGTTCTGTGAATGCATCAGTGGCTGTATGGTGTGTTTTATGTGTTACATGTGAGAGTCCTTAGCTTGTCGTCATGTCAAGGATTGTTCTGTGAATGCATCAGTGGCTGTATGGTGTGTTTTATGTGTTAAATGTGAGAGTCCTTAGCTTGTCGTCATGTCAAGGATTGTTCTGTGAATGCATCAGTGGCTGTATGGTGTGTTTTATGTGTTAAATGTGAGAGTCCTTAGCTTGTCGTCATGTCAAGGATTGTTCTGTGAATGCATCAGTGGCTGTATGGTGTGTTTTATGTGTTAAATGTGAGAGTCCTTAGCTTGTCGTCATGTCAAGGATTGTTCTGTGAATGCATCAGTGGCTGTATGGTGTGTTTTTATGTGTTAATGTGTGAGAGAGTCCTTAGCTTGTCGTCATGTCAAGGATTGTTCTGTGAATGCATCAGTGGCTGTATGATGTGTTTTATGTGTTAAATGTGAGAGTCCTTAGCTTGTCGTCATGTCAAGGATTGTTCTGTGAATGCATCAGTGGCTGTATGGTGTGTTTTATGTGTTAAATGTGAGAGTCCTTAGCTTAGCTTGTCGTCATGTCAAGGATTGTTCTGTGAATGCATCAGTGGCTGTATGGATGTGTTTTATGTGTTAAATGTGAGAGTCCTTAGCTTGTCGTCATGTCAAGGATTGTTCTGTGAATGCATCAGTGGCTGTATGGTGTGTTTTATGTGTTAAATGTGAGAGTCCTTAGCTTGTCGTCATGTCAAGGATTGTTCTGTGAATGCATCAGTGGCTGTATGATGTGTTTTATGTGTTAAATGTGAGAGTCCTTAGCTTGTCGCTTGTCGTCATTGTCAAGGATTGTTCTGTGAATGCATCAGTGATTGCTGTGAATGTATGATGTGTTTTATGTGTTAAATGTGAGAGTCCTTAGCTTGTCGTCATGTCAAGGATTGTTCTGTGAATGCATCAGTGGCTGTATGGTGTGTTTTATGTGTTAAATGTGAGAGTCCTTAGCTTGTCGTCATGTCAAGGATTGTTCTGTGAATGCATCAGTGGCTGTATGGTGTGTTTTATGTGTTAAATGTGAGAGTCCTTAGCTTGTCGTCATGTCAAGGATTGTTCTGTGAATGCATCAGTGGCTGTATGGCATGTGTTTTATGTGTTAAATGTGAGAGTCCTTAGCTTGTCGTCATGTCAAGGATTGTTCTGTGAATGCATCAGTGGCTGTAGAAATGTGTTTTATGTGTTAAATGTGAGAGTCCTTAGCTTGTCGTCATGTGGCGGATACACTAGTGCTGAAAGAACATTTATTACCCACGTGGTCAACGTATGGGTAGTTGCATACTAATCTCGTACGTCACACGAGTGTCGTATCGCGTTGACCTGTGTCGTAACGACTTGACCTGAGATTCTAACGATTTGATTGGATAACCGATGACCTCTCAATTAGGTCACATTCTGACGTAACTATTTTTTCATTCATTACAAACACATGAATCCATTCATTCTACAACTTAAATGCATTGTGGGAATGTAAACATCGCGAACGTTGCCGTGTCGCTGTTTAATTGTGAGCCGAACTGAGACATTATACCCGTCGAAAAACGTAAACGCAATGTTTCCACCAGTGATGATAGCCGAATGAAGCAACTGCAAACCAAGAAACGGGGTGCTACGGAGTAGTTTACTGTAAGAGGCTGTACGAGGCGATGACAACTGACATGCATCGTGACGTCGGTTACCAAGGCAGTGACGTCATGCAAATATTGTACTACAGTGCAAAACTCTTCCGCAACCTCTTTATGAAACCGGTTTCGGTTTGAAACCAAAATATTAACAAAAATACGCTATTTTGTCAATTTAATGCATGTAAGACGTGGGTAATAAATAAAATACCACACTCGGTCTCATTACATACGAATTATACGAAACTCGTGACCTTCCTATGTTATCTGACCTCGCTTTCGCTCGGTCAGATACCATAGGAAGGACACTCGTTTCGTATAATTCGTATGTAATGAGACCTCGAGTGTAGTATCCTCTATGTATGCACCGTTACATAATCATAATAATATTACATTATCTTACCCCTGGAGGTAAAAACCATTGTGCAGGGAGAACATTCAATATGTATCTAAGCGCTGGGTAGCAATTGTAAAACCACACATGTCTCTGAGATTCACCCAGTCAGTCACGAACACACTCACTCGGTCTCTCAGTCAACTCCTGGGTCACGCAATCAATCACTCGTGCACGCATAACGCGCACAAAACAATTAATTGTCGATATGTCCTTGAGTTTTCAATGTCGGTCCTTGTACTCCTGAAACCTGGCCTTAATTCTGCTGGCATAAAAAAGACATATCTCTTGTAGCCACCATGGATGAAGATCTTTAAGTCTCCCCCCTTCTGGGCGCTGCTGACAGCTCACATCTCCCAGACGTGGATTGAGACCACCATCACCACCTTCATCCCCATGTACATGAACGATGTCCTCAAGTTCAAGATTGAAGAGGTCAGAGGAAAACTCGCTCACAGATTAATATTTGCGTCATCATAGCTCAAAGATTTACTTCAACGAAATGTTTTCAAATATGTTTTTTTCAAGGCAGATCTTACAATTAAGCCCCTTGTCCTTAGATCTCAGCACAAAGACATTTGGAACTGACATCACAAGGTCATCGGGCATGTTTGAAGACAAACATGTATGCAACACGAGATGATACTCGGTGATGATACCGAGTTAGCTTTCTATGTAGTCGAAAATTGAAATTAATGCTGTTGAATCATGCGTATTTAACCATCATCCATTCCATTTGAAACAAAGTAATCTGTGATTGGGTGAAGTTGTGTAAAAATATTTACAAATCTATAATTTACTGATTCAGAGACGACTGGATAAGAAATAGACCTGCAAACACATGACCCTACCCTGTCCAAATCTACCTGTATTGGCAGATAACGATACCATGGTTAAGATCCCCATCACCAGTTGTGTTATTGCCCTTTTCTCACTTTTGAAAAGTTAAAAAAATAAAGTTATATCTGAAATAAATGTTACCATGAAGAAGTAGTCAGTGAGCACACCAATCATCGCCAGCGTCCAGTTAATAAGCAAACGTTTGATAAACTCAACAGTCACAAGGAAGCTAAAGTACTGTAGGAAATAGAAAAATACTGTTTGGGGGCTGTTACTCTGTATCCCTAAAATTTACACAATTGCAAATAGCATATGTCGACATAACCCACATCGGCCTAACTGGGCGTTCAGTGGGATGCGTAATATGATATCAAGAACAGCATGTTTACTCGTAAAATCGGGCAAAACTTGGAAAAAAATACGAATAGCTGTTTAAAACAATATAGATCAGACTATAGATGACAATTAGGTGGCTCAGCCAGGTATGATGACGGAACGTCGACACACCTAGCATGAAATGCACGTGCTGCCTACAGCGACAAGGGGTCATCTCAAAGATATTATATGCTTTTTCTTTTGTGTTGAATATGTCTCACATGTTGATTAACATCTAAACGTGTCTTTCTTTCATAAAGTTGATGTTGAGATATGTAAAAGATTTTGATACCCATAGAAAGGCTTAAATCAGCCATCGTATTAAATGTCTCAAAATATATAGGTAGCATGGCCACCCGAAGATCGACAGGACTGGATATTATTTCTAAATTGTTACTTGCCTAGTTTATTTCCCCTAAAGGATTATCTCATCTTAGCTGATATCTCCATCCCCAAGCCCGACCCCAACCACCTTCTGCGACACCCGACCTGGTTTTGCTTTTGAGACGACCCCTCTGTCTGTTTGTCTTTATAGTGGTAGTGAGACTACATGGCAGCTACATCCTTAAGAGTTTCACAATTAAAAATATTGTTTTGTATGTCATCTGTCGTTTACAATGAAGCTAAGTCTAATTTCAAAATGGGAAATTAAAAAGTGTCCTTTGTAATACAATATCATCGCACACTAATTTGCATAAAGCCAAGGTCTGTTCCAAATAAGTCGACTTGGACTTATTGCTCATTTCTGCACTAACCTCTCCTCAATAAAGTCCTTTTTTCACGTTTCCTATCTCCCTACCACTGATACTGTAGTTAAGCCGAACTTGGTTTAACAGATATTTAACACTTTCACATATTACCTACATAAATTGTGGATATAAATGTGAAAAAAACAGTTTTTTTCTCTTTCCAACAGTACTTTAGTATTAACAGATACATAGTAGAGCGTTTAGCTACAGTGAAAACAACGCACATGAGGCGTAACCCGAGTTGATCGACCAAGACATCGTCAGTGACGCTTTCAATCAAAATATAACGTTTGCAATTTCGGTGTCCTGTAAGGTGAAGTTCACTCGTTTTCAACTGTGTGTTCCAGAATGGCCTACTATCTTCGCTGCCGTTCATTGGGCGGTTTCTTGGGGGCATAGTCACTGCCTACATTGCTGATCTGATGCAGTCAAAGGCCGTAATGAAAACAACATACACAAGAAAAATGTTCCAGACAATTGGTAAATAGTTCCAGACAGCTAGCCAATACTTTTGACAGTTGGTAAAGAGTTCCAGACAGTGGGGAAAGTAAGGAAGGATAACAATATATGGATGAACTACTTCTTTATAAACAGTGAGAGCGACGTTCTAACACCGTTTTGGTGTAGGTTCTAACACTGTTATCAAGCAAGTGATGACTTTTCTCACAATGTACCCATCACTTGATAACGGTGTCAGAACCTACACTGTTTCTAGAACAGAACCTAGATTGTTTCTTTCTAGAGTGAGTAAGAACGCATGATTTGACTGTTTTCATTTAGATTCCTGCATGGCTGGGGACACCAGAAGGGGGCTTTACACATTATACCCATGGAGAGATTCAAACACTTACATTCGTCATGCTAGCCTATGCTTCAACCATTAGCCTACAGTATGAACCACTCTAGTGTTAGGGCACCTGTAAAAAACAATATATAATTTATAGTTTATTTTGTATTTCAGGGTCAGTCATTCCAGCCTCGTTGCTGATTGGCGTGAGTTATTTGAACACCGACCAGAGGGTGATGGCGGTGGGGCTACTGACGCTGACGATGACGGTCAACTCCACAACAATAGCCTCCTTCAGGGTTAACCATCTTGACATTGCTCCCAGGTAGAAATACAACACGTCTTTTGTGCAGATTTGACTTCCTTAGTCGTGTCATTATCTGCAGGTTGCAGTTCGAAATCCTGATTCTAAAGGTTCTAGGTTTAATCAGCACCACCTACCCGAGAGGAATCGGTGTTAACGGGATCGAACGATGACGATTCCTAACTTTGTTAATGTGACGGTCGATTGGTCAGTGCTCAAGATGTCAGTCACTTCATTGGTCAAGAATTGATTACAGAAAGACTGCCGTCATACAGCTGAAACATTGCCAGTATGGCGTTAAACGATAAACACTGAAACAAAGCAACGTCACATCAGGCTTTGGAGTTATTTCAGCGTTTAAGTGACATAACAGAAATACAGTTGAAGTCCCGGTTATTACGTCTTACCTGTACCAAAACGTGTCCTTCCCGGAAGATGAAGTATGGTAGCATTATTCGACACGTACAGTCATTTCCCATTGAAGTATTAAGCAAGTGTGAAGGGTTCAAGCCACGGTGGATATCTCGCCAACAAGTTGTATGTTTCCATGGGGCACCTGTCCAAGTTTCACTCTCGACATGAACATGTACGTTTCTAAGCTGTGTATGGTGCCACGTTGTTAGATGTTGGAGGCCGCCGAGTACACTTAACTGGCGATGCCCTGTGCCTTGCGTGGGCAGTATTTTCTAAGTATATCCTTTTCACATCTTTGCTCGTCACCAGATACTCCGGCCAAATAATGGGCTTCACGCAGACGTTTGCAATCGTCGGTGGCATCGTCAGTCCTCTTGTTACAGCAGCTATTACTATTGATGTGAGTATGTGCAAACACCCCATTCCAGCACAACACACTGCAGAGCATGTGCAACACAACGTAACACAACACACTACACAACATGTGCAACACAACGTAACACAACACACTGCACAGCATTTGCAACACAACGTAACACAACACACTACACAGCATGTGCAACACAACGTAACACAACACACTACACAGCATGTGCAACACAACGTAACACAACACACTGCACAACATGTGCAACACAACGTAACACAACACACTACACAGCATGTGCAACACAACGTAACAGCACAACACACAACACAACATGTGCAACACAACGTAACACAACACACTACACACAACACACTACACAACATGTGCAACATAAGCACATGTGCACTAACACACAACGTACACAACAACACACAACACTACACAACACATATGCAACACAACGCAACACAACACAACACAGCATGTGCACAGCATACACAACACAACGTAACACACACACAACATGTGCAACACAACGTAACACAACACACTACACAACATGTGCAACACAACGTAACACAACACACTACACAGCATGTGCAACACAACGTAACACAACACACTACACAACATGTGCAACACAACGTAACACAACACAACACACAACACAACACGCAACACAACATAACACAACACACACACTACACAGCATGTGCAACACAACGTAACACAACTACACAACACAACATGTGCAACACAACGTAACACAACACAACACACAACATGTGCAACACAACGTAACACAACGTAACACAACACACACAACATGTGCAACACAACGTAACACAACACACTACACAGCACACAACATAACGTAACACAACACACTACACACGTAACACAACACACAACACACAACACAACATGCAACACTGCACAAACACAACACACAACACAAGCATATGCAACACAACGTAACACAACACACTACACAGCATGTGCAACACAACAACACAACGTAACACAACACACACAACGTACAACATGTGCACAGCATGTGCAACACAACACAACACACTACACAGCATGTGCAACACAACAACACACGTGGCACACAACATAACACAACACACACAACACAACATAACACAACGTAACACACACTACACATGTGCAACACAACGTAACACAACACACTGCACAACACAACGTAACACAACACAACACAACACAACGTACACACACACACAACATGTGCAACACAACGTAACAACAACACAACACACAACACTGTGCAACACAACGTAACACAACACACACAAGCGTAACACAACACACTACACAACATGTGCAACACAACGTAACACACAACACAACACACATGTGCAACAACGTAACACAACAACACTAACGCAACACAACACAACGTAACACAACACAACATGTGCAACACAACAACACAACACACTACACAACAACACAACACACAACACACTACACAGCATGTGCAACACAACGTAACACAACACACCACACAGCATGTGCAACACAACGTAACACAACACATGTGCACACAGCATGTGCAACACAACAACACAACACCACACACAGCATGTGCAACACAACGTAACACAACACACTACACAACATGTGCAACACAACGTAACACAACACACTACACAGCATGTGCAAACACAACGTAACACAACACACTACACAACATGTGCACACACAACACACTACACAGCATGTGCAACATAACGCAACACAACGGACTACAACAACATGCAACAAATACAACGTAACACACACACTACACAACATGTGCAACACAACGTAACACAACACACTACAACACGTAACACAACACACTACATGTGCAACACAACGTAACACACGTCACACACACTACACAGCATGTGCAACACAACGTAACACAACACACTACACAAGCATGTGCAACACAACGTAACACAACACAACACTACACAGCATGTGCAACACAACGTACACAACACACTACACAGCATGTGCAACACAACGTAACACAACACTACACAACATGTGCAACATAACACAGCATGTGCAACACAACGGAACAACACAACACAACACACATGTGCAACACACACACATGTGCACACGTAACACAACGGAGCAACAACAACACACTAACACACACTACACAGCATGTGCAACACAACGTAACACAACACACACACAGCATGTGCAACACAACGTAACACAAACACTACACAAGACAACACAACATGTGCAGCATGTGCACAACACAACGTAACACAACACACTACACGCAGCACACAGCATGTGCAACACAACGCAACACAACATGTGGACCACAACGGAACACAACACACTATACAACATGTGCAACACAACGGAGCAGAAAGGGGGAGACTGAGTCATACGCCAAGGATAACACTCCGCAGTGCATTACAGCGTACCCAAACAGCGTACCCTACAGCGTACCCAAACACCAATATCCTGACAAATAGTTACAACACAATACAGCACTGAATACTCAACCGATCAACACCCAGATACACACTCACACACACACACACACACACGCACACACACACTTACACAACATACACACGCTCATACACACACAACATACAAATACCCATACGCAAAGCCGCCTGAAATTGCAAAGATCAATGTTCATGAGGTCAACGACTATGATTTCTCGACGGGACCGCCGTCATTGACCTGGTTGACCTGTCAAGTTGCTGAGTGAGGTGTTTAACAGCAAATCCTACACAATAAAGTGCTTTTGACAAAAACATCAGTCAACACACTACGATGTCCCCAACCCACTGTATCCACACTAATCATACGTTCGACATTGTTTAGAAGCACCTCAGTGCTTTAGGGGATACATACTTTCCCATGGGATCAATACTTTCAAAAACTATTATCTCGCTGTAAACACTATGAATCCGTTCGTGTCACGGGTGGCCCACTGGTTTAAAGAAGTACTTGTTATTGTCCGAATCCCGGTCCGAGTCAGTTTTGTCCTACCTGTGCCCGTGGGCTTCATCAAAGTGGTAAAGGTCCGCGACCTGCATTACTCCGGGTTTTCCTCCCTTATTAAGCAGACACGCCGTGATATAACTGGAATACTGTTCCCAACGGCGGTAAACTTCACTCACTAAAGTTAGTCTGCAATTCATATTCTGGTGAGTAGGTATGTTTGGATTTTACTGGACTTTTGGACAAGAATGTTTTTATTAATGAACAATTATTCCAGCACATAATTTATTAGACTATTCTGTTTACCTACTTTCATCTTCAACGATTTCTTGAACTCTTAAGGGGCGGTAGGATAGCCTAGTGGTTAAAGCGTTCGTTCGTCACGCCGAAGAACAGGGTTCGATTCCCCACATGGGTACAATGCGTGAAGCCCATTTCTGGTGTCCCCCGCCGTGATATTGCTGGAATATTACTAAAAGCGGCGTAAAACCATACTCACTCACTCTTGAACTCTTAATGTATTTAACTCTTTACTTTTCTATAGGGGACAAGGGAGCAATGGCAGATCGTATTCATCATCACAGCTACCATCGTCCTGTTCTCCAACATCGTGTTCGTCCTGTTTGGCAGTGGGCGGGAACAAGCCTGGGCTAAGTTTAAGGAAGCAACCATCGACATTCCACGCATGTCAGAGCAGAATCACTCCCAGACTGTGAATGCAGAACAGCAGAATGCGCCCCATGTGTCTGTTATACATATCCAGGGTGGGGGCTCGTATGACTTTGTGTATGACGTTAAAGTGGATACAAAGAATGAGGAGTTGGGTAAAGTCAACACAGGCTTTGATGGGGATGATTCAGGAATTGTACAGTCGGAGGAAGGTTCCAACGATATCATAGAGACTACCCGGATGTAGGATCAGACGTGATGAGATGATGAACTGTGAACTCGGCGAAACGTGTCGGACTAATTATGGAGGTATGAGTGAGACGAACCCAGGGCATTTGACGTGTCTGCAGTTGGTGTAACCTTCTGGTCGGACAGCCATAATAATCGACATGTGAGGAAGTGTAACTGGAGCTTTAGAATACATGCTAATGTAACTGTACAAATGATTACGCATCTCTTCATCTCCGATGCGGTACAAATCCTAAATGAATGCAATTATTCTGAAGATTCTGTGCTCACTTAGCTCCAACTGCACTAACTATATGTCATCGGAAGTGACGTTTTAATAAACCAAGATGGTGGCCCCCGCAATAATCGTGCGGATTGTGGATCATGTCGAGATATACTGCCATTTGTTGGTCAATGCGGTCTTATGTAATTATATTTAACCTAGTCGTGTTTCAGGATTATGGTATCCAGAGTCCAACACGTCTGTGAATGTGTTTGTGTATGTGTGTGTTATCTCTTTCTGTTGCCTAGCAACAGTGTATATACCTAAACCAACGGTCAACGCAAGTTCAGATTATAGTTTTGGGGACATGTTATGCACGACTGACCTTAGGCTATGAAACATGAACTTTCTTCAAATTCTTGGAGGTCTCAGAAATTATTTCGACCACTATTTAAATGACCAAAGATGTTTTGATATATTTTATAGTTGAATATATATATCAATAGAGAAATGCATATGTCATGTGATATTGACCAATAGAAATACTGAACAAGAGATATAGTTGTTACTGTTATGTCAGATGTGTCTTCATCTATCCCGGCGATCAGGAGATATGTTCTGGTTGCTCCAGAGTTCGGACCAGGAAACATGTATCGGATGGTTAGAAATTGTAATATCCCGGAGTTCGGCGAAGTAGAAGTGTATTTGGGACTCTAGAATTGTGTTATCCCTCAGTTTAGGCAAACACAATGTACCTTGTGTTCAGGATCTGTTCTGTCCATGGGTTCGGACCAGTGGACATATACATGGTATCTAGGATCTGTTCTGTCCTTGAGTTCAGATCAAGGGACATGTACCTGATGTTCAGGATCTGTTCTGTCCTTGAGTTCAGATCAAGGGACATGTACCTGATGTTCGGGATCTGTTTTGTCCTTGAGTTTGGACGAGGGTGTACTGAGTGTTCCTATAGCTCAGTGATATGCATGGAGACCTCCTCGAGCATTAAATCAACCTACAAGTGATCAATCCGACAGTACATGACAGCAAACGGGCAATGTTAAACACCCCACCTTCGATGCTGATTGTCGCTTTGTTCTACTGAACAAACAAACACATATTTACACAATACATCTTTATTCATGTAACAATATTGGGGTATAAAACTATCTTCTATCCAATCTTCTGTGGGGCAGTGTAAGCTGGAGGTATGCAATATCGTGTCACATCTCTCGTTAATGTTTGCTGCACACAATAAAGCATACAAAATTCTCCAAAGGCATTTAAAGGTTGGTGTAGTGGAACAAGACAAATGTGGATAACCACTTCTTTATCTGTTCCTCACGACGTTTCAGGGCTAGTTCTTGCCCCTTCTTCAGGTGAATGAAGAATCCACCTGAATAAGGGACAAGAACTAGCCAAGAACTTTTCTTGTAAAACATACAAATGTAAAATTCAACATAAATAATGCAAAACAATCTAATATCATATACCTAAATGCATCGCTAAGAATGACAATAAACGTCAGACCTCTTGTTACCAATATCAAAAACAGGGAACAATCTCTACGTGAAATCCATCCAGGATTCCAGTGTGCGTGTATAGGCGTATGCTTACTCAGACAAAATTGAAATGCCCCTGATGTGGCCATTTCTGCTTCTTACAAACAATAGTTCTGTTTTGTTCACCTGTATTCCGGTGGGCACACCTAAACATGTCAGTGAGTGGCCTATGGCACACCTAAAACTATTACGTTTCCTTGCCCCCAGCTCCTCTCGGGTCAGGATAACTGATATCGATATGCGCTTGTCTCGAAGTACGGATTTATCGATATATATATTTGAGAAGGCCAACGAAATGAGTGGGGGTATTTAACGATGAATAATGAAATGTGATCTATGGTACGTTCCTCGCAGTGACCTTGGCGGCCATAGCAACCAAAGAGGTACGTTGATAGTAGTCCCCATACTTCAACAAAGACTTACGATTGTCGTGGAACCAGACCAAGGTCACCCTACTTACATCTATGATATAGTCACAGGGCGTCGCCCTTGTCAGTCGGCCATTGAATCTGGAATTATGATTATAATCCCACAAATTGACGGGGTATTTGTTATCATCATGGAGATAGTAGTCTATGATACAGACAAAGGGAGTGTAGAAACAACGTAGATCTGTCAAAGGTGTAAACAATTTGAACGATATATATTTTGAAGAGATTTAGCGAGTGAGGTCGAGATATCAATTCCCGAAGCACCGTTTAAAACATTTGGCTTTGGTCGAAATATGTCCAAACATTTACCATATTTCATTTTTCGACGGATGTCTGACTAAATTTCAAAATTCGTAATGACACCTAATATATGTCTCAAACAAACCTTGCGATGCACACACGTGCATATCAGTAAAAACTAGCTGCAGATGTATTGATAAATAAAGGTGCGGGTAATAGCGGTGAATCGCAAGTATTTGACACAGGGTAACAACACTGGCAGTGAGGCGTGTGAGGTACAGGCACGTGTGTTTGGCAAGATGGTCAGCGCGTGATGTTGTACTCTCTAACATGTAGACGTAATACTCGGATAAACAGGTGGGGCTGGCGTCTATTTTCTCATCTTGGTGGTGTGGGGCGGGTACCCAGTTAAAAGTGTTTGGATCCTTTTCGTCTTGGCAAGTGGCATGTGGAGGGATTGTGATAATTTCTATAAAATGTTACCGAACTAAAATTGAAATGTATAAATCATGCACAGAAAGTCCATGAACCCTCGATATATAAGATATCTTTGTCGACATCCGAGCATTACATTCAGTACAAGTCTATCAGTACTAACTTCCTTCGACAGTCTGATGAACGGGTCCATTCCTCTCCTTACAACCGACACCAAGCACATAGGGGACCGTTCATACTTTATGGCCTTTGGCGATGATGATTTTTTGTGGAGAAGCATGCACAATGTGAATGACCCCACTAAAATTTAAGTACAAAGTAAGTGACACCACCACCACCACCCCCACCCCCACCCCTAATAAAAAGAAAAGAAGAAAAATAGTCAATGACCTCCCCCCGTTTCCATAAATTTTAAGCATAATTGAAGCCCTTTAAAATCATCATCATCCCCATAGCCATAAATTGTGAACGGTCCCTATGGAAAATACAAGCCAAAATAACATCCCAATAGTCATTCGCCTTGGTTTGAACAAAATGCCATCACAAAACATATATATGTAAGCAAAAAATCAGCAAAGAACGACATATTTTGAGAGAATTTGATAGCTTTGTCAAAACACAAGGCCATAAATTGAAATGTCGCAAATAGTCCAAACGCTTTCCACTGCTAAATATATAGGTATACCAAAATAAGTGAGATAAGTTATTCCCACAAATGAATTGTCCAACATGGCATCCATATCAGAAATGAACAGTTTGGAGGAAAACTAAATGTTAAACACGTTCTTTGATTTCTGGGGACCAGTCAGCAGACCCAAGAACGCCTTTTGAGAGAATTAAGAGCATGGTGATAGCGCAAGGAATGATTCAAGGGCTGATCTTAAAGTCATCACAAAACCCACTTCTGATTTCTTTCATATTAAAGCTGACAAACAATTTATATATGACGCCATGACAAAATGGCCTCGACATACCAGCACTTGCAGGAACAACTTTCAGGAACAACTCATACATTTCATAAATCTAACCTGTAACGTCAATGTTTAATAACACGAACACTGACACACACCCTGGAGGTATTCATCCGCTTACTGTACCACCCCGGCTCCAACAACAAACATTGGCACCACCCAGATGATCTGGGATTCCCGATTGGTCAACATTCCCAATAAAGATCACACTTAAGACCCGGAAGCAATAGTTCATAGCATACGTAGCCGTTAACGCTTAGGGACAGTTAAAGCACTGGCGATGACGTCATGAACAACAAGGCAGCAACTCCGCATTCTCTGACGTCAGAGTTGAAGTGACTGTTCTCCCAGTCTCGAGCTGCGTCCTCAACCGGTCCTCCATATATGGCTGTGTTCTACACTAGACCAGCATCTTTCGCCAGTGAGTAGAAGTGACTGCTCTTGTTCGTCAGCAGGACATGAGGATGGTCATATTCCAGTACAGCCCCTGCGCCCATCACGAGGATCCTGCGGAACAATGAGAGAGTGGGATAGCACTTACGTCGCTTTGAATAACACTTCAAAGCGAGTACTTCAATCACATGTCTAGTATAGTGAAGCAATGCAACACATGGAGAACAATATTGCACCTAAACTGACGTTCAAAAGAAAGTACACACCTGATTCTTTGGTAAAATATTTTCTTTAAAACAGCATTAATATTTAAAAAGTGTTTTGATTCTGCCTTGTCACAAACATTGTGCAAGTGTTTCCAAAACACCACAGATATCGTACCCAATTACAACATTGCTAGAAAAATATTTATTTTCTAGGGGGGGATAGTCCCAAAACACCAGGTGTGTACTTTCTTATGTACGTGAGTATATTTGCGGCAAGCAACATACTGAATGTGGAAAGCAAGGGTGATTGATGTCTGCTGCGATGGATGGCGTAGCAAATACTTTACACTTAATTGTTGTTACAAATGCGTAAGGTGAAACTTGACCTGACCTGTCAGAGTCCATGATGGTGTGTAGACGGTGTGCGATGGACAGTGGGACTCACCTGTCATGGTCCACGATAGTGTGTAGACGGTGTCTATAGACAGTATGCGATGGACAGTGCGAATCAAATAAAAAAAATATACCAAGATCGATTGACTCACCTGTCATAGTCCATGATGGTGTGTAGACGGTGTGCGATGGACAGTGGGACTCACCTGTCAGAGTCCATGATAGTGTGTAGACGGTGAGCGATGGACAGTGGGACTCACCTGTCATAGTCCATGATGGTGTGTAGACGGTGTGCGATGGACAGTGGGACTCACCTGTCATAGTCCATGATAGTGTGCAGACGGTGTGCGATGGACAGTGGGACTCACCTGTCATAGTCCATGATGGTGTGTAGACGGTGTGCGATGGACAGTGGGACTCACCTGTCATAGTCCATGATAGTGTTCAGACGGTGTGCGATGGACAGTGGGACTCACCTGTCAGAGTCCATGATGGTGTGTAGGCGGTGTGTGCGATGGACAGTGGGACTCACCTGTCATAGTCCATGATAGTGTGCAGACGGTGTGCGATGGACAGTAGGACTCACCTGTCATAGTCCATGATATTGTGCAGACGGTGTGCGATGGACAGTGGGACTCACCTGTCATAGTCCATGATGGTGTGTAGACGGTGTGCGATGGACAGTGGGACTCACCTGTCAGAGTCCATGATAGTGTGCAGACGGTGTGCGATGGACAGTGGGACTCACCTGTCAGAGTCCATGATGGTGTGTAGGCGGTGTGCGATGGACAGCAGTGGGACTCACCTGTCATAGTCCATGATAGTGTGCAGACGGTGTGCGATGGACAGTAGGACTCACCTGTCATAGTCCATGATATTGTGCAGACGGTGTGCGATGGACAGTGGGACTCACCTGTCATAGTCCATGATGGTGTGTAGACGGTGTGCGATGGACAGTGGGACTCACCTGTCATAGTCCATGATGGTGTGTAGGCGGTGTGCGATGGACAGTGGGACTCACCTGTCATAGTCCATGATAGTGTGCAGACGGTGTGCGATGGACAGTGGGACTCACCTGTCATAGTCCATGATGGTGTGTAGGCGGTGTGCGATGGACAGTATGGTACAGCTTGAGAACTCTGCACGTATTGTCTCCTGGATCAGGCTGTCCGTCTCCAGGTCAACAGCGGCTGTAGCTTCATCCAACACCAGCAACTTAGACTTCCGCAACAGTGCTCGGGCCAGACACACCAACTGTCGCTGTCCTACGCTAGAAGCAAAGAACATCAATGTGGGGTTGGTGGGTGCGTGCATGCATGTATGTATGCGTGCACACGTGCGTACAAAAGACTATGTTTCGTTTCTGGAACTGATGAATTCGTGATTAATTATCTCATTTGTAAAATACAGCGAAGTGTATTCATTTTGTTCCGGTGAATAAGTATCTTGTTCATCTTGTTACGAAAAAGCCCCTTTTTTACAAGCTGGTTAACTATGCATGTTCAGGTTTTTCCTCCAGTTTCTGGGGTGTTCTTGGTGTACCAACCTGAGATTGACTCCCCCCTCCCCACATTGATAATACAGCCCCTCGGGGAGACCGGCCACGAACTCCTTCAGATGGGCTTGTTGTAGGGCCAGCCACACGGCGTCCTCGCTATACTGCTCGAACGGATCCAGATTCATGCGGAGTGAACCGGAAAACAATACTGGATCCTGCGAGGTAAATATATTTGGCTGTATTGAAAAGTATTGACATATCAAGGAAGGGTGTATTCGTGAAAAAAGACACGACAGCGAGACTTTCCATAATAATTTTACGTCCCTTGAAAAATACACGTTTGCCCCGACATGAACAATACAACGGTGATTTGAAGAATGCCAAAGCTACTGCTTTTTGTTACAGAGAGTGGTTCCCGAACAAACGATGCACGTGTCGGTCATACTCAGGAGGTATTAGATGCAAGTATCAGTCAAAAATGTGTATATATTGTAGAAAAGTACACGCACATTTATTACTTTTATAAACCCCGTGAATAGGGTATGTTATAGAAAATCCAAAAATCATAATTAGGACCAAGTGCGATCATCTTGACTTCTATGTCAAATCAAATGGGACTGAGAGGAAGACAAATATTTTAATCAAGTATATGACATCATCACCAACCTGAGGGAGAATCGTAATCTTTGACCGGAGATCGTGAAGGCCAAGACGTTCTATCGCGTGACCATCTATCTCAATGCTGCCACCTTCCGCCTCCACCAGGCGGAACAGAGACACGCTGAGGGACGACTTGCCTGCCCCAGTCCGCCCGACAATTCCCACCTGGAATGTGACGTCACAATGCAGGGAGATTCTCTACCATTTTAATTCAGGTCTTCGAGAAGACTTTAGGCGGATGTTCAATTCCAAAATATCTTGTTTCAACGGAGACGGGACTCACAGACCAAAAAGGTTCACACCAATGCTAATGCAGGGTAATTTACATAGTTATTTTCATAGTCACAGGCTATCTTACTTATGCTTTAAATATTTGTATTCAACGATCCATTTAGATATAAACCTACTGACCTTTTCCCCGCCCTTGACACGGAACGTGACCCCCCTTCAGAATCAGGTCAAGGCCGGGTCTGTATCGCGTTGTATACAACTTGAATTCGACACTTCCGGTCTGCGGCCAGTCGTGATTAGGCCGGTTGCGGGAGTTGATCCAATCTCCCTGAAAGGGAAACAATATCGTGGATCCAAGAATGGCAAAGTCACGTAATACAATGGTTAGTTACATAATCTGAGGAACAAACTACTGCGATTGTGTTTGGCAAAAGTACGACAGTAGGCCGTAGGTGCCAGGTTCCGGCTAATTAGCAGCATTTAATTAATGAGCAAGAGTCAACTAAACAAATGTAAGCTTTCTTTGTAAATGAATCAAATCTATCATCATTAGAGGACGAGAACTTTTTATCATTTCAAAATTTCATTATAGTAGTCATGGTGTGGTTCAAGTGGTGAACAGTTTAACTTTTTGACGGGTCAGTGCATCTCTGGAAATGTGTGGACTGGTACAATGACTCATGTTTGCCATGTCAGAAATTTCATCGATCCGTCAGATGTTTCTACTGAACGTAACCACGGTACCTCATATACCTGCCACCACCACCACCCGGATACAACATATCTAGACAATAGAGGCCACTTGATATACACTGACCTCCGTGGCAAGGTCGGAGTATTCCTTCACTCTCTCCACAGACACGATATTGGTCTCAAGGTCACTGAGGGTGCGGACCAACCACTTGAGAGACTGTGTAATCTGGAAATAAATCAGCGTGTAGACAATGTGTATCAACAGGATCGAGAAGCTACAGCTTTCATGACCAAACTTGCAGATTCAGTATTGTTTGTGAGGGGTAAGGTGTTATGAAAAATCAAATCAGAGCGTGTAGGTATAAACAAAGCTCCAAACCGTCAGGGGAAAAATGGATCACAGTCAGCCAGGAACCATTGCGACTACTTTTTTCATTCAAGTCTGATTTTACATACGCATGAAGGAATCCCAGAAGTTTGGCCTTGATGAGTTTTAACGATGTTGAGGTCAAAACCTTGGGAATAGGATAAAAGCTTAAAGAGAATGTTCTCTTCCGTCGTCAGGTAAAATGTATGACCAAAATAATGCAAATTTCAAATTGTACTCATATAACTTTTATGAAATCGGTTTTAATCCTGTCTGGAGTTTCGCCCCCAGCCGTAGTGAATTTGCGGTGATAAGGCAACCTGGTTCGTCAGAGCCATTTCCCACTGACTTCACCAAAGAGGTCTGCATCACTTTAGACATCCACCCGACATCACGCTGACACCGACTCACTCCTCCACTCCAAGAGTAGCGTTGTCCCTACCTGTAAAGCATAGGTGACGGAGAGCCCTGCCGCCCCGCCGCTAATCCGGGGGTGAGTAGCGAGAACACCGAGGCAGAAAACACCACACAGCTGCTCACGATCTCGATCCATATACCCAGCCATCTGGAGATTCAACATCATAACTTCAAACATGAACATGAACAAAACTAATTTTTGTCACAATTAACGAACGGATGCCATGTTGTCCTTCATTAGCGTTCCGTAACTAGGTGTTCTAGTGGTTAGCATATACAAGTGTCTTGTATGACAAATATAGCCCATGGAGGTCCCAGATAGCAAAATATTGCTACACATTTGTCATGAGAAGGGGCTTCATGGATTTCAAGATTATGCATGCACGTGAGTGTGTGGCTGTTTGTACTTGTCTTGGCTTATGCCTGTTTGCAGGGCCAGCCCGCTGATATACCATGCTGCAGGAGAAACCCTAAATATTCCCAGTGCCAGTCAGGTTGACAATAGGTACCACAATTTGGTATGACGCAACCGGGGATTGAACTACTGCCCATTGAGTTTCAGAGCTGACGCTCAATCCGCTACACCAAAGACATGGACATTATGGTTCGTAAGAAACTGACATTTTGATATCAAAATTTGCAGAATTTCTGCAAGAATTCTCCGCAGCCATCACTATCACTGATGCTTGTTTCCGAGTAGTCCAACTCTGTACGCTTGCCCTACTGACCTATTGGCCGTGACAGCAGCGAAGTAGAAGATCTGGTTCTTGTCCATGCGTCTGATCGACTCCTCGATGAAGCGGTCCGTGGCTCCGTACGCCCTGATAGTGCTGGCTCCGCTGATGGACTCGCTGAAGTGGGAGAAGATAGGAGATCTGGAGGTGGCCTGGAGCCGCTTCAACTGCCGCGAGGAAGGGACGAAGAAACGCTGGAGGAAGAATTTCAAAATGTAGTCAGTGAAACACGGGGCTGCGCTGGGCAACAAGCGCGTTTTCTATGCGAATCGTGTGTCAGGATTTACCAATATATCACGACATGACTTTACTCTTTTCGCCAACACCAGGTGTCAATCATAAGATTTACATGACTGTTCCATACCTAGGAAATCAACTTCGACTGATATGCGAGTGGTTATTTCTTGGCATTGACATTCAATATTGATATTCTATCTTGGGAACGGTACCGTCCGTATTACCGAGATTATACTGTAGAAACCTACTTGAGCTTATCCACGAAACAATTACCATCAAAACTAGAGCGAGTCAATGATGAAGGTGCTTCAGCAAAACCATAACAATATTACAGAGAACAGATGTCTAGTTCATGTGAGGAATCGAACGCTGGATTGTGTATGAGGAGCGAACGCTGAACCCGGAGTCCAAATATCATATCCATACAACATAAATAACAACTAATTCATCTATTGGTATGTTTTATATATAGAGAGAAGGCGTATGTGACTTGAATAACACACACCTGGACCATGTAGTAGAACCCAACAAGGGGGAGAACTACTGTAAGGAAGAGCGGAGTGTTGATGCTGATGACGAGCAGCGTGCTGAACACCGAGAAGATGGTGGTCACGTACATGAAGATGATACGAGGGAGGTTGTTGTCAATGGTCTCCACGTCACGTGAAAAACGGTTCACGATTCTGCCGATAGGTGTCGTGTCAAAGAAGGACATGGGCGAGCGGATGGTGCGGTTGAGCATGTCGACGTGGAGGTTCCGGGCTGCGCGAACCATCCGAGTAGACGCCAGAAAGGCGTAGATGAGGACGAACACACCTGGATGAGAAATATAATTTTGAAGCTGTACATATTCACCATGTGAGGGCAGAAGTGGGAATATCGTGTCTTTTTCCCATCCAGAATATGCATTATCGTTACTGAATGGATGTATGACACTGTCGATTGGGTCGATTGAGTGTTTAGGACAGTGTGTCAGTTATATCCCATCACATCAGTTTTATGGGGGAAGAAATTCTAAGCAATGGAGGCCCCACACTTTTATGAAACATGATCAGGATGAACCGGCTTTCGAACCCGTGGTCATAGAATACTGGTGTGCCTAAGGGACACTACTCTGCACAGCAAATAGCGATTCATAAGATGACGAGACCAACCCAGTCTAATTAACACTCAGCCACTTCATAGTGAAAGAACATTCACTCTCTCCTAGGTACGAGGTACACTCGTATTCAAAGATACAGCACTTCACACTTTGTTGGATGTGTCAATAGTTCTGAATTACGTCAAGATCATTTTACCAATTTACCAAGAATTGCTTTTGCATAATTTACTCTTTAGAACAGTAGGGGAGCTTCATTTTTAATTTACGATTGAAAAAATTGGGAGCTATATCGGAGTCAGCCAATAGTGACATGATAATAGTGAATGTTTTGAGAGTGCATCACCACTTGCACTTCCTTATGACCATAGTTGTTTATACAGTAATCGCTCTTGAAAGATGATTGGTGTATGACGTGAAATTTGCATGTGTACGAGTTTTCATTTTGAAAAATATATGACTAGAATATTGCCTTGGCAACGCTAATTTATATCAACTCTCCCTCATTATCTACTACCCCAGTCAATAATGTCACGGCTTTATCGCTTCGTCTGCAACAGCAGTCAAACAATGGCTACTGGCTACATTCTTGCCCCCAGACCCAAACTGGAATGTTTGTTATATAAGCATGGGAGACTTTTCATCTCCGGAAAATCCAATGTGAGTGAGTGAGTTTAGTTTTACGCCGCTTGTAGCAATATTCCAGCAATATCACGGCGGGGGACACCAGAACTGTTCTTCACACATTGTACCCATGCGGGGAATCGAACCCGGATCTTCGGCGTGACGAGCGAACGCTTTAACCACTGGGATACCCCACCGCCCGGAATACGCCAACATATGCGAATATGTTACACACTGCTGCGTAAAAGGAAGAATTACAAACCTTCTGAAAGCAGTACTGGACTGAAGACATTCGACAGATCACTGCAAACTAAGGTCAACAACAGAACTATGTCACCGTATCAAATACATCACCATAGAATTGCTGTTTGATATTTAGCTACCATCAGAGACCTGGGTGAATAGTTTAAACTACGAGTCTGACAGGCGTATTTTCGGATACCTTGAACGCATCCCAGCACTCCGTAGATGGTCAAGTAGTACCGGTCTACGGGCAGGAAGGGGTCTGTGGTAGAGTTGGGGGTGGGTTCGTCCCCCGTCCATTTTGCTAGCCAGATGTTGGCCGCTACACTCGCTGCCTGGTAGCAGGCGAATAGCAGGAACATCACACACGTGGCCAACACGCCGACTGCCCGGATGTAGCTGATGAACACAGAGGCCTTCACCTGAATGTACAACAATCAATACAACAGTCACCTGCATGTACACCATTACAAAAGTCGCCTAAATGTACACCAATACAACAGTCACCTGCATGTACACCAATACAACAATCACCCGAATGTACACCAATACAACAGTCACCTGAATGTACACCAATACAACAGTCACCTGCGTGTTCACCAATACAACAGTCACCTGAATGTACACCAATACAACAGTCACCTGCGTGTTCACCAACACAACAGTCACCTGCATGTACACCAATACAACAGTCACCTGTATGTACAACAACACAACAATCACCTGCACGTACATTAATACAACAGTCACCCGAATGTACACCAATACAACAATACAACAGTCACCTGAATGTACAACAACACAACTGTCACCTGAATGTGCACCAATATAACAATCACCTGAATGTACACCAATACAACAGTACGTTAACGTGAAATATGGCTTTTAATGACGCTGCTCCTTTCTGCCACTACCCGTGAAGGTCCGGGTTAGAATATTGATCTTCAGTAACCCATGCTTGTCGCAAGAGGTGACTTACGGGATCAGGTGGTCAGGCTCGCTGACTTGGTTGATACATGTAATCGGTTCCCAATTGTGCAGATCGATGCTCATGCTGTTGATCACTGGATTGCCTAGTCTAGACTCGATTATTTACAGACCGCCGCCATATAGCTGGAATATTGCTGAGCGAGGCATAAAACAAAACTCACTCACTCACTCCTTTCTGTCACCTCAAATCTGAACAGGCAACTCCGTTTTCTTAGTTGACGTTTTAGGTTTAACTTGTTGCCTGTATGACTAACACTCTCCTACCCAGAGTTCCATGCGGCAAGCCAGCATAGTATCTCTGCCACAGGCCAGAAAAATGTGACGATTCGTTCCATCTTGCACCGTCCATGCAATATAGTGTACAGATTTCTTTAACTCTTTTATTTTGACGAGTCTACACATCTTACTAAACATATTGAATAGAATGGTTTAGTTTCACTGAGAAAATATCCAAAAACATGTAACACTATTTCGATTTGCGTAGCGATCCTTTGTTTACATAGGTTGTACGGCTCCACGTGCTGTCATCGAAGCTGATGGAGAGCAAACGATGCAGCCAGTTTGATATCTAAATATGTACTGTCATAAATCTTACTGTCGCAGTTGTGAAAGAATATATGTGTAACAATGTAAAACAATATGAAGAGAGCGCCGAAAAGCTTTCGTGAGTCCAGTCTCTTCTTATTATGAATATGCGCGTTTGTTTACAAACAAAAGAAAAGTCCGATCACGTGATATGCAAATTAGCCTGTGGCAGTGATGTTATGTTAAGTCATCGCTGTGCCGGAGTGTGTATGACTAAATCAACTGGCTTGAATACCTTGACATCCAGTATGACAATACAAGCATGACCACGTGCATGTGATAAAATGTGTATGATAACGTGTGTTACACGTGAGTAACAAGACGAGTGTGATAACACATGTATGATAACACATGCCACACCGCGGGCATGATAAAACGTGGAGGGAGACGGTTACTTAGAAAACCTGAGGTATGACAAAACGGGCATGTACCTGGCCAGTTTCCGCTTTCTCTTCATCTATGAGCCTGCCGACATTTATAACAGACTGCCGTCTCTCCTCTGAGGATCCACTTCCGGTAGAGGCCGTCAGATTCCTGTGGGCATCACCAGACATATATGTACTGACTCAGTACTATTTCTCATGCTCACTATTTCTCATGCTTACTATTTCTCATGCTTACTATTTCCCATGTTTATTATCATCCAGAAAGAAATGTTTTCTTTCTCTATAGTCATGATTTACAAACACATGTTTTCATGTGTCAGTTCCTGCCACCAGAAGCTTGAGAATGTCAACCATCATATTTCCGACAGGAAAGAAAGGCGACAGACCTGCGCCTGCGAACCACGAAGTTCCTCTCGTCCCCGGAAGTTGCACAGTCCGACGTGCTTGTCACAGACTCCACGTGCTGCCACATCTTCTCCTTGAGTTCTCGGACTACGAGATTTGAAATATGTCATACATTGTTAATGTCATCACAAAACGTCTAAAGGAAGGGATAGGAGCTTAAATGTGTGTATGTACGATGTTAAGGAAAGCGGGCATGACTGCGCTTCCGTTAGACCGATGTGCCGTTGTACAAAGCGAACTTAGCGCTAAGGTGATCGTAACATCCATACCTTAACATAGACGTAAGGTAGTTTTAGCGCTAAGGTTGTTTTGTATAACGGAACCCTGACCTTCTCATTTACGGTGTTAGCCCACAATTTAGTATCGCTGTCAGACGTAGTATTCTGCCTCCATGCTGACCAGTCCTTGCACTTTTATGCACTTTGAAAACAGTGTCAGGCAGATTAACACAAATACTGTTTTTAAATAATGAAAATTTCGTTAGATATGGCGGAACTGGGTATCGAAACCCCGCCGATCCATTCTCATGGAAGAGGCTCTATCAAGTAGACCAGGGGATTAACGAGCAAGTCAGGTACAGATTCAGTTATGTACCTTCGGTGTCTTCGTCTGTCTCTGTGTCGTTGTCCTCTGTAGTGAAGTGGTACTTGAGAAACTGCGCAAAGGGTCCATCATGCATCATCAGTTTGACGTACGAGCCGCTCTCAGTTACCCGCCCCTCAGACATCACCACTACCGTGTCCACCAGGGGGAGCCAGTGAACGGCATGAGTCACGAAAATACGAGTCTGAAGATACAGTTGTATGTATATATATGTTTTATTATTGAGTACAGTTTTATACCGCTAAGTACAACTATTAGGAGATTATCCTGTTGTGTTTACATTTTGGAAGTGATTATAGTTGGTTGAACGCTGCTAAATGTCATTTAAAACCGAACGCTGCTAAATGAAACATTTAGCAGCGTTCAACCAACTATAATCACTTCCAAAATGTAAACACAATAGGATTATCCCCATTCTACCATGACATATGCACCATGAATGAAACGCGTTTTAAATATGCACTCATAACCCTTGCGTAATGTTTTGACACTACGCGCAGTGAACCGGCTCTCAGAAGTGGTTATTGAAAAAATTTCATTTCTACTTTTTTGGTAACAGACAATAAAAAACGAACATGCTTAAATGCCATGGTAGAATGTCCAATGCACCGATGAGAGGAAAAACGCGTTAACTACTCCACCACCTCAACACGTGTGTGGTTACATTTAACACCACCTTTATCAGCATGTCACTTATATCATAGCTCGGTGCAGGACAGAATCTCAAACAGAGAACTGTCGTGTGTCCCAATGCCTTCTTCATCCTGGTCAAAACCCCTAAGCATGCGTATGATCCTGACAAATAAAATATTTTGGGTCAACACAGAATTCGAACCTTCGACCAATAGACCTCAGCACTGCTACTTTTAGTGCCTTTCTCTACTTGGCCACCTGTGAAATGGATATTGGTTATATACCCCATGGATGAGAAAGGACCCACAAGACATTGGCTTTCTACCCCGTGTCCATGTGAGGACTTGCGCAACTCCACAACCCGGAAGACTGCAAGACTCCCCTCGTTGTAAAGACACTAACCAAGCTATTGAAGGCAACTCACTTTGTGCTTCAGCAGTCCTTTGTCGCTGATGACCTTCCGGAAGATGTGTTTGCCCACGTGGGAGTCGACTGCGCTGAGTGTGTCGTCAAGGAGGTAGACGTCGGCATCACTGTACACTGCACGTGCAAGACTGACGCGCTGCTTCTGTCCTCCACTCAGATTAATACCCTGAATATACACCCTGAATATATACCCTGAATATATACCCTGAATATACATCGAGTATCTAAGAATGCGTTGTTTGTTTGTTTGTTTCACGCCGCACTCAGCAATATTCTAGCTATCTGGCGACGGTCTATAAATAATCGAATCTGGACCAGACAATCCAGTGATCCGCGCAATCGGGATACTATGGCATTCTAAGAAAAGATACGAGTTGTAATCTTTCCATTGACAGTCAGACGGGCTTAACCATGTTTCCTAGATGGGGAATCGAATCCAGACTTGATTAGAAGCATGGCATGAAGCCTGTTTTGTATATAAACCTTTCAAGCTGACTTTGACTTTATGTGATACCTTTTCTCCTATCTCCGTCATATCCCCTCCTGGCAACATGTCTAAATCGTCCTTCAGTGCGCACGCCTCAATAACTTTCTCATATCGCTTCCGTTTCATTTCGTTTCCAAACAGAATGTTGTCCCGCACTGTTGCATTCTGGATCCACGCCTGTTGCGGAACGTATGCGATCCTGCCCTGAATATATAATAGTGTGACAAACAGAGAATTTATGTATTAATTCCACGATTATAAATGTGGATCTTTTGGCATAGAACTTCAATTCAACAGGTTATAGGTAAACATGATAGATGATGTGTGGGTTTATGGCACGTGGAGCGGTGGTCACGCCGAAGATCCGGGTTCGATTCTCAAAAATGGGAACAATGTGTGAAGCCCATTTGTGGTGTCCCCCGCCGTGATATTGCTGGAATATTGCTAAAAGCGGCGTAAAACTAAACTCACTCACTCACCTATGGCACAAACGTGGATATTCATGGCTTTTTGTCAAATCCATGTATAGCTTCCGGAAATGTCGAGAAGGTATTATCGCGATGAGTGATCTGATTGTATTCATTCCGAAGTTAGGCAACAATGTCGAGATGTGAGAGTTTGGAGGAACGCTGTGGTTATATTTACCCTGCGGTTCGCCTTGCCATGCACGATCTCCATGTCGCCTAAACACGCCGACAGCAAGGAGGACTTGCCCGATCCCACCTGGCCGGCCACGGCGACAAGATTCCCCTCCAGTACAGACAAGCTGATGCTGAATGGTGAAGTACATTATATTTACATAAAGGAAAAGCTCAGTGTTTTAGTGGATTTAGTATTTTTCCAGCAGCCAAAAACTTCAAATAAGGAGAGAGGAAGGTCATGCGAAGTGGGGAGGTTGGGGGTTGTATAGAAGGGTGGTGAGGGTAGTATAGCGAGGAGGGCAATACGGAGAGGTGAGAGTACGTGGTACTGAGAGCGAGATGCAGAGAATCTAGATTCTAGAATGAGGGGTGATACGATACCTTTGTCGTGGACAGCATCAAGAAGGTAATAATAATAACTATACAAAACTGACTGTATCAGTGTGGGAGAGGGAAGAGGCGGGCACTTGCATAATTGTTTCCAGCTTTCTTTGTGGCGATATCTCCACCTGTACCTACTTGGTGAGGATGTTTTTGCCGTCCTTCTCCCATCTGAATGTGCCTTTGTTGATGGTCAGTGCGTACTCTGAGAGAAAACACAAGGTTTGTTTAGTATTCTGGGTATTTCCAGCTTCAAAGTTAAAATAAGCTTTCCGAATAGTCTCTACAACTCAGGCTAGTATATATTATCTCCTCTAACTTAAGATACACGTGTGTGATTGGTTGAGATATGAGGTTTACATTTCATGTACGACGCTGGGAAATGAGGATTTACGAATACCGTAATACAAGCTAAATACAACTATTCACAACGCCTAATCAACTTTCCAACCGTAATGTAATGGCGACACTCTGCGTGTGGTATCGTCGTTCGCATGTCGAGGGGATGTCCGCGAAACGGTCGTAACACACTTATCAAACCACTTGAAGCGACAGCAGTGTTATGGAAGGGCGATAACTCTTGACGAGTATACGTGTACACATGCTGAGACGATATCAGTGAAGCGGCTCACCAGACATACTGTTAGACAAATACTTTGACGAGAGACATCACAGAGGCAGCACACTCTTTGTTCGTCAAAATATTTTCTTAAAACAGTTTTATCCACGCATGGTGACACAATATCAGCGGCACTGGTACCAATGCATTCCTTATTTTACACCATGATTCTAACATGAGATTACCACCATAGTGAATTTGATCAATTTTAAACCAAGTCAAGTCCGCCTTTCAATATGAACCGAAACGCTGTCAATGGCCTCCTACCTTTATCATGATAAACTTGGCACCTGTCATGACAATAGGGGTTACGGCGTTCGCTCGTACCCCACATGGGTACAATGTATGAAGCCTAGGGCTGTAACGATGTATCGAACTATCGATCAGTTGCAATTGTTGAGTATCCGCTAGTAATTAATGGACGGCAGAAACGAAAAACTATCGATAGTTTAGTAACTGACTTCCGTTGATAAATGTGCAGCGGAAAATACAGGAAGTACCAGATTCGTTTACTTTCATTAGAGTTTTCCGCCCCATTTATCTCTTAAACAAACTTGATTTGGGTTTCAAGTTTTTTCTCAGTTATTAAAAGAGACTCAAAACTACTTCAACTTGTTTTTTTATTTCATATAAACTATACATTCATTTGGGAAATGACTTCAAATGAGACAATTCAAGGAGAGAAAAAACTATTTCAATGGTATTACAATACTTGGTCGCAATAGACTATCGCTATCGCAATAGTATCTTGCAATACACTATTGCTATCGCAATAGTTGCTTTCCCCTCAATAGTCACCCCTAAACTGAAGCCATTTTCCGGTGTCCTCTGGTGGAATATTGCTAAAAGCCGCGCAAAACCATACTCCCTCACTCACGACAATACAGATTTACCTTCATGTAGGTTTTTTCCGACGGTAGTGGGGTCCAGTTCGCCGGACTTGAGGAACTTGTCTATCCGGCCGATGGACACCCTGGCCTGTGTGTATCATGTAAATTGTATTACAGTTATATCAGAAATGAATCATTTACAGCTCATGATCATAAAGCAGATAACAAACAAACTTTTATACACCTACGTGGCCCAGGACGTGAAGGATTTCGGCTTATTGAGGGCGTGGGCTGTAGGCCGGCCCATGATGTAACATCAAGGCAAAGGACTTCGAGTTAACGAGGGTATAGGATGCAGGTCAGTCCCATGACGTAACACTGAGGCCAAAAACTTCGAGTTAACGAGGGTGTAGGATGCAGGTCAGTCCCATGACGTAACACTGAGGCAAAAAACTTCGAGTTAAAGAGGGTATATGATGAAGGTCGGGTCTATGTCGTAACATCGAGTTAAAGGACTTCGAGTTAACGAGGGTTTGGGATGTAGGACCGGCTTATGACGTAACATCGAGTACAGGACCTTGAGTTAACGAGAGTGTAGGATGATGGTGTACCTGAGCGGTGTTGGAGATCATCTCGGGGATGAAGTTGATGGGAAACTGGAGGATGTTGAAAAGAGAGAGCGTCACGAACGCCGTCCCCGCGTCCAGGTGAACATTTGACGTCAGTACGTACGCGGAAAACGTCGCCAACGTCACCTGTCACAATAGTAATTTAGGTACTACATTACACTGCATCTAAGCACTATTTGTGGTCTGTAAAATGTTAAAAATTCAGAGATTGTTTTACACAAAACGAACAAACGTTTACCTTATTTTAAATTATCAACATTTAATTAAGATTTTACTTAAAAATCAAGCTAGTCACTGATGTCAGAAGCGGGTGTTATTTACTAAATACGGGGCACACGTCCACACGAAGGTGCTGAAGCCGTTGAGGTAGGCGATCTTCATGAGGATGTTCAGCTCTTCCTCCCTGATGGCGAGAATCCTGTCTCTGAAGGAGGCTTCCCAGGCGTACAGCTTCAGCACCTACAGATGAGGGGCACATACTGAGTGAGGTGATGCCAGCACCATGTCGGATACATGGACGCGCATCAAAGTGATGAGTGAGTGAGTGAGTGAGTATTGTTTTATAATATATATCACAGCACGGCGGAGGACACCAAATATGCACTAATCGTACCCATCTAGGGAGTAGAACACGGGTCTTCAGTGTGACGAACGCTTTAACCATTAGGCTACCCAACTGCCCCTCAAAGTGATGCATAAGGTTTATCAGTTGGTGAAACTTACGGACACATGCTTGACAATAAAGGATAAAGAAGTTATCATCCAGACAGTATCTTGCCTCTATTGTTGAGGAGAGACGATAGAATATTTTGGCAGGAGGGGTTGAGATGTCTAGAAGGGACAGGATGCTTGTTTCAGCCATGTCTTCAAAATACGCATGTTTGTCAGAGGTGGAGCCGAACAATTCTATATCAAAGCACGATATATCAGACTTCCAGCGCATGTCCAAAACATTTTTATAAGGATTACATTTTTAAAAAATGAGGGCTCCCTCATAACCTCACTGACACATCCATAGTACTGCCAGAGGTTCATATGCTGCACATTCAGACTAGTTTGATGTAAATGATATCCGGGTATCCCATTGGCTGCTTTACTGAAGTCTGTTGCATTTATTGTATAGATGTATAACCAACACACATGCATATTCAATAAACAAGGAGATGTTACCTTAATTCCGTTTAGCACTTCGTTGAGGAGTTTGATCCTACTGTCTTTCTTGATGAGGTTGAGCCGTTGTAGTTGCTGTTGTTTGTAGGCGAGGTAGGCGTTGATTGGCAGGAGCAGGATTAAAACAAAGAGGCCTGCCAGAACAGGGGCTCCCATTCTCGACCACAGCAGATAAACGGCGAGACAAGCCTTAAAGCGAGATTGTGTACAGTTGATAGTGTTATACTTCACTATGAAAGGTGACGTCACAACATTAGCATGTATATATAATTGTTATTTTCAATTGCTTTTGTATTTTATTTTATTATTCTATTACTATTTTATCACCAGCGCGGTTATGCAGGGTATAATGAATGAGAATCTTTTAACACATGAATTATGACAGCGGTCGAACCAGAGAATTGTGTTATTAAAGCCATATCACTGTCATGATTCCCACGACGTAAGTCGACCACATGGATGAAGGTTGTGAATGAGGCCGTGTTCCCCTCACCTGGAACGGGATGGACCACATCATCCAGGTGTAGCTGATCATACCCTGGATCCGCTGACAATCCACGGCCATCAGGTTTACGATCTCACCAACTGTGGACGTCTTCTGTGACTCGCTGTTCAGGAACAACGCCTGCAACCCAAGCTAACCATTAACACAGCAGTCGTTTCTTGTGGGTCTGTCTGTATCTGTCGACACGACGTGTCCATGTGAAGCACTCGTAAAAGGGACGACAGGGTAGCCCAGCAGTTAAAGTATTCACTCATCACGCCGAAGGCGCGGGTTTTTTCTTTAAAAAACGAACATTGTGCGAAACCTATTTCTGGTCACAGGCCCTCGTGTCTTTGCGAGGATTAAAGATTTAGAGAAAAAAATATAAAAAGTTTGAGATGACCCCCGACTCGAAATGTATCATGACATTGTACGGAGGAGCATTTCGAGTCGGGGGGTGGGTGGGGATCTCAAAAAGAATGTTTTTAAAATCTTTAATCCTCGCAAAGACAAGAGGGCTTGTGAACCCACGTTCTTGTCGACTACTTCAGCTATGCGCATTGTCGTTGACGTTGTACAGACGTCATTGCTGACGTTTTGTATTGTTACGTCTAAAACCTCTTGTGAAATATGGACGGGTAATAATCACACATATGATGTAACGTCTTGTACAGTATTGACAGACGATGGACCAAAGAACCCCAACAGGCGATACCACCTTCCCCAATGTGCCTAGGTACTTGTCTTCTTGCAGACAATGGACCATAGAACCCCACCAGCACGACCACCACCCATCCCCACCCCCATGTGCCTAGGTACTTGTCTTCTTGCAGACAATGGACCATAGAACCCCACCAGCACGACCTCCACCACCCATCCCCACCCCCATGTGCCTAGGTATTTGTCTAGAACCCTTGCAGACAATGGACAATACAATGGACCCCCCCACCAGCACGACCACCACCACCCATCCCCACCCCCATGTGCCCAGGTACTTGTCTTCTTGCAGACAATGGACCATAGAACCCCACCAGCACGACCACCACCACCCATCCCCACCCCCATGTGCCCAGGTACTTGTCTTCTTGCAGACAATGGACCATAGAACCCCACCAGCACGACCACCACCACCCATCCCCACCCCCATGTGCCCAGGTACTCTTGCAGACAATCTTCTTGCAGACAATGGACCATATGGAACCCCCACCAGCACGACCGCCACCACCACCACCCATCCCCACCCCCATGTGCCCAGGTACTTGTCTTCTTGCAGACAATGGACCATAGAACCCCACCAGCACGACCTCCACCACCCATCCCCACCCCCATGTGCCCAGGTACTTGTCTTCTTGCAGACAATGGACCAAAGAACCCCACCAGCACGACCACCACCACTCCATCCCCACCCACTGTGCCCAGGTACTTGTCTTCTTGCAGACAAACAATGGACCATAGAACACTGACCCCATGGCCCAGGTACTTGTCTTTGCAGACCACCAGAACCCCACCAGCCCGACCCGCACCACCCATCCCCCCATGTGCCCAGGTACTTGCCTTCTGTGTAGATGGCTGCCAGGCGATAACTTTAACCACCACCAAAACCACCACCTGACTCTCATCCCCAGGGTCAGGCACTTGGCTTCTTGTAGATAGTGGAACTGTTGGTGGTACTGTTGGTGGTAGAAGCAGGACTGGACGAAGGCGACCACAAACAACCCCAGTGATAGGATGTACCCCTTCCAGGGGTAGTCGGCGGCCCCCAGCTCGATGTGGGCGATCAGGGCGCTGGCAACAGAATGAGTGAGGGGATGGATTGGTGTCACATAATGGATGCGTGAGTATTTGACTGAATTGTGAGAGTGGATGGGTTCATATGTGTGCGTGCGTGTGAGTGTGTGTGCGCGCTTGTGTGTACAGAGAGAGAGTGGTGCTGTGTGAATGTGAGTTGATCAGTGAGCGTAGAAGAGAGAGAGAGAGAGAGAGAGGGAGGGATGACTCTTTGTCTGAATTAGTGAGAGAATAGATGGGTGTTTCTTTGAGAAAGTGGGTGTATGAGGTTCTGGATGATGAGAGAGCGAAGGACTGTGTTAGAACTATGGTGAGCAAGAATGGCTAAACGAGTGGGTGTTTTGTTCTGTTGAGTAGGTTGAATGAATTGGTGAGGGATTGAGTTACTAGGTCAGTGAGGGGGTAGGTGGGTGAGTGATTGAGTTACTAGGTCAGTGACGGGGTAGGTGGGTGAGGGATTGAGTTACTAGGTCAGTGACGGGGTAGGTGGGTGAGTGATTGAGTTACTAGGTCAGTGACGGGCAGGGTGGGTGACTAGGTCAGTGACAGGGGTAGGTGGGTGAGTGATTGAGTTACTAGGTCAGTGACGGGTAGGTGGGTGAGGGATTGAGTTACTAGGTCAGTGGGGTAGGTGGGTGAGTTGAGTTACTAGGTCAGTGACGGGGTAGGGTGGGTGAGTGATTGAGTTACTAGGTCAGTGACGGGGGGGGTAGGTGGGTGAGGGATTGAGTTACTAGGTCAGTGACGGGGTAGGTGGGTGAGTGATTGAGTTACTAGGTCAGTGACGGGGTAGGTGGGTGAGTGATTGAGTTACTAGGTCAGTGACGGGGTAGGTGGGTGAGTGATTGAGTTACTAGGTCAGTGACGGGGTAGGTGGGTGAGGGATTGAGTTACTAGGTGAGGTGGGTGTAGTTGAGTTACTAGGTCAGTGACGGGGTAGGTGGGTGAGTGATTGAGTTACTAGGTCAGTGACGGGGTAGGTGGGTGAGGGATTGAGTTACTAGGTCAGTGACGGGGTAGGTGGGTGAGTGATTGAGTTACTAGGTCAGTGACGGGGTAGGTGGGTGAGTGATTGAGTTACTAGGTCAGTGACGGGGTAGGTGGGTGAGTGATTGAGTTACTAGGTCAGTGATCGGGTAGGGGTGAGGGTAGGTGGGTGAGTGATTGAGTTACTAGGTCAGTGACGGGGTAGGTGGGTGAGTGATTGAGTTACTAGGTCAGTGACGGGGTAGGTGGGTGAGTGATTGAGTTACTAGGTCAGTGACGGGTAGGTGGGTGAGTGATTGAGTTACTAGGTCAGTGACGGGTAGGTGGGTGAGTGATTGAGCTACTAGGTGAGTGATTGAGTTACTTGGTCAGTGATTGAGTTACTAGGTGAGTGATTAAGTTACTAGGTCAGTGATTGAGTTACTGGGTGAGTGATTGAGTTACTTGGTCAGTGATTGATTTTGTTGTTTTTTTCCACATTTTTTATTCACATCAGTAGGTACATTCACTTTTTACAAAAGTCATATATGTTGACAGGTGACATATCTTGTTACAATCGTTTTATACGAATATCATCCAAACAAAGTTGTATAATTGCGGATCGTCTAAGCTTGAGCAATAAGGTAAGTCGGTGTTATGAGTAATATTGCTTGTTTGCTCCTGGGTTCATTTGGTTCGTTTTCATAATAGCACCGTATACTTCTGGGTAACCAAGGGGTAGAAACATTCATACATTATTATACCGATGTCATGCCTAATACAAGCTTATTCATGTTGACAGTTCACAACACATCAGTCTTCAAACATGAGTAGATACATTCAAGTATAACTGCACAAAGATCATAAATTTTATACATTGAAGAGTCATAACACATCAGACCATGTGACTGAGTTACTGGGTGAGTAATTGAGTAACTAGGTGAGTGATTAAGTTACTGGGTGAGTGATTAACTTACTGGGTCAGTGATCGAGTTACTAGGTCAGTGATTAAGTTACTGGGTGAGTGATTAAGTTACTGGGTGAGTGATTGAGTTACTGGATGAGTGATTAAGTTACTGGGTGAGTGATTGAGTTACTAGGTGAGTGATTAAGTTACTGGGTGAGTGATTAAGTTACTGGGTGAGTGATTGAGTTGCTAGGTCAGTGATAAAGTTACTGGGTGAGTGATTAAGTTACTGGGTGAGTGATTGAGTTACTAGGTGAGTGATAAAGTTACTGGGTGAGTGATTAAGTTACTGGGTGAATGATTGAGTTACTGGGTGAGTGATTAAGTTACTGGGTGAATGATTGAGTTACTGGGTGAGTGATTAAGTTACTGGGTGAGTAATTGTGTTATTTGGTGAGTGATTGAGTTACTGGGTGAGTAATTGAGTTACTGGGTGAGTAATTGAGTTACTGGGTGAGTGATTGAGTTACTGGGTGAGTGATTAATTTACTGGGTGAGTGATTGAGTTACTGGGTGAGTGATTGAGTTACTAGGTGAGTGATAAAGTTACTGGGTGAGTGATTAAGTTACTGGGTGAATGATTGAGTTACTGGGTGAGTGATTAAGTTACTGGGTGAATGATTGAGTTACTGGGTGAGTAATTGTGTTATTTGGTGAGTGATTGAGTTACTGGGTGAGTAATTGAGTTACTGGGTGAGTAATTGAGTTACTGGGTGAGTGATTGAGTTACTGGGTGAGTGATTAAGTTACTGGGTGAGTGATTGAGTTACTGGGTGAGTGATTGAGTTACTAGGTGAGTGATTGAGTTACTAGGTGAGTGATTGGGTAGGTGGGTGAGTGATTGAGTTACTAGGTCAGTGATTGGGTAAGTGGGTCAGTGATTGACAACGTTGAGTGAGTGATTGATTCGGTGGGTGATTGCAAGGGTGATTTGACAGTCGGAAGTTAGCTGGATGATGATATAAGACTGAGATTTTACCTGATACAGGATATACATAAATCATGACGATCTTTATACAATTCAAACCAGTCATTAACCACGGTAACTGACTTTGGACAACCCACTATGGCTGCCACATACGGGGGCTGATACCATTGATAACGTAACAAGTATAGTTAGCGGGTTTCACAACACAAGGGTTGGGTTGTTGATTGTTCAATCCACCAACCGTGCGAGATCCCCCGTCGAGATACAGGCGATTGTGCTCATAAATTCTTTACGGAAAAACTGGGTCATACATAAAGTGTCATGCACACAACGTGATATGAATTCATTAGAACCACGCATGAAGTTGTCAGTGTATCCCAAGGCTTACATAAGCCAGACACTCCTCCATAAATTAGTTATATAACTATTCTCACATAACTAGTTGCGTAATATATAGAATATCACAATTGTGTTTATACGTGATGGGTGTCTCTAAGGTCTCCCTACTGTTGTTGGTGGTTAGACTGCTGAGGTGACCAAGAGTTGGTGGTTCATACGGATGGGTAGATACATGGATGGATTGGTTAGAGGGACGCAGAGTTGGTGATCCATACGGATGGTAGATACATGGGTGGATTTGTTAGTGGGAAGCAGAGATGGTGATCCATACGGATGGGTAGATGCATGGATGGATTGGTTAGTGGGAAGCAGAGTTGGTGGTCCATACGAATGGTAGATACATGGATAGATTGGTTAGTAGGAATCTGAGTTCGTGGTCCATACGTATGGGTAGATGCATGGATGGATTGGTTAGATGGAAGCAGAGTTGGTGGTCCATACGGATGGTAGATACATGGATAGATTGGTTAGAGGGAAGCAGAGTTGGTGATCCATACGGATGGGTAGATGCATGGATGGAGTGGTTAGTGGGAATCAGGGTGGATGGGCGTATTTCTGGGTGTCATGTGACGGGCAGCCTTGCCTGTTGGTCATGGGAGGCGAATTGATAGGCACTCCTACCTCAGTAGTAAGGGGGATACAAACTGCAAGACATCGGACACAGCTTTACAGCAGTAAGACTTGAGGAGGGCCGGGTAGAAAGTCTTGAACAGGACGCGGGACAGTGAGGGTCCGGTGTGTTGACCCCCGTTCGGCACGTGCTGCTTGTTGTTCTGGTCCTCGGGGGAAAGTAACCGGCATCGCTCCTCAGAACCGGAGCTGAACGGGAAGGTCGATGAACGTGATCTGTACAAGGATGACGCACTTAATCTGGAACAAAATAAATATAAGTTTACAATTAAACTTTTTTATTCGAAATCCACATGGGTTTGTTTGTTTGTTTGTTTCGGAAGCAAAACATTTAACGCGGGAAAGGATAGCACGTTATAACGGACATTAGCGTTGACGTCATCAGCGCAAGGTTGTCATAGGCCGTGAGCGTTATTTCACTTCCATTGTGGACCCCAGCCAGGGAGAACGGGCCCCTACAAAATTTATTCCATATTGAAATTGGGAAATTGATAATGGGATCTGTTCATGAATGTTTGCCTGTCTCATACTCATTATATCACGCTGGTTGGAAAACCGAAAACTCCCACTCCTACTCATCCATGAAGAATGTGGAACTGTGTTGAATCTGCAAGAACTTACCTCTGTTGCTCCTTTTTCCAGACAGCCTCGAACTGGGGCAGCACGCGGTGACACTGGTCACGTGGGTGCAAGTCCCATAGGTCACTCGCATCTAGCGGCTTCCTGAATCCCAGCAATATCAGTCTGCAAGCAGTCGTAGAGAGGTACTGTACGAGTATGTGGGTGTATATAGGTCTCCAAATACACCTAGATATTGGCAAGCTGGACAGAGATATGTTTGTTTAAAAGTTGCAAAGTTGTAAAGTACGAGTCACCTCAACAAAGGCATTGAATTTATTTACATGAAATGTAAAACTTGTAATTTCACTTTTTGGAATTTTTGCTGCAGACTTTGGTTGATTTTTTGTACGGTCTGTAAATAATCGAGTCTGGACCAGACAATCCAGTGATCAACATCATGAGCATCGATCTAGGTAATTGGGATACGTAGTCGGCGAGCCATTCGTGACCAACTAGTGTTATTCCGGGACAAGCCGAATAGCTTCTTGGAGGTTACGGAAAGGAGCGAGTGTTGACGAATGTCGGCGAGTCTGACCACCCGATTCCGTTAGTCGCCTCTTACAAGCATGGGTTTATGAAGACCAACTATAATCCGCATCCTCATGGGTTTACAGCACTGGGGTCTATAGGATCTAGTCAGGGTCAGGAGGAACCAGTGGTTGATGGTACTTGCCATGGTACTTGCTTCAACGAAAACACCATGGCAGTAGAGAATGTATGTGAGCTGGGTTCTTGGTATGCCCTTCAGGGATTAGCGTAAGATATTATTGAGAGAGATGAGTTTAACTCGGCTGGTATAGGCAGTAGCAAATGGTGGACCTTACTACTTCGGGAAAAGGGTAAGCAGGGTTATGATGTTGTGACATCAAGAACCATAATCGGTTCGTTAATAGGATTTGAACACACTGCCAGAAAATCTCTTCAGGCTGTATGGATTATCTATGTGCACTTCAATTGCTACGAACCCAGGCTAGCAGGCTACAAAACAATCCACTCACCTATCACACACCCCCTCCCCTTACCCCACCCCTACACACACATTAACATACATCTACCTTAAGTTACAGGCTCCCCGAGCTCCAACTAGTTCATAGATGTACACTCGCCATATAGCTGGAATATTGCTGAGTGCAGCGAAAACTTAACTCACTCCTATATGTACACACAAGCGTCACTACCAAAAGGCCACATATATATAGTCAGACCAAGACTTCTGTCGCCAGACATATCACAGGCCTACGACCCTCGATCCCATCTATATATCCATATATGTACCTTTAGCCCGGCCGAGGCTGAGCACACTACAAAAACACTGTCGCCTCTTACCACAAGCATGGGTTACTGAAGGTTCATTCTAACCCGGACCTTCACGGGTAGGTAGTAGCAGAAGTAGTAGTAGTAGTAGTAGTAGTAGTAGTAGTAGTAGTAGTAGTAGTACAAGTAGTAGTAAAAGAAGAGTGAGTGAGTGTGAATGAGTGGGTTTAGCTTTACACTGCACTTGACCAGACAATCCAGTGATCAACAGCATGAGCATCTATCTGCACAATTGGGAACCGATGACATGTGTCAACCAAGTCAGCGAGTCTGACCACCCGATCCCGTTAGTCGCCTCTTACGACAAGCATGGGTTACTGAAGGTTCATTCTAACCCGGGCCTTGACGGGTTAATAAAAGAAGCAAGAGAAGTAGTAGTAGTAGTAGTAGTAGTAGTAGTAGTAGTAGTAGTAGTAGTAGTAGTAGTAGTAGTAGTAGTAGCAGTAGCAGTAGTAGTAGTAGTAGTAGTAGTAGTAGTAGTAGTAGTAGTAGTAGTAGTAGTAGTAGTTGTTGTTGTAGTTGTTGTTATTGCTGTTACCATCACCAGTAGTGGGTAACATCTCTGATGATTTAGGATCAGATTATGTTGTGAACGATGATAGACTATTACTGTTCTGTTCACGCTGATTCTGTTGTACTCACTTCGTCATCCACCAGAACAGGATACGGGAGGTGAATGACGCCTTCACTTCCGGACACTGAGGCTGAAACAGAACATACTGCAGGTTATACAGACACGCACGCATGCACACATCCCCAGTTTTCAAATCCGACAGCTCTCATCCCAACCATCAAATTCTACATTGTTAATGTACCACCGAACACCTCTCATCTGCATCTTCAGCTTGTACAAGTTATTTATAATTTATAAAAGTCCGAACCCCAGTCACTAATCGATAATAGTGCGTTATAGGTGCTCAAGGACATGACCCATGGTGACATCGGCCAGTGTGCCCTGACCAGGGTGGCAGTCCGGCTCAAGCTCACCGGCTCATAGTCGCAATCGTGGAAGCTGTGGGTCGTCTCGGCGAAACAGTGAAGTATCAGCTGTAGGAGGATGAGGAGATACTGCAGGATGAAGGCGTAGAACCGGATCGGCTGGCTAGTGTACACCTGTAACAGACACATGCAGCCTCGTCACTACACCTCCCTCAGGAACCCGTTTGTCAGGAAACCCTTCTTGTTCGTCTCTCCACGTCTACTCCGGTTCCAGCAACATTCAAGCAATATTCCAGTAATACTGCAGCTATATGATGGCGATCTGTACATATCCTGGACCACGGATCACAGATAAAGGGTCACTAGCAGGTTGAATATGGGATTCAAACCATTGATATGCGGATCCGATAACGACTTATTGGGTTGTAGAGGACAGTGACAGGGAGAAAATTAAGACAATAGTAAACAGTCATAGAATGATCAGTCTCGAGTTTCTGCAGAAACAAATGATATCGGGTGAGAAAGAAAATTACATTAGTGGACACAAGCACAAGAAAGAATAAGCATGTTCCTTCCTACTTGAACACTCTCTACTCACACAATTTACAGACAACGCTGACATGTAAACAATCGAGTATGGGCCAGACAAACAAGTGATACCAAGTCAGGTCCAGAAAAACATCTCACAACATGTCTGGACCAGACAATCTAATGACAACCAATCTGGTCCAGACAATCCAGTGACAGTGCGCCTGGAGCAGACAATCCAGTGATAACAAGTTTTGTCCAGACAACCTCGTGATTGCAATGCTTGGCCAGACAATCCAGTGATAACGTGTCTGGAGCAGACAGTGACGTACCTCCTGTATGAAGTAGGAGTAGACGGGGATGATGTCGGCCACGCTCAGCTGCAGCCAGAACAGGAAGAGGATGCTGGAGGTTGTGACGCCATGGGTTGTGCAGACGAGGGACAACATGGCCGCCAGCAACTGAAACACAGTGTCCATAGTTTCACATCACAAAGATGCTTCTTGAAAAATAACAGTCGTATCGCCTGAAATCTGGAAGAAACGTCAGGAAGAGGTATGACCACAAGCGTGCGTGATATGAGCTGCACAGAAGTAATGAAATACAGGGCCCACTTGCACAAAGCGATCCTAGCGCTGCGACTATCTTAGGCCTATGTTAGAGAATGGTAGTTACAATCATCGTAGCGCTAAGATCGCTTTGTGCAAGTGGGCCCAGATCGGTCCCGTGATCTGCTATGTTGCTGCCTCTGGTGATTCAATGGCTATATGCGCGTTACTGTATCACAATAGAAGGGTTTCGATGAAAGTAGGAACCATATGTTTATGGGGACCGTTTTTACAGGATATCCATCATAACCAGTGACTAGGTTGTTTCCTTGTTAAATATGTTTCTTCAAAATTTCAATTAACATATTTCTTTGAAAATACGCTTAGGTAAGCCAGGCTCCCCATTCTTCCAAAGGGTATTCATGCTTGATCCAGAACATATCGTCAACAAATATTCAGTGAGTGCGTGATTTGGTTTTAATGCCAGCATTATCACGGCGGGGGGCACCAATATTGGGCTTCACACATTGTACCCATGTAGGGAATCGTACTGGGTCTTTGGCGTGACGAGCGAACGCTTTAACCTCTAGGCTACCCCACCGCTGTCCACAGCTTTGGTGCCTCGTGTGATGTATAGTCAATATAGTATTTTCAATACAACTAGTATTAGTTTGGCAGCCATAATTGTAAAATTACCCAGATTACAGAGTGTCATCATGCAGTTTAAAATCAAAACCTACAAAACAGGACTACCCGCTAATTTTTTTTATCTTCTTTGCCGTATTATATAACATCGACAATAGTGATTCGTGACGTCATTAGTTTATAACGCTAAATGATATATGGCCATTCTCCACATGGGTACAATGTGTGAAGCCCATTTCCGGTGTCCCCCGCCGTGATATTGCTGGAATATTGCTAAAAGCGGCGTAAACCCTTACTAAACGATATATGGTGTAACAACAATGCTTGTGAAGTGGACAATGGACTCACGTATGTGACGGCCTCGAGTGACCGTGCTAGGTAGAACATGACGGTGTAGGGGGGTGTGTGGACGTCAGACCCCGTGGCAGCAAACACTTTGACCACCTCGAACCCCACCAGCACCAGACACAGGCTCTAGATCATTGAATGAGTACAACAGTTAGGCTTACAACGATTTAAACACCACTGCTACATCAGCACATAACAAAGGCATCCTTAGGCAATTTAACTGCGTGGAGTGGGGAACACTGAGGAAGTAGGTGTTAGTGTTTGATTATATTAGAGATTGCTTCTTAATGTCACAGACAGCAATACTACAGCTCCTGCTGTGTCATGACGCCCTATGACCCAATGTGACGTTGCCATATCTTCCAAATCCGTTCTGGTTTCATTTTCGATCTAGAGTTTTGTATGGTGAAACGATCCTTTAGGAAAGTAAGTAAGAATTTGTATCGTGAATTTTACGCGATGTTCTTATTTGTAGCCAATCGGTGATGCAGTAGTTAGTCTTACACTGGCCCACTTGTTAAACAGGGCAAACAGAAACCCCAGCAGCGCTGTACACACAGTGATTTACACAATGCATGGATTCCGGGATCTGGTTGCCGTATTCTGAGGACATGTTTCCTTTGATACTGACAAACATTATGAATAACAAGTTCTTTGATTTCGTGAGTGCTAAGTTTCGATACAGATTCTTGTACCGTTGTCAATCAGGAATGTAAGATGAAGTGAAGGGGTGTATGTAGTTTGTTAATATTGTACCTCCAAACTTAGATAAAATGTCTCATGGGGATGGGGGAAGGGAGTGGGAAGGGGGGTATGATTGTGCTGAGTGAGGTACAACAATTTATTCACTCTAAAACATTCAGTCCAATGCTGTCCAATGCTGTCTCTCCTTGACGTTCTATCGGAACGCTAGAGGAGGCTCCTGGACTTACAGGTTTTGCCACACTAAGACTTGACGTCGGTAGAGGCAGCCCCGGAGCAAACTTGAGCAGATAGACGAGGTAAGGCAGAAGGGTGATCCACAGCCAGCCGCAGGGGACAAACACCAGCACCGTGTCCTGGAAACAGGAAGTGAACTCGGGCCATGTGTTCTCCCACAGCAACGTCTCGTTCTGGAACAAGAAAGGAAACAAGTCTTCTTCAAGCAGCGACAAAAGAATTGGTCACATATAGGCTCACCCACCAGCCTGCTGTGCCCACACATAACAGGGCAAGCGTTAAATTTAGCTTCCCCAATACACGGGTTTCTGATGTCCTAGTGCCAAATGACAATGCTGTAAGTGTAGGGGTGCGCACCCCCCTCTCCCCGAAAAATGTCCTGAGGAGCATTTTCCCCTAACCTTTGGACTTTGTGATTTATGTGCACGCGCGCACGCACACACACCTTCTCCCAAACCCATGATCCGACCCTGTACACCACTAACATCCTCAGTCGACTGTGTTTAATTGTAATGACGTAAGATTCAACAAATCATGTGTTCAAGATATCCCACACTGTAAAAGATAGCTGATGCGTTATAGCAACAAGTATACTATGTTTGTTGCTTGTAGATCACAGACAAAACACCTTTCAAGATATTGTGCTGTTGTTCTTGTAAATAATCCAAAAAACAGAACTGTTGTTTGTACATCAGTTTAGAGCGCTATACACGGTGTAGGTAAAATACTGGAAATGTCGGATGGACATTCCAGTTAACGTTGACGTGACATGGTACAACTGTGTACTATACGAGGCGATATTAAGCTCAGTGTTACTTGTAACATGAGAACCATGAGATCACCTACCCATAATGGTGACCCGCCGCATAGTTCCATTGGATCGGAGAGCTGAAACAGAACCGTGTTTATCAATCATCTAACAACATTTCAGTCTTATGATTGGAGTGTATTTTGTTTCTATAACTCTTCACCACTTTTTTCTTATAGATAGATACATAGTGTACAATCTCCATAATTAAAGATAGCCTCAAATACACCTTACGTCACTCATCGCAGTTCCCACTGATATAAAGAGGTTGTTCATCCTTATAATGTTATCTTTCCCTTCACCAGGTAATATCTGGTGAGGTGAGGTGAGGTGAAATTGGGTTTAACGTCGTGCTTGAGAATATTTCGCTCATATGACGACGTGCATGCGTGTGTATGTGTATGTGCGGCTGCTTGTACTAGCCCAGACTTAAGCTAGTTTTATAGTGCTAGCCCACTGAGATACCACGCCGCAGTGAAGCATGAATACCCCACTCAGACACATTATACTGACTCCGAGCCGACCAGTCCTTGTTGTACCCATTAATGCCGAACGCCAGGCAGGGACCAACAAGTACCATAGTTTAACGTCTTTTGGTATGGCGCGGTCGGGGATCGAACCCGCGACCTTCCGCTCTCCGGGCGGACGCTCTAACCACTACACCACGGAGGCGGTCTGGTAATATCTAGGCACAATTCCGTGATGGATATTCCAACTCATCAACCTTCATCAGGATCCCTGTGGTTGATCCAAGGATCCATTGTTTCAAATACTCTTTGATGTTGCCTTGGTAAAGAAGCATCCTGTATAGTGGACACCCGCTTATCTGGATCCCAGCTGTCCGGAAACCACGCTTGCATTTTACGTTTTACATTCACATTTACATTTTACAATACCCTTCTCACTCAGTATCATTACGTCCGCTAGGTGACCACATCAGCAGTTTCAATATGTTGGACTAACAAACTGCCCCCAAATAAGTTGAACATTAGGTTATATAGAAAGATCCTCTAAGGTGAAGATTATGAGAGAGAATTTATAATGGAACGAGAAAGAAATTGGACGGATTGTTTAATAAAACAAATAAAAGACTGAATGTTACTGGTTCAATGGATGGGTGTAAGTGTTATGCTCAGAACAAAGTACTATTCCACATTATGTAATAATCGTAAACAAGTGGTTTTTGTTTTGTAAAAACGATACTTTTCATAAACTTAACAATCCTTCAGAAACATCATACATTGTTTTACTCTGACATCTATCAGACATAAAGTAGTTATACACAACGGTTTTTTATCGTAGCACTGAAATATTTATATCATTTCATTTTGAACATCCATTAATGGTCATCCTGGTGACCTTGACCCTCACGAATACACGTCAACTGGAGAGTTCTCAGGCGTTCTGCTATTGACCTACAAGGAAATGTGTTTTGTGTTCAAAGGATAGGTACTAGTTACAGACTACATTAACCAAGAGACATTAGCTTTTGTGTTTAGTTTTAGTTTTACGCCGCACCGAGCAATATTCCAGCTCTATGCTGGTGTGTTGAAGGTTGTATATTTGATACATATTAAATCTGAAACAGCAACGATACAGGGTTTGGTGCATTGGACTTGCATTAAGATACTGGTAGACTAGTAGCCTAGGTAATGTTGATCATACGCTATATGTGATAAAAATTCTGTTGAAGATGAAATTCACCTTACTGAACATCATTGAAAACGCAGCAGTCTCAAATTGTCCATATTTTCACCAAGATGGATTTCAGCATGACAATGATTAATGAATATAACTAACATGAAGTCGAAGGGCATGTCCAGCTGGAAATATGCTTTAGAAACAAATTCCTGTCCACAGTATGACTCTTAATTCCAAAATGCATCAACATGCAGCCACGCCATGAAAAAGCGCGAATTTCATTCTGAAATCATACTGACTGTGACATTAAAAGCAGGTGTATGAGAACCGATTCTCATTGCTTCACTAACGATTGTAAAACGAGGACAGAGATGCCGAGGTTAACACCTCACGAAAGAGAACGTGCACTAGGCATGATTCAGGTTGGCACCAGCAGCAGGGATATTGCTCGACAACTTGGACTTGGCCACTCCACCATCGTTAGGCTTCACAGACGACATCAGTAGACAGGCAGCACCCGTGACCTCCAATGACCTTGGCAACAACGTGTTACGACGCTCCATCAGGATCGCCATATTGACCTTGTCCATATCAGTGATTGAACACTGTCGACTGCCAAGACTGCTGCACTAGTTCAAGGTTGACGTGGGGGTCATCAGCGCTGACTCCATGCGACGCCGTCTACACGCTACAGGGCTCCATGCTCGACGTCCTTACGTTGGACCAATTCTGACTGACAGACACCGTAATGAGCGTATACAATGGGCTAGCAGACATTTTCAGTAAAGATTACAACAATGGCATGGTGTGGTAGTCACTGACGAGTCACGTCTTCATCTACGTAATGCTGACGGCCGATTACGTGTTTGGCGTAGACGTGGTGAACGTTATGCTGATGAGTGTGTGGTTCAGACAGACCTTTGGGTGGTGGGAGTGTCGTGGTCTGGGGTGGAATAAATTACAATCACAGGACTGCCTTCATGTCTGTCAAGGGAGAGTTAATGTCCTTTATTACCGTGAGCAGATTCTTCAGAATCACATCGTATCTGTGTTCAATGACCACCAAGATATCCATACTTTTCAACAGGACAACGCACGGGCACACACAACAAGACTTTCCATGTAGTATCTGGCCCAGCAACACATCCAGGTTATTCATTGGCCAGCACAGTCGCCAGATGTATCCCCATGGAGCACTTGTGGGACGCAATTGGTCAAAGTCTTTCTCGGCGACAACAGATGCGAAACATCCGGGAAATTGAGGCTGCACTACTGCAGAAGTAGAATGCCATCCTCAAGAACTCTATTCGGACGCTTATTGACTCAATGAGGAGACGTTGAACTGCATGATGTCAATGCAAATGGCGGTCACATGCGATATTGACTTTTCGATTTGACCCCACGTGTGTTTGATCCTTTCTGACTGTGGAACATTTCAATGAATGAGCGTCTTTTCTGTGTTGTTGTTTTTGTCAGTCGTCCATCTGTTATTACCCACTCAAAAAATATCAATTCCTTACACGTGCTTTTAATAATCTGAACTTTTATAAGTGGTGCGTTTTTAATGATGTTCAGTATATAAATGTCCAGTCTATTATTATTACTTGCTCCCTGTCCTCGAGAACAGAATAATGGCTGACTTGATTGAACAGTTCAAGTATTTGGATCTTGATGTTGAATGTCTGTTATGCAAGTCGTTATCAGCTTAGCGTGGTTAGATACCCCCTCCTCGACCATATACTGTAACCTTCTATATACCTCCCACTGTAACCCTCTCCCTTCCTTGCACCCCTCCTTTAACCCTCTCAAGACGCTTGGTGTTTCAAGTCAGAAGGATATGTATCCTATAAAATATAACAAATCTCATTTATAATACTTTGTGTCGTTAAAACAATAGATGTATGTGATATTATGCAAACATACTTTGTGAACATAAAGTGGTGGTTTTGTGAAGCTATGGCTATAATAAGTTAATGTTTTGTTAGTACAGCACAACAAACACCACCCAGATAACCTGTACATACTATCCATGTTGATGTGACGATGTACACGCTGTGGCGTAAAACACATCCTCATTGTTCCCATTGATATGTGTCTACTTGCTGTTTTATGATACTTTTTATTAACCTCGTATTGCAATAGAAACGACAAACCCTTTCAAAATCTGCTACAAGCAGAGTCGATTGTACAATTGTGACTATATCATAAGTAAGTGCTTGTTGGGTGTCGCCTTCAGCAGCATACAGCTATACAACGCGGTCTGTGAAGAATTGAGTCTGGACCAGACAATCCAGTGATTGTCACCATGCGATACGATGACAGAACATGTGTTCCTTAATCACGATCAAATAATGATGACACCAGGTGTTCGCGAATAGGTGAGTGTATCCTGCCCCACCGGTGGCACCCGTCATAAACAGATGCAAAGTCTAGTCAATTGTTCACCTGAAAATTGGGAAACGCATGGTCAAAATAGGCAACTGAAGCATCAAATTTCGTCATGTCCCCCACACTTTGAAAACTTCACTAAGGCCTTGAATGTTGTAACTTTGATCAACTTCTGACCAAGCGTGGTATGACGCTCTTTGAAATATTGGTAAAAAGCTCGATTGTACCCCAAAGGATTTAAATGTAAACTCCAAAGTCTGGAGGTTTTGGAATATTGCTCGACATGAAGGAATGTTGACATCCTCTTGCCATACAACCTCGAGAAGAGTTTTTTGTTACTCTGTGTCTTTGTGTATGGATCTAAAAATGAAACACTTGTCTCCTTAATTTCAAGTCCAGGTGAGTAAATCAATTGAAGGGAATTGGCTATTTGATGGTTGTTGAACGATATTATATCATCGATGTACCGGAAGCGTAAGTTAAACTTCTTGGCCAAATTACCTTGTTTTGATTTTGCCAACCCGAGCAGAACTTCTGATTCTTATGCAGAATATAGGTCATATTTCTAGATGTAAGGTTGTCATCAGCCTTAGTTGTACAATAACGTTACGACCGTTCACTACCTAGTTCAGGCGGTGGGGTAGCCTAGTGGTTAAAGCGTTTGCTCGTCACGCCGAAGGCCGAGGTTCGATTCCCTAAATGGGTACAATGTGTGAAGCCCATTTCTGGTGTCCCCGCCGTGATATTGCTGGAATATTGCTAAAAGCGGCGTAAAACCATACTCACTCACTCACTCACTCACTACCTAGTTCAAGATGATTGTGTCTAAAGTGACATACAGTTTCCACCTAACTCTTACAGATTTTACTATTATTTACATTTAGCATTAACATCTTCAGTGCTGTTGTACAAGCAATGTAGAGAGAGGAATCTAAACGTGATCGAGATGTTTCAGAGTGAGTGAGTGAAAATGATTGAGCAACTTTAGTTTTTAGCAATATTCCAGCAATATTACAACGGGGGACACCAGAAATGGGCTTCACACATTGTACCCATGTGGGGAATTGAACCCAGGTCTTCGGTGTGACGGGCAAACGCTTCAGAAGTTTCAGAAGTGACACACTGTCAAAGTGCAGATATTACTGGCCAGTTTGTGTAACGGTTTTGTCGCTTCGTACTCAGCACTATTCTATCTACATGGTGTCAGTAATCGGATTTGGGTCAGACATTCCAGCGGTTGAAACTATGGGCACGGACCCACATTTTCGGGGGCATACATTGAATCTACTCGTGAAGATCCGGGTTATAATAATGATCTTCAGTAACCCATGCTTGTCGGAAGAGGCGACTAACAGGATCGGGTGATCAGACTCGCTGACTTGGTTGACACATGTCATCACATCCCAGTTACGTAGATCGATGCTCATACTGATTACCAATGGATTGTCTGGTCCAGACTCGAGTATTTACTGACCGCCACCATATAGCTGGAATATTGTCGAATGCGGCGAACATTTTAACCCACTCACTCACTCACAATCCAAATAGACACATTCAAGGTCACGTACAATTATGTCGACAGACTATCATAAGGTGTTCATGATATCAGTCACTGGTTTGTGTGGTCAGGAGTATCAACAGGCAGCAGCCACATAGTTTGAATATTGCTGTTTAACAACATACACAACCTATACAGGTTGCAACTATCCTTTAAGGGAAAGGAGTGTACGTTCTATTTGTGGCTGGTTGAGAAGCGTCATGTCTGGTCTTAGTCAAGAAATGTCAGTCTCATAAAATATACACATACGTGTAAAATTGTTTTTCGGTATAAATGATATCATTTTTAAGTGTGTAAAACAAACGAGTTTATGAACAAAAAAATCATCTTTGGGTTGTCTTAAACCAAGCCTCACTTAAAAGGCTGATTCGGCAAATTTTACTGCAACAGGTGAGTGTTTGTTTTAACAAGTTCAAGGTTACCACTTTGGTCTCGGTATATTCATGTGCAGCAATTCGGAAATATAAGGACCCTTTGTACATATCAGGATGCCTGTCACTTGATGGAGTACTTCAATCAGCGACTCAACTCACACATATGGCCAAATACCGGATGTAGCAAATAGATGACATAATATTACAGTCGAAGAACAAAGCTGGATAATTCTTACATAATAATTCATTTTTAAATATATGTTATAAAAATGCCTACTTTTTAATGAAACAGGTCCGGTTTAATGTAGATTTGTACACAATCAATGTCAGGATATATCGCAACTATCATTACTGTCGCTACCTGTGATGCTTATGATAGCAGCAGCAGTATTATAATTTTTAATTATCATTATTATTATTATTAGAGTAGTAGTAAAAGAACTGGTAGCAGTAATAGTAGTGGTAGTAGTAATAGAAGTAGTAGCAGTAATAGTAGTAGTAGTAGTAATAGTATGAAGTAGTAGCAGTAATAGTAGAAGTAGTAGTAATAGAAGTAGTAGTAGTAGTAATGTAGAAGTAGTAGTAGTAGTAGTAATGAGTAGTAGTAGTAATAGTAGTAGTAGTAGCAGTAGTAGTAAATAATAGTAGCAGTAGTAGTAGTAGTGTAGTAATTAATAGTAAGTGGTAGTAGTAATAGTAGTAGTAGTAATTAGTAGTAGTAGTAGTAGTAGTAGCAGTAATAAGTAGTAGTAGTAATAGAGTGGTAGCAGTAATAGTAGTGGTAGTAGTAATGGTAGTAGAGTAGTAATAGTAGTGGTAGCAGTAATAGAGTAGTGGTAGTAGTAAGTAGTAGTAGCAGTAGTAGTAGTAGTAGTAAGTAAATGGGTAGCAGTGGTGTAGTAATAGTAGAGTAGTAGTAGTAATGATAGAGTAGTGGCAGTAATGGTAGTAGTAGTAGTAGTAGTGGTAGTAGTAGTGGTAAGTGGTAGTAATAGAAGTAGTAGCAGTAATAGTAGTAGTGAGTAATTAAAGTGGTAGCAGTAATGAAATTAGTAGTAGTAGTAGTAGTAGTAATAGAAATGTAGTGGTGGCAATGGTAGTGGTAGCAGTAGTAGTAGTGGTAATAGAGTGGTAGCAGTAATGTGTAGTAGTAGTAGTAGTAATGAAGAGTGGCAGTAATAGTGGTGAGTAAGTAGTATTGGTGGCAGTAATGGGAAGTAGTAGTAGAGTGAGCAGTGGTAGTGAGTAGTGGTGAGTGGTAATGGTGGAGTGGTAGCAGTGATGGTAGTGGTGTGGTGAAGTAATGGGAGTGGTGGTAGCAGTGATGGTAGTCAGTAGTAGTGGTAGTGGAAGTGGTGGTAGTGAGTGGTGGTAGTAGTGAAGTGGTATTAGCAGTAGTGGTGGTAATGGTGGTGAGTGGCAGTGATAGTGGTGGTGCTAGTGTGTGGTGGTAATGGGGGTGGTGGCAGTAATAGTGAGTAGTGGTGGTAATGAGAGTGGTGGCAGTGATAGTGGTAGTACTTACTAGTGGTGAGTGGTAATAGAAGTGGTAGCAGTAATAGTGAGTAGTGGTAGTAATGGTGGTAATGGGAGTGTGTGGTAATGAGTGGTAGTGAGTGATGTGAAGTAGAGTGGTAGTAGTGATAGAGTAGAAGTGAGTAGTAGTGTCAAATAGAGTGTTATGCAGTGGAGTGGTGAGTGTGGTAGTAATGGGAGTGAGTAGCAGTGTTATTATTATTAGTAGTGTTAGTGAGTAGTAGTGAAATTAGTAGTAGTAATAGTAGTGGTGTAATGAAATTAGTGAGTGAGTAGTGTGGAGTGGTTCTGTGTGTCAGTAATGAAATAGTAGCAGCAATAGTGAGAGTGAGTAGTAATAGAGTATTAACATTAATGGTAGTAGTATTAATGGGAAATGGTTAAGCAATGATAGTAGAAGTATTGTGTGAGTAGTGATAGAAGACTAAACATTAGTAGTATTAGTAGTAATAGAAGTGGTTACAGTAATGCATTAAGTGATAGTTTTAGAGTAGTAGCAGTAAAGGTAGTGAGTAGGTTTAAGAGTATTAGTAGTAGTAATAGTAGTAGTAGTAGTAATAGAGAAGTAGTATGATAATAGTATTAGTAGTAGTAATAGAGTGGTAGCAGTAACAGTAGTAGTAGTAATGAAATAATAGGAATGAAGTAGCAGTAATGAAATTAGTAGTGAATAAAAAGTAAATGAAATGTAATAAAGTAAAAAAGTGGAGTGAAATGTCGAGAATTAACAGTAAAAAATGTGCTTGAGTAGTAATGAATAAATGAAAATGTGAAATGTAAGTAATAATGTAAAATACTTAGTAAAGTAAATGAAGTAGTAAAATGTGCTCTGAACTGAAATTGCCAATGTAAATAGTAAGTGAAGTAAAAATGGCAAAGCTCATTGGCTCAATAAAACATGGAGGCTCAAGTAGTAGCAAGTAAATAGTAAATAAAGTAAGTAAAGTAAAGTAAGTAAAGTAAGTAAGTAAGTAAAGTAAATGGTTAAGTAAAATAAGTAAAGTAAAGTAAGTAGTAGTAAAGTAGAAAAGTAAGTAAAAGTAAGTAAAGTAATAGTAATGTAAAGTAATTAAAGTGTAAGTAAGTAAAGTAAAGTAAATGTAAAAATAAAAGTAAAAAGTATAAAGTAAGTAGTAAATAAAAAAGTAATTAAGTAATTAGTAAATGTAAAGTAAAATAATATAAAATAGTAAAGTAAGTAGTATGCTAAAATAAGTAAAGTAAGTAATATAGTAAGTAAAGTAGTAATGGTAAGTAATAGTAAAGTAAAGTAGTAAAAGTAAAGTAAAGTAAATGAGAAGTAAAAAGTAATATAAGTAAGTAAGTAGTAAATAGAAAGTAAGTAAAAGTAAAGTAAGTAAAGTAAATGTAGTAAAGTAAGTAAGTAAGTAAGTAAGTAAAGAAAGTAAAGTAATAAATAAAAATATGAAGTAAAGTAAAAGTAAAGTAAAGTAAGTAAAGTGAAATAGTAAGTGAGTAGTAAGTAAAAGTTAGTAAAGTAAAGTAAAAGTAAAGTAAGTAAAGTAGAAATTAAGTAAAGTAAAGTAAGTAATAGTAAATGTAGTTAATAAAGTAAAAATGGAGTAAAAAGTAAAAATGAAGTAAAGTAGTAAGTAGTAGTAAGTAGTAAAAGTAATGGTAAAAAGTAAGTAAGTAAAGTAAAAGTAATAGTAGTAGTAAGTAAGTAAAAATGAAATAAGTAAGTAAAGTAGTAGTAAAGTAAGTAAAAAGTAAGTAATAAAGTAAGTAGTAAGAAAGTGAAGTAAGTAAAGTAAAGTAAGTAAAAGTAAGTAGTAAGTAAAAAAGTAAGTAAAGTAAATGTGAAAAGTAAAGTAAGTAAAGAATGTAAAGTAAGTAAGTAGTAGTAAAGTAAAAAGTAAGTAAGTAGTAAAGTAGTAAAGTGAAGTAAGTAAGTAAAGTAAGTAAGTAAAGTAAGTAGTAAAGTAGTAAAGTAAGTAGTGAAAAGTAAAGTAAAGTAAGTAAGTAAAGTAAAGTAAAATGAAGTAGTAAAGTAAAGTAGTAATAGTAAGTAAAGTAAAGTAAAGTAAGTAGTAAAGTAAGTAGTAAATTAAAGTAAAAGTAAGTAAAGTAGTAAAGTAGTGAAAAGTAAAGTAAAGTAGTAAGAAGTAAAGTAATGAAGTGAAGTAAGTAAAAAAGTGAAGTAGTAAGTGTGGTGTAAAGTAAAGTAGTAAATGAAAAGTAAAGTAGTAAAGTAAGTAAAGTAAAAAAGTAAGTAAATAAAGTAGTAAAGTAAGTAAAAGTAAAGTAAAGTAGTAAAGTAAGTAAGTAAATAAAGTAAGTAAAGTAAAGTAAGTAGTAAAGTAGTAAAGAAAGTAAGAAGTAAAGTAAAAGTGTAAAGTAAGTAAGTAGTGTAGTGTAAGTAAAGTAAGTGAAGTAAGTAGTAAAGTAAGTAAAGTAAAGTAGTTAAGTGAAGTAAAGTAATTAATGTAAAGTAAAGTAGTAGTAGTAGTAGTAAGTAGTAAGTAGTAAGTAAGTAAGTAAGTAAATGAAGAAGTAAGTAGTAAGTAAGTAAGTAGTAAAGTAGTAAGTAAAAGTAAATAGTTAACAAAATAGAAATAAGTAAGTAAAGTAAATAAATGTCAGAAATACTGTCTCAAATGTGTAAGTAATAAATGGGTTAATGTAAATAGTAAAGTAGTTCCCAAAGTAATGCTTAATCAAAGGAGTAAGTAAGTAGTTTAAATGGTATAAATGTCAAAGTAAATGCAATGTAAGTAAAGTAGTAAAGGAAAATAGAAATGGTAAAGTAAAGTAATGGCCGAGATCACAATGTAGTATGTGTCAGTAAAATGTCAAAAGTTCTTAATGTCAAAAGTAAATGGTAAATGTCAGAGTAGATCAAGTAAATGTGTCATAAGAGTGAAGTAAAAATGTGCATGTGGATTATGTGTCTCAGGAGACTAAGTGAAAAATAAATAAAGTAGTGTGTGTCAGGAAAGTCAATGGTGTGGTGGGAAGTGAAGTAAGTAAAAAATGGTGGTGTGAAGTAGAGTGAGTAGTAAGTGAAGAGTCCACAGTGGTAAGAGTAGTAGTTCAGGTATAAAAAGAGGGGTATGGTCTTACAACAGCACGTAGCTCTCTTGATTCCAGCAGCGAGATTCTGACTTGGTTTCTTTTAAACCCGGCAAAGCCATAACATGCCATTACACTGATTAACAGTTCACAGAGGTGTCATAGCTCAGCACAGTTATCATTGAGGTACACAGACCAAAATAATGTTCAACACGACCCCAACGAAACTACGTCAGTCTTAAGTATCATGTGCACACATCGCACGTTGACAATGTTTTTCTCAAACTAATACATCGAAGTGTTCAAACTAATACATCGAAGTTTTCAAACTAATACATCGAAGTGTTCAAACTAATACATCGAAGTGTCCAAACTAATACATCGAAGTGTTCAAACTAATACATCGAAGTGTTAGAAACTAATACATCGAAGTGTAAAGAAAGGAAAGAAAAGGAAAGAAAGAAAGAATTTAATTTTTTTTTCGTGTAAGCCCGGTAGGTTGCAAAGCTTTATATTTAGTTAGTGTTGAGAGCTTGCCCAACTTTTCAAAATCATGTGTGAGCCCGGGCTTTTTTTCATAATGGTAGCTACGCCCCTGTTTACCTTCGTCCTTTATTTTGCGCAAGGTACTGACAGATATACCAGTAGCATCGCTGGCATTTTTGAGTGCACTGTGTGTGCTGTCGGAAATAGTACACATGTACTGAATGACATTGTAGGCAACCTCACGTGTTTGTGAAGGAATGACTTGACCCCGTTTACCCAATTTAGAGTGCGACATGATAAGTTTCAAATACCTGCAGAGTTTGATACTCTTTTAACAGTCCACTTTGAAAGATACTAGTATACACATGCTCGAGCAGAAACACGACATTTCCGAATCATTGCGCAGAAAGTGATTACTGCAAGGATCACAAAAATCACGTGCCCGAAGTTTTCACACCTGTTCCCCCTTCGAGTAGGTAGTGGATCAGTTCACGACACGCTCCCAGCTCTCCTTTAACAAACGCGTCTTTCGCGCACCTCATTCTAATGTTGGTTGGACAGTAGGAATATTTGTTTGTATCTGTTACATGAACAAAGTAGTTGGTGTAGAAGTGATAGAGTTTGAACATATTTCAAACTCTGTGAACTGTACAATACTTGTCTTCAAGCAATTGAAATATGTTTTAGTTGTTTGACAAATAACACCATTTATTCACAACTATGAATGATGTCTTAGCTTTGTTAAGAAAGAGAACAAAGATAAGATACAATTTAGACAGCAGACTTAAAGAGTTTTTTTCAGTGATTCTAAATTCTGATATAAATTACATTGAATTGTTTGTGAAAGAATTGGTGTGGAAACACAACTTCCCAAAGGAAACTTCAGTTTCAAATGTATTTTAAGGTGTGCTGAACATGTTAGACTGTACCTTCTTCAACATGAAATGCTGAAATTTTATGAGATCAACAGCTCTTTAAGTGTGTGTGTGTGTGTGATAGTAACACAGGTTTTAATGAATTTATTACTATTTGTAGTCACGATATGCCACTGCGACTGTAAACTTTAACTCACTCATGATATATCGTCTCGCCTCATTAAACTGGTATCAGGATGTATCGTCTCTCCACTTAGACTACGAAGCACAGCTCTTCACATCAGTAATACATTGTAATCATCTTTTTCGAAAGTATAGATAATGAAATTTGTGCAGCTATGTGAACACACCTGTCTGTGTTTTATTGCAATAAGCTGTCTCTCCTTGTATGTCATATATAAGAAGTGTACCTAAGGTCAATTATTTAAACTATAATGTAATTTCCATTACAAAAAAGTATAAACGGTATTACCTACTGATCAGAAAGGCTTATCAGTACCCCACCGCCACCACCCCACCCTAGGCCTACCCCATCCTACACCCTCTCCCTCTCACACACATGCACACACACACTCCCTAACATGCATATCGCTCCGGCCCATAGACCCAATATTGTAACCTTTTAAACAGACATATCATGTGTATGTAAAGAAAGGCAGGCACGTTAATAGTGGTGCTCAGTCATGGGTATAACTTCGCCATGTGTTTCTAATGATCTCCGTGCATTATGGCGTGGTCCGACGCGCTAACGAACCCGATGTGACAGTTACATTACAGAACCATTGAAATACATGTTAAAGTAGTGTTAATCTTTACCCATTACCAACCATTTACGCGTGTACTAAATATATGACAAACCTAACCCTGGTCATACGAGATTTCAAAGGTATTGAAATGCATGTCCTACAATCACAGCATTTACATACGTTACACATGCTAGAAAACACATGAAAATAATGGCCAGATTTACACACTATTACTTGCAAACACCTTTCACCTGATGGTATATTCCCCTCATAAAAATTAAAGGTGTATGTGAAAGATGTTTTAGAACAATAACTAGAAACACTCAAACAACGCCCTGTAGTATTTCAATGGCAGATCGGCGATATGTCATGTTTTTCACACACCTCAAATACACCCTAACAAATTTTTTTTAGTTATAAAACTATCACTATTACTTGCAAACACCTTTCACCTGATGGTATATTCCCCTCATAAAAATTAAAGGTGTATGTGAAAGATGTTTTAGAACAATAACTAGAAACACTCAAACAACGCCCTGTAGTATTTCAATGGCAGATCGGCGATATGTCATGTTTTCACACACCTCAAATACACCCTAACAAAATTTTTTTAGTTATAAAACTATCACTGTTACTTGCAAACACCTTTCACCTGATGGTATATTCCCCTCATAAAAATTAAAGGTGTATGTGAAAGATGTTTCAGAACAATAACTAGAAACACTCAAACAACGCCCTGTAGTATTTCAATGGCAGATCGGCGATATGTCATGTTTTTCACACACCTCAAATACACCCTAACAAATTTTTTTTAGTTATAAAACTATCACTATTACTTGCAAACACCTTTCACCTGATGGTATATTCCCCTCATAAAAATTAAAGGTGTATGTGAAAGATGTTTTAGAACAATAACTAGAAACACTCAAACAACGCCCTGTAGTATTTCAATGGCAGATCGGCGATATGTCATGTTTTCACACACCTCAAATACACCCTAACAAAATTTTTTTTTTTTTAGTTATAAAACTATCACTATTACTTGCAAACACCTTTCACCTGATGGTATATTCCCCTCATAAAAATTAAAGGTGTATGTGAAAGATGTTTTAGAACAATAACTAGAAACACTCAGACAAGGCCCTGTAGTATTTCAATGGCAGATCGGCGATATGTCATGTTTTTCACACACCTCAAATACACCCTAACAATTTTTTTTAGTTATAAAACTATCACTATTACTTGCAAACACCTTTCACCTGATGGTATATTCCCCTCATAAAAATTAAAGGTGTATGTGAAAGATGTTTTAGAACAATAACTAGAAACACTCAAACAACGCCCTGTAGTATTTCAATGGCAGATCGGCGATATGTCATGTTTTTCACACACCTCAAATACACCCTAACAAATTTTTTTTAGTTATAAAACTATCACTATTACTTGCAAACACCTTTCACCTGATGTTATATTCCCCTCATAAAAATTAAAGGTGTATGTGAAAGATGTTTTAGAACAATAACTAGAAACACTCAAACAACGCCCTGTAGTATTTCAATGGCAGATCGGCGATATGTCATGTTTTCACACACCTCAAATACACCCTAACAAAATTTTTTAGTTATAAAACTATCACTATTACTTGCAAACACCTTTCACCTGATGGTATATTCCCCTCATAAAAATTAAAGGTGTATGTGAAAGATGTTTTAGAACAATAACTAGAAACACTCAAACAACGCCCTGTAGTATTTCAATGGCAGATCGGCGATATGTCATGTTTTTTCACACACCTCAAATACACCTAACAAAATTTTTTAGTTATAAAACTATCACTATTACTTGCAAACACCTTTCACCTGATGGTATATTCCCCTCATAAAAATTAAAGGTGTATGTGAAGATGTTTTAGAACAATAACTAGAAACACTCAAACAACGCCCTGTAGTATTTCAATGGCAGATCGGCGATATGTCATGTTTTTCACACACCTCAAATACACCCTAACAAATTTTTTTTAGTTATAAAACTATCACTATTACTTGCAAACACCTTTCACCTGATGGTATATTCCCCTCATAAAAATTAAAGGTGTATGTGAAAGATGTTTTAGAACAATAACTAGAAACACTCAAACAACGCCCTGTAGTATTTCAATGGCAGATCGGCGATATGTCATGTTTTTCACACACCTCAAATACACCCTAACAAAAAATTTTAGTTATAAAACTATCACTATTACTTGCAAACACCTTTCACCTGATGGTATATTCCCCTCATAAAAATTAAAGGTGTATGTGAAAGATGTTTTAGAACAATAACTAGAAACACTCAAACAACGCCCTGTAGTATTTCAATGGCAGATCGGCGATATGTCATGTTTTTCACACACCTCAAATACACCCTAACAAATTTTTTTTAGTTATAAAACTATCACTATTACTTGCAAACACCTTTCACCTGATGGTATATTCCCCTCATAAAAATTAAAGGTGTATGTGAAAGATGTTTTAGAACAATAACTAGAAACACTCAAACAACGCCCTGTAGTATTTCAATGGCAGATCGGCGATATGTCATGTTTTTCACACACCTCAAATACACCCTAACAAAAAATTTTAGTTATAAAACTATCACTATTACTTGCAAACACCTAAACAACTGAAGGTATATTTCCCTTCTAAAAATTAAACGAATATGTGAAAGAAGTTTTTAGCGATAGAATTTAGTCTTTCTTCGCTGTGTACTGAGAATTGAAGCCAGTGAGCTACAACATGCCGACTTGAAACTTTACTACAAATCTACTGTACTAATACTGACACTAATAACAATTATTTGACTTAAAATGAAGTGACAGAATAGGTAACTTATCTTCTACATGTAGGTTTTCAGTTGTCACAACACTCAGCGTATGTAATCAGCTGTTGAAAATAAACCGGGCTCAATCTTAAAACTACGCTGCCGCCATATTGGCTACACTGGTCACGTGACGAGCCGAGGCACAGCTTAGGGGCTTTCCGAGGAGCGACCACTCCCCCTTATATAGTCTCCCTGGACGAACTTAAGAATAATGCCGACCTGTCATTTGAACCCGTGCATCTGAATAGCGGTGCAGTCCATTTTACCAATAAGGTGCCGAGGGTATGTAAAGCGATAAACTGTCAGTGTTGGCATTGTCTTGGTTACTGTGTAACAGTGTTGAATGTACTGGCGAATTGCGCATTTATCAAAATCATCAAATTCAATTTTCCCTTCTGTACGAGTACGCACTTTCCCTGGGCTTGTGAACTTACTGCTACCCATCGCGGGAACGCATTTACCAGGCGCGTAGCAAGCCAATTTTTGTCGTGTAAGCCCGATAGGCTGCAAAGCTGTATATTTAGTTAGTGTTGAGGCCTTGCCCAACTTTCATTTTCAAAATCATGTCAAGCCCGGGGCTTTTTGTCATGGTGATAATTTCAAAACCCAAATCACTTTTTATTAGGCATTGAGGCTAAAATGGAATTTTAACAATTAAGGACCTGTTGTAATGAAGATATTATTTAAGTATTATTATTGACGATCTGAAACTCAAATTTGAGAATATTAGTAGTAGAGGAACATATATGGTTTTGTAATGTTGATAGTGAAACTTTATGTAGTATAGTACAGTGAGACCTCGAGAGTAGTAGAAGTACCCGAGTAGTTGCAGTAATAGTAGTAGTAATGAAATAGTAGTAGAGTAGTAGTAGTAATAGAAGAGTAGCATTTGACATTAGTAGTAATAGAAGTAGTTGCAGTAATAGTAGTATGCTTATAAAAGTAGCAGCAGTAGTAGTATAAGTCAGTATTAGTAGCAGTAATTAGTAATGAGTAGTAGTAATAGAAATAGTAGCAGTAATAGTAGTAGTAGTGGTAGTAGTTAGAGTAGTAGTAGTAGGAAAGAAGTAGTCAAAGTAGTAGTAGTAGAGTAGTAGTAGTAGCAGTAATAATAATAAAATGTAGTAGTAGTAATAGTAAGTAGTAGCAGTAAGTAGTAGTAGTAGTAGTAGTAGAAGTAGTAGAAGTAGTAGTAGTAGTAGTAGTAGTAGTAGTAGTAGTAGTAGTAGTAGTAGTAGTAGTAGTAGTAATAGTAGTAGTAGTAGTAGTAGTAGTAGTAGTAGTAGTAGTAGTAGTAGTAGTAATAATAAAAGTTGTAGAAGCAGTAAGTAGTAGAAGTAGTAGTAGTAAGTAAGTAGATAGTAAGTAGTCACAGTAAGTAGTAGTAGTAGTAGAAGTAGTAGTAGTAGTAGTAGTAGTAATAATAGTAGTAGTAGTAGTAAGTAGTAGTAGTAGTAGTAGTAGTAGTAGTAGTAGTAGTAGTAGTAGTAGTAATAATAACAGCAGTTGTAGTAGTAATAAATAACAGTAAGTAGTAGTAGTAGTAGTAGTACAGCAGCAGTAGTAGCACTGCTACTATTGATGGCCCTACTGCTACTATTGATGCCCCTACTGCAACTGCTACGTCTCCTACTGCGACTGCTGCCACAGGTACCAACATTGGAAAAGGAAATATAATAAATATGCAATTAGTTGGGCAATTTTGTTTGAAAGGATGTGTAAAATGTTTAGCGTACAAGTGCGATAAATAGGCTTTAGATTAAAGTTTTCCTCAAATCCAAAATGGAAATAAGGTAATGTTTTTTGGGCATAAATGTAAACATTTAAACTTAAACATATGTGAATCTTTAAACCTAAGAAGACACAGACGCTTACATGAGGGCGTTTGTATTATTTACAAAATATGTCTTGTGGCGTATACACCACCTAAAGACGGTTTAGTAATTTTTCGTGGCAATATACTTCATTATTCATAAATTACTACTTAAGTAAGAAATATACTAAGAACATCGAGAGCATAGCGAAAATGCAATCAAAAGATTAACTATTCTTGCCTCAGTAACTTACCTAAGTTCAATTCGAGATCAATAATTCCAAATATCTACTCGTCTACACTCCATGTGATATTCCTGCACGTTGTGCTTCGCACTCGGTGGATGTAAGAATATCAGGGTGCGATACCCGGCAACTCACGTGATACAGTGGGTATCACGTGACCGGCGAGATTATATAACAAAATGATGACGGTGTATTTTGTCTTCCATATTCATGTTTGGGGCGTTGGGTCCTTGATAGCAATATACTAGTAGTATGGAAAGTATTGTGAGAAAATAAGACCAATTTCGTTTGACAGGTGACGACAGTCATGGCTGAGGGCGCTGTCGGGAGCTGTCGAAGGCACTCTGGGTTGATGGCGCCTACTCATGTAGATTAACGAACTCACCCAACATATAGATTTGCCATAAATACGACACACATATATATCATTCAAGTCTCATCTCATCATGTCTTATAACAAGTATACGTTTAAATACAGAAAGAGTTGCAGAATTATGAGAGACAATCAAAACACAAAAATATACAAATATACGAAAGCATATTAAAGTTTTGAGCTGTTTAGAACATAACGCTATAAATATTATATTAAGCAAGTTTTATATGTTATAAAGACAGGGTAGGGTAATTTTGGAAGTCTTTTCCATATCAGACATATGTTTATGGATAATGAAGGACGTGCAGGCGTCACTGTACGTCGCCAACCTGGTGGTGTTTACGTAAATAGGGTTGAGGTTACGGGGGCTTCAAAACGGCCCGGGCAGGGGTGTCCTACCGGCTGTAAACGCCGCACGTAGCCTTGCAGAGACCCTTGCTCTGTCACTATAGATATTTGAAGTATTTGATGATGTTATGGTGATGGTGATGATGTGATGGTGATGGTGATGATGGTGATGATGATGATGGTGATGATGGTGATGATGATGATGGTGGTGATGGTGATGATGTGATGGGGATGATGATGGTGATGGTGATAATAGTGATGGTGGTGATGGTGATGGTGGTGATGATAGTGATAGTGATGGTGATGGTGTTGGTGATAGTGATGGTGCGAGAAATAAATCTAAAAAGAAGTTGAGAGCTGTTGTGAGCATCAAATATTTTCCAAATTCTTACTCGGACCTTCACGGGTTTCTGGTTTCTGTAGGAGGTCTTGAGGTAGCAGATATATACTGCAGTACATGTGCTAGGGAAAATGGTGGTATAGTTAAAAGCTATAAAATAAGATGAGTATTGGAAGGTCAGGGTGTTTGAATTAAGAATATTTGATTGATCTGCTGATGATTTCTATTCCCAGCGTTTGAATCAGCTGATAGTAGATACTCTTGATGAAACACAAATCGCTGTGTTCAATAAGGGTGGAATGTGTGACTGTCCGTTGGAATATCTGTCGTCTTATAATACCTGAGGATAATAGCTACACACAAATTCCATTGAAGCAAACATGTATCAAATATATTGCTACAAAGGTTCTGTTTTATGTTTGAAAGTCTTTGATAAATGTCTTGTTTATTTGTAATCATACGATAACCCTCGCCAACAGTATATTCCAGTGAAGTTTCATGTCCATTTCACAATACTCGAATTTTTGTACAGTCATGTTTGTGCACCACACAACGAATCGCTCATGGCTATACTGTCTTTTGTCAACCTTTAATTGTACCTTGGGCCGTAGGTCTACACGTGTACTGAATGAAGAATTAGACTGATGGCATTTCCGTTGGATCACGTATGGCACCGCAAGGACGTCCGTCTTGTATACTCAAGTCGCCAGGATCAAGAAGCTAACCGACTTCGGTTTGAGTTATATTAAACATAGGTGAGTTCTTTCTGCATTCTGAAAACGATCTTCAGGCACGCATGGACTTCGTTCTAAAGCAGTTACTGTAAGCATATCAAGGGAGTAATTATTTAAAGCACGCCACTTTTAGCAGTATTCAGCAATATCCCAGCACTTCTTGGTCTGTCTAGGGTGACTCCAGTCTGTCTGAAGCCCTGAATAAGTCTTATAACCGTGATACGGTGGCATTCGAGGGCGTTGGTAACAGCATTGTATGTCGACCCTATCTGTACCATCTCAATGTCTCTTTCTCTCTCTTCAGCTGTTAATCATATAGGCTGTGGCATGTTTCTCGTACTTGTGTATCCTATTATCTTTTCTAGGCTCTCTTCATACCCTATAGAATGATTCTACATGTGAAATGGATGCAAATACTGCTTGAATATTGCTGTGTTTTGGCGATTGATATTTCTATATGTAAACAGAAAATGGAAAAATGTTACTCTGTAAGCAGAAATGTTAACAAAGATCATTGTAGAAGTTCCCGAACATTTTTTCACAATATCAAAGACACGTTTTACTTGTTTTCACTAATGAAAATCAGTAGAAAATGTTTCAAAATATTAAAATCATAGGAATGGTTATTTTATAATTTTACACACTCTACAACAGTTGTTTCTTGTTTAAATAATTGAAAAATGGTGACTTTAAATGGTTTATCTTTGTCCCAAAGCAGAATTTTATTTCAAACTTTCTTTTGGACCTCTAAATCACTGTTATTGGTTTATTTTGGCTTGGGTGAAAATAGGACAATTTAACTCTTCTGAAAAAGATGCATTTCGCCTAAATATGAATGCATTTGAGAATTTCTTTTCGTGATTTGCATAAAGCTGTGTTGTTAAGCTTATTTGTAAACTAATAGCTTCTAACATATTTTTGATAGTTTCTAAGTAATTCATAAAGGTAGGAGAGTGACGTTTCTTTTGGCGTGTAGTGTGCCAATTTGGGAATCGAGCCCGAGTCCTCTTCGCGACGAGGAACGAGTATACCGATTATCGTATACGCCGTGTTGCTAAATATCATACTTAAGGAGTCATAAACCAGAAAAGACGAACGAGTCGAGTTGATATTGGTCTTGTATAACACAGTGTCATGGAAAATCTCCATGTTTTGTAAAGCTAAACATAAAACAGCCTGCATTGAAATATGTCGGTGCACTTATAACTGAATGCATTGGGGACTTAAAGGGTTTATGAATGCACATGTGTGTCTCGAATGGAGGCGGATGCAAATTTATGACGTCCACTATTACTGGGGACGGATTGTGTTGCAGAGACAGAAAGATGAGATAAAGAAAAGAACAGAAACGATTTTGCAGTTCACTAAGTCCTCGATAACTCGTCTTTCAAGATTCAGGTGTGTCTGAGCTCGCCGCGGCTGTCACGGGCCTCACAGCAAGTCGTCCTGTCACTTCACACGGGGAGTTTCTCTAATTGGGTCATTAAGGAGATTCTCGCTTCAATTCGCAACTCACGGGAAAAGGCATTTGCTGGCTTGGTCCGGTCAACCATCACACAGGTGAACATGATGAACTCTGTCAGTGCACAAAGTGTTAAAACTGGACAGCTATACAAGGATACCTAATTAGACACATGCACAGCACGTCTAACTGTATCAGTTATCTTTGTGAGGGTGGAACTATTGCTTGACGATTTTGGGGACAAGTTACCTTAGCTCTGTCTTGGGATTATATAGAAGTACCTCGGCCCTTTAAACTAACTGCTTGACTGACTACTTGGCGTATGGAAGAAAACTTCTTTATTATTAGGAACACTACGTTTGGGGATATATTATTACCCCTTCACCAATTTTACGCTGCACTTAGCAATATTCCAGCTATATGGCAGCGGTCTGCACATAATCAAGTCTGGACCAAACAAACCAGTGATAAACTTTATGAGCATCGATCTACGCAATTGGGATAGTCAGCGAGTCTGACCACCCTATCCCGTTAGCCGCCCTTTACGACAAACCTGGGTTACTGAAGATCAATTCTAACCCGGATCTTCACGGGACAGAAAGAATACAAATAATGCAGACAGCTCATTTATGTACATGTCAGAACACCACACGTACTATGGTGTCAGAGGTGGAAGTTTGTCATCCCAAATTAGAGATTTTCCATTATCCGTGTTACCAGGGTATTTCAAGACGATCTCGACAGTGGTAACGCTAATGTTGTGTATACTGCGGTACCCTGAACCCAACCTGGCAGAAATTCTGCATGGGATCCAACATGTAGCACGATATAAGGGACCGTTCATAATTTATGGTGTGTGTGTGTGTGTGCCTGCGTGCGTGTTGTTGTTTGTTTGTTTGTGTGTTTGTTTGTGTGTGTGTTTGTGTGTGTTTGTGTGTGTTTGTGTGTGTGTGTGTGTGTGTGTGTGTGTGTGTGTGTGTGTGTGTGTGTGTGTGTGTGTGTGTGTGTGTGTGTGTGTGTGTGTGTGTGTGTGTGTGTGATATGTTGATTTTAAGAGGGGGTCACCCATTTTGTTCTGGGGAGGTAGGGGGATGAGCAATTTTATACATAAAAATAAGTAAAAACGATGCTTAAGATTTAGGGGGGGGGGGTCACTTACTCTGTACGCAAATTTTAGGGGGGCGTCATTCACATTGTACATGCTTCTGCATAACAATCATCATCCCCCCTCCCCCCCCTTGCCATAAAGTATGAACGTTCCCTAAGTCTCTTCCCCTTCTCAATGGGCTTCTTGCGACTGCTTAGGACCTGGACGCTTCCATTGGTAAGATGATGTGTGATTTGCATTAACTCGTGGCTCGAGGTCTTGAATAGCGTGAAAATATATCAGAAGCAATTTCTTAATCCGGAAATGTACTTACAGTGTTTTCACTGATAACGATTCACAAAATATCTCCGGTAATTTCAAGTTTAGCCTCCCTGAACACTGTTTACTTTCACCCAACCAGACTAGTCAGACAGCTCTTCCCTTTCATTTTGAATAGCTATGATATACATGTATCTGGCTTTCAGAGAAATGATATCTACCTGCTCACAATGTGTCAGCATTCGGTTAGTCAGGCATTTGTATTTGTAACCAAACTTCAAAACAAATATACCGATAGTGTCTCCAGACACATACATATCATAAGTATTTTCTTTAATTGTCTTGTTGGTGTAGGTTCATTTGATGTGCGCAAACGACGAATAACATTTTTAAGCACGTTTGACAAAGCCAGCCAGTATGATGTGTTTGACGGACGGTGAAACATTTCATCTGTGACAGTTCATGCTCGTCAGAGGAGACAATTTTGTTCCCTTGAAATATGGGATACCTGTTGTGTTCTTTTAATATAATAATTCAGTGATATCAGAACAACCCCAAGGAAGCTGCAAATTCAAAATTCAAAGCTTTCCCTTTGATGTTATTCATGGAACATATTTTTGCCAAGTCATACATGTTCGCTTCAGGCTCGTAGGTAGTGATACAAATTGGAATAAGGTTATTCATTTCTAGCACACACTCACTACATCACTGTATTCATTGACTCTGTTAACCATGGTATCCGCAGATGCATTCCTATAAGCCCACACAGCTTGTTAGCCGATCCTGTCATATATAGTCTCATGGCATATATACGTTCCAACTACACCAAAGGATTGTCTCGTTTAGATTACTGTTTGATAAAAATGGCATCCTTTTCGGGTGAAATCTCGAGCATCCTCTGACGGCATGTTTGACAACAAACTCACACACTCTCACATGCATTGACACTGATCAGTGAAGTAGGCGTGAGCCAAGGTCGTGCACGCAAAGGTCGTATCCTGTAAGTGAGTGAGTGAGTGGGTGGGTGGGTTGTTGGTTGGGTGAGTGAGTGAGTGACTTTAGTTTTACGCCGCTTTAAGCAATATTCCAGCAATATCCGATGGGAACACTAGAAATGAGCTTCACATATTGCACCCATGCAGGGAATTGAACCTGGGTCTTCGGCGTGACGAGCGAACAATTAGTTTCCCCACCGCCCTCGTATTCTGTAAGTGTTGACAGACATTCAATCTTCTGCCCTTACCAGAAATGTCTGGAACGAGAACTCTGTCATGGATTTACAAAATAACAATGAAGGAAAAATATGGGATGACAAACTCTAAATCTGATTTTTCTTGTTAGGTCAGGGGATACAAAATGTATACGTCTAATCTTCAACATATACAATCATACTGAGACGACTAGATATACACCATATATTTGACAAAGCACGAAAATAAAAGAAATCTTCTCTGAACTTTCCATATATGCTAGTATATTAAATATTGAAACATACAATATCATTAATTCATTTCCTAATTTACCAGTTAACTCGCCAACGATATAATAAATGTCATGCATTTCAGCTCTCATGCACAGACAGTTGTTTACACTTAATACATGACTGTAGCACTCAGTCATTTCCAGTTGATTTTCTTTTGTATGCATTTCACGTTATAGAAAGGATAATAATACATTGGAAGATTTATCATGTTCTTATTGTTCTTCTGGTAAAACGGAAGACGAATTCCACATATTATTAATCTGTGAAGCTTTTTATGCCTGCCGAAAGAAGTATTTAAAATGTACTAATGATACCCCACAAATGATGTATATTCTAGTTAATTCTAATAATGCTGATATTGACAAATATATTGCCATTTTCATAAAACATTTGATTCCATTCTTAAACCACCTGTAAAACCATTATCTCATGTCACGTGACCAAAAGTTGTCATGAAGCAACTTCAGTTGTACTTTTGGCCACTGGGCCTCAACTATTGAATAAAACCTGTCTGTATTCATTTCAAATGAAACTTGCAACCGAAACTGTTTTTGTATGTTTTAAGCAAAGATTAATTACACATTTCACAATAATGACTAGAATCTATGAGCAACTGTTTTTTATCTCGGGAGTATTCTCAATGTCGTCTCTCATGCTTATTTTATGAGCACCTTAAGTGGTACACCATGTTATAGTGAGTTTAGTTTTACGCCGCCTTTACCAATATCCCAGCAATAGCACGACAGGGGATACCAGATATGGGCTTCACAAGCTGTAACCATGTGAGAATGTTATAGAGTCAGTCGGTATTCCTACTGTAAAACTACAGCTGGGATCTGTGGGCCATCTTATCATGCAGTGAAAGCACTTGTCTCTGTCTTAAAATATCATCTTAAATAGGATGTAATATTTCATACACGTTTGGGATGTTCGATATTCACTGCCTGGTGAAAAAGTTTGTCGTACACTGTGCATCGAGTGTCCTGCGGATTCCTTCTTCCAATTTGTCATCAGACTGACTGACTGACTGACTGAGTTTGCTTTTACGCCGCTTTTAGCAATATTCCAGCAACATCACGGCGGGGGACACCACAAATGGGCTTCACACAATGTACCCATGTGGGGATGCGAACCCGGGTCTTAGGCGTGACGAGCCAACGCTTTAACCACTAGGCTACCCCACCGCCCCAGTTGTCATCAGATGCCTCATGAATGTGAATGTTGTTTTTTGTTTGTTTGGGGTATTTTTATTTTAAAAAAAGAAGCATTTATTCAAAACTGAGTGGTCCCTATTAGCACAGTCACTGCTGAGCCAAGACCAGTGACATTTGAGTGTTCACACCCTGTCGACTCTGTTGGAACTGTCACACCTTTGGGTTTGTCAATGTGTGACTCTCAACACTGTGATAGGACACCCTCTATGTGTGACTCTCAACACTGTGATAGGACACCCTCTATGTGCGACTCTCAACACTGATAGGACACCCTCTATGTGGGACTCTCAACACTGTGATAGGACACCCTCTATGTGGGACTCTCAACACTGTGATAGGACACCCTCTATGTGTGACTCTCAACACTGTGATAGGACACCCTCTATGTGGGACTCTCAATACTGTGATAGGACACCCTCTATGTGTGGCTCTCAACACTGTGATAGGACACCCTCTATGTGTGACTCACAACACTGTGATAGGACACCCTCTATGTGCGACTCTCAACACTGTGATAGGACACCCTCTATGTGTGACTCAACACTGTGATAGGACACCCTCTATGTGTGACTCTCAACACTGTGGTAGGACACCCTCTATGTGCGACTCTCAACACTGGGATAGGACACCCTCTATGTGCGACTCTCAAACATTAGTGCCCACACAACCTTTAGGACACCCTCTCAGATTTGATGCGACTAACTCAGGCACTATGATACAACACTGTGGATGACATTTTAAGAAAAAGCATCCATGGTTGTTGTATAGGGGTTGGACATCCGCCATTTTGTTTCCTCTATGTGTACTGAGTTGACCACTTTCCCTCTCAAACATTAGGGGTTATAAAACAACAATAACAACGGTCAGCCCATCCTAAGAAATGGACCAAATATTACTATTTGCAGGCTAAAGGATATCCCAATCCCTTTACTAACGTGGATGATTACCTATTTACTGGCCATTTGTCCCTATCGTTCAGGCCAAAGCTTTCTTCAGATTTCAAGATGCTAGTACATTTTAACTTCAAGGCAGTGTCCCGTGTGCTATAAGACGTTTTCCAGAAGGGATACAATTCAACACAGACAAGCAATCAAGATGATGCAAATAACTTTGGAAGAATGTGAGCTGATACACCCCTTCACCAGATTGTCTCAGGGCCCATGGGAAAACATTACTTAGTGATTCTAGAACGCATGAACATTAAACCTTATCCTGAACATTATTTGGCTCTTGCGACAGCCCTTTTCCATATATTATTATGTTGGATTTCATCAAGGCAAAGCTACAGATCTGTTTGAAATCAACAACCCATGGCGAGGCAAATGTATCCAGGTAACACAGACCGTTTCATGGAGCCGTTTTCCAGAAACCTACATGTTGGTTGATCTAAAAAACACATTTGCGACTTTTCAGCTTAAAAAGGAGACATCAAGCTAGGAACTTTCGGCGTGAAAACATCCCAGCCATGCCATCTCAAGACGTGCATGATTTGCAAAAACACAGAAGAAACTGGTGTCCTGTAAATTCTTCAGTGTGTCCACCGGGGAATACCCCAAGTGAAAAGGAAGAGGGAGGGAAGCGACAACAGATTGTGACTATTGTGGTCAAGTGTTTAGCAATAACCACAACTTTCACACAAAACAACAGGGAAAAAGAGATGGCTGATCTCGAAGAGCAAGGTATAAGACAAATGTATTCACGTACACGTGAGCTGAATAAAGAAACAGCTGTACATGAAAAGAGGTTTAAACGAAGACACGAACGTTTAAAGAGACGTATGCACGATTTATTACTTATCTGTACCATATGGAGTATGGTCCAAAAGACACAAGGAATACTGAAACAAGTAGGAGACACAAATAATCTGTATCATACCCGAAGATGATAATGCAGACATAACATCTGATGAAGAGTGAAGGCCATGACGATTAGGAACGGTGATAAGACAACAGATGTAAAGTAAAGGCTCCTATCCCGTAGTTGTAGTGGCAGTCCCGGGCAGTTGAGAGGTGTTGCCCTTTGAGCATGCATGCGGTATGGACTATAGTGCTATATAAATACCCATATAAAATATAATATACACCTGTGAGTTGTCATTTAATTACTCTTTCATGCTAACACTATACAATTACACTGATGGAATTTTAGAAAGTTGAAAGTTGCATTCCTAAATGTGATGTACAAAAACCCCATGACCAGAACGCACATTTCAAAGCTGACACGCCCTAGCTAGCGTTCATTCTAACGAGCATGTTTATTTATGGGTGTTTTACGAGAAATGTTGTCCATACCCCTTGTGGGTCACCAGATCGCGTCTCTGCTAGCACTGTGAGAGGGAGAGTATTTTGCACAACACAATCCCAGATATAACATATGTTCTATTTACATGGAAGGTGCAATATTAGTCTCATGTGTTTTGGTGGTTGATTCATTCAATACAATCACAAACGTCATCATCGAACATACAATGACAATATGGATTGGATATTCAAATATGGAATGTGAATACCGGTAAGTTTGAAATACATTTGAAATTCTATTGAGTTGGGTTGTTTTGGTGATGGTCAAGACAAACTCAAACCATTTTCATGTGGCAATGAACGCTGATTGCATTGAACAAATGTGTTATAAAACCCGTATCATTTCTTTTACACATATGAGTGCACATGTTTGACTAGACTTATGTTTAGTCTCTGAATGTATTATCTTGATAATACAAACAAACCTATTTAAATTGACAAGGAGCCCAAGGCAAACCTGGGGGAAATCTAGACTTCATTTAGAGCCTTAGCAGTGCAGGGAGGGCTAGGCTGTAGGCAAAATAATATGGGTCAGACACCGTGAGACAGGCTAATGTTAGACCCACGATTTTGAGTACAACTTGAGGAGGTATCATATTACACCTCGGCTGAGTGAGACGAGGGAAGTGTGTGGAGGCTGCGACTGTTAATTCACCATGCCTCAACGGCGCGCGCTCTGAGATGACAGATTTCCACTCCACAGAAAAGGTTATTGAGTATAGAAAATATAAACATTTTGTAAGAGGACAAAATGATAACTTCAACTGACTGTCAGCGGGTTTTTTTAATAGGTAAAATTGAAACCGGACGAAACTAGTTTGTGGTCAGTGGTCCAGTGAACCCCGATAGTTGTTCTACGCTGATTGGCCTAAATTAATGGCGTGATGTCATGGTGTGATGCTATGATGTGTTTTCCACGGGGCGCACGGTCATTGACCCCTCGGTCAGGGTGAGTCACACCGGTGTGAGTTTGCTGTATGCTGATTGGCCCAAATTAATGGCGTGATGTCATGGTGTGATGCTATGATGTGTTTTCCACGGGGCGCGCGGTCATTGACCCCTCGGTCAGGGTGAGTCACACCGAAGTGAGTTGGCTGTATGCTGATTGGTCCAAATTAATGGCGTGATGTCATGGTGTGATGTCATGGTGTGATGCTCTGATGTGACGCCGGATCCCACGGTCATTGACACCCCTGTGAAATGAGGTCAGCCAGGTGTTCGATGATGACGTCATTTTAGGACTATTCCAGCCCCTATACAACACATGGTTGTTATTGGGAATGTTGTTTTACACCTTAATCCAGCCTTATGGCTGCCTGAAAAATAATGTCTTGTACAAGCAAACCAAAGACTTACAACATGAGCAACAATTATGGTACGATTACACACATGTAACGATTACACACATGTATCCTTGAAGGTGAGAAAGTGTGTCACTCTACAAACCTCAAGAGAGTCTGTCCAGGAGTTGACACATGGTCACGGCCGTCAAGTAATGCATGTACAATGTAAATATAACAGAGACACCTCACACAACATTCTGAACATTTATATTTATTTTCAAATAAAAATAAAGACAAATATCACAGAATATGATTCTGTTTTGACAGTTGAAGCACTTACATTGTCTGCACAACTGTGCAGTGACAGGAAAGCTTGCATCAGTTGTAATACAACCAAAACAAAACTACAACCAAAGTAGCCTAACAAACGTAGTACAGGTGCAATTTACAAGACACCATCCACCACTTCGGTTTGATGCTACTGTGTACCATGTAAATTTGTACCATGCAATACATTTAGCCTCAATATTGAATATCAAGGCAATTCTGAAAAATCTAACATTCGACACAAGCATCCCGAAATTGACTTGAAAGTGGAAGTTCAATAATGGTTTACATTACCCTAAGCAGTAATATAGAGAAAACATGTTTCATTAACTTCTGTAACTGCCCATTTCTGGTGTCCCCGCTGTGATATTGCTGGAATATTGCTAAAAGCAGCGTTAAGACATACTCACTCACTCACTGTAACTAAAATTCCCATTAAACTACAAAATCATCTGTTTAAGTTAATAAGGATCAAACTTATGCATGTCCCTTTGAAAATGGCGTAAGGTGTCCAGTAAAATACACTCTTTTCCCAAACAAGCAAGTTGAGGACATTGGATAACAGCCAGTAAAGCATGCAACTGTTTTTACAATACCTAGCATGTTAATGATGAACAAACAGAATCAGCGGTGTCACTGCCTCCGTCACTGACCAACATGGATTACAACATGGCTGATGAAATGTCCACAACATTGACAGAGGGTCAAACTGTGTTGGGTCCATTTTCACATTGTTTTGTTTGTTGCTTAAAGCAACACTCAGCAAGTTTCACAATGAGATCTTACAACTAAGAATATCACAACTTACAAACGAAGTAGTGCAAAGATTGCTCTGTAGCAAGGAGTCGGGGTGACGTTAGTCCACAACAGTGGATACTCTACTTACAGATGACTGGTTGCACAGAGTGAATATTGAAGCTATGTCAGCATTCTTGCACCTATTTCCAGTGAGAGCCATTCAGAAGGTCAAGGACAAGTTCCTGAAATAATTCCCCGTTATTATATTCTCACAGTTGCGAAGTTAAACGAAGCACTTACAGTCAGAAACATGTTGCTTACACCACCCAGAACATCTTCCAAGGGCAAGAGGGTCCACAATCCCACACGAATGCCCAGTTAAAAATAGACTGTGATATGTTTGGTGGGCAATCTTTCCTCTGGGAGATGACCCGGGTATTGCATACTGATTATCAAAAGGCACACATGGAGTCTAGCACTGTTACAATTAACGCCATCTTCAATAACATTTGGACTTACGTGCAATAAGATATTTTGTACAGGTGAAAATGGCAACATATGTGATTCGGTAACTTTATTCCAACAAAGACGTTCTTGTCAGATGCTATACATTTATTGGCCTAGAGGTGGCCAAAATGTCTTGAGTAGCTACAGCTGGGAGAGTAGACAATCTGCCAAATTTTGAACTGACACTGTTGTACTTCCAACATAAACTACACATATAATAGCAACAGTTTTACTGCAGTAGTGCAAATGAATAAAATATAATCACTGTTGGTGCTTAGCAGGTTTAGGGTCCAGTTGCACAAACAATGTCATAACTAGTTTAACAAAGACTTGCAACTGTGTTGGTACAAGTGCCTATAACAAAGACTTGCATTGGGCTTAGGGCTAAAGGTGAGCAGTCACTAGTACAGCTACTGGCAACAGTGTTGTGAGCACAACATCACCACACAGACAATAGCCATCAGAAGCTGCATCTGACTACTAGTACATCGAGCAGGATGGTTCTGTGTTCAGTACACCACTGCAGGCTACAGATCATAGCACATCAGCTGCACAGTTATAGTTATATAGTTATACACAACCTCCTTCAACACTGTTTACTCCAGTGACTTGTTAATTCAATGGGGTGGCCAAGTAATGCTTGACATTATATATAATCTAGATATATATATTGCAAGGTGAACTACACTATTTCTCAATCTTTTTAAACATCAGTCCTTCAGATCGATGTGTAATGTGATAAATGACCTACATCAATGTTGTTTGTTTGTTTGTTTATCTCCACACTCAGCAATATTCCAGCTGTGCGGTGGCTGTGAAGATAATTGAGTCTTCACCAGAAAATCCAGTGATGGACGTTATGAGCATCGACCTACTTCACTGGGATCCGATGACATGCAGGAACTACCAGAACATCAGCCAGCCTGGCCCCAATCCTGTGATTTTGCCTCTTACAAGAAGCAAGGATTGAAGACCAATTCTAACTCAGACCTTCGTTAGGAAGATGAATGCAATCAAGTGAATGATTGAATTAAACGCCACATTTAAGTTATATCATAACATGTCTCTTACTGTTGAAATCCCAAAGTGATGTCTATGACATTTATCCCGCTGGTGAATCCAACAAGGTCAAGTTTGGAGGTGACCAACCATGGATGACAATCAGGCAGATACAGGATCTGAACCCATGATGATCAGTTCCAGGTCCCAAGGACCATGATGTGGGTGTATCTGCACTCCGAACCCACGCATCCTGGCATCCAAGAGTGACACAGGTTAATTATCAGTGAACAGATCATTGACCAAGCAAAGTGTTTGACTGTGAAACAGGTATGTCTAAAACTGTCTCCTCACAAACAAGTTATCTGCTTCTGTGTTGTAAAAGGTATATAGCATTCTGACCGAATGACTTACCAATTGAAGAATGTTATAAAGAACCCACTGAGTATCAGACATTTTGCTGACTCAGTAACATTTTGTGGGTCTTAGATTGTTTAGGCTTGACATTACTCAAGCGTTTGATAGTCAGGATTTATCATGTGGTACTGCCTTGCAGATTCAGCATCTCCGGTACAGGTAGAGGTAGGCCAGGTCTTTAGGGGATGCTCTGACTGGGCCACCTTCTTCGTCGTTAAATATCACCCACTTCCCATCCTTCAGAATATGACATACGTAGTGACCCACGCTGGTAGATGTGCCCATGTGACTGATGAAAGCTACAAGTTGATACTCTGTAAAGAAGGAAACATCAAGAATTATACATTTCTTTGTTGTTTCAGTGGCTCTCAGCAGCTATCAAGTTACATGCCTGTAAGTACAATAATAGCAAGTGTTTGCCACGATATGGCCATGTCCCCCGCCGCTAAAGAATGGAATATCTATATTTACTACTTTTGGTCACATACAAGATGCCTGAAATGACTGGTGTCTGCCTAATCACCAAATGTAGGCTGTTAACATAATTGAAACCATTGGGTGCAATGTTTTATGAGATATCACGTTAACAAAAGTTTGAAAAGCGGTCAAAGTGTCGTGGTGACCTTGAAAGATAAAGTCATCCTCACCCAAATCAACTGGTGTCTGTGTAATCCCCCAAAGTAGGCAGTCACCAAATTTGAAGACATTGGGTACAACAGTCCATGAGATATTGCGTTAACAAGAGTTAAAAGTGTGCAAAGAGTTGACCTTGAAAGTGTCACCCAAATCAAGTGTAATCCCCAATGTAGGCAGTCACCAAATTTGAAGACATTGGGTACAACAGTCCATGAGGTAACAAGAGTTAAAAAAGTGTCGTTGGTGACCTTGAAGATAAGGTCAAGGTCACCCAAATAAACTGGTGTCTGTGTAATCCCCCAATGTAGGCTGTCACCAAATTTGAAGACATTGGATACAACAGTGCATTAGATATCACGTTAACAAAAGTTTGAAAAGTGGTCAAAGTGTCGTGGTGACCTTAAAATATGGTCAAGGTCACCCAAATCGACTGGTGTCTGTGTAATCCCCCAATGTAGGCAGTCACCAAATTTGAAGACATTGGGTACAACAGTCCGTGAGATATCGGGTTAACAAGAGTTAAAAGTGTGCCGAGTGTCATCGTGACCTTGAAAATAAGGTCCAGGTCACCAAAATCGACTGGTGTCTGCATATTTCCCCAATGTAGGCTGTCACCAAATTTGAAGACATTGGGTACAACAGTTCATGAGATATCGTGTTAACAACAATCGGGACTACGTAGTCGCTGAATACATAGTTCCGCGTTGCGGGGAAAAAAAACAACAAACAAGGCAAACCAGAGAAGCTACAATAAGCAAAGATACTAATTGGCACTCTTTTAACAAAATCACAGACCAACCAATCCACTCAATCATCCCATATGCCCAGTCAGAGATAAAATTTTATGCTGCTTTTAGTAATATTCCAGCAATATCACAGCGGGAGACACCAGAAATAGGGTACACACAACGTACTAACATGGGGAATCGAACTGGTCTTCGGTGTGATGAGCAAACGCTATAACCTTCTCTACTGCCCCTCCATGCATGAGGAGACACTTTGACTGATTACATACTACTCACATGGAGTTGAGGACCACCTGATTATGTCATATTAGCATGTCATATTTCAACAAGACTATCTGTCATGGTACAGTATTCCAGCAACAAGAGGAAGCATCCAACAACATCTACTATAGACACTTACTTCCTGGCATCCCACAACATCTACTACAGTTACTTCCTGGCCCGTCACGGAACTTGGGTGTTGCCGGGGCAGCGGCCTGACCTTGATCTGTTTCCATTGGCTGATCCAGCTCGTCTACGTGGCTGAATATCCAATCAGCTGCTCTCTCGATATTGTTGTCCTGAAGAAGAAAGACAGACCTACAGAATCCAAACATCAGTCCTCACATGTGGGGACAAAACAAAGGACGCCTTGGAAGAAAGATATCACCAAGACTTCGTAAATCAGTAAATATTGTAAATGGAAAGCTATTTTAGTGAGTGCTATGTTTCTGAAGGGAAGCTCACTCACTCACTCATGAACCCCCTGTCACCTACACTGTCATGACTACAGCATTGTATATATCTTCCTATGACAGTAACCTTGTGAGAGATACAACTTTCAAGTCAAACTCGCTAAAAGGTACTAATATTTTTAACCAGAAGAGGAGAGTTTTAACTGTAACAATATACACCAGGTCACACACTGTGTGGGTCTCCTATGACAAACATGGGGTGGTGGGACCCAATCGTGCCAGCCCCACGGGGTTAGGGTCCACACGTTTACATACCGTGGCCTTGAGTGCCTTGACCGCCTGGTCCCTGGTGAAGCCCATGGACATAATCATGACCAGTGCCTCCTCTGACGGGGTGAACTGTGCCCCCCCTGATGATGCAGAGTTTGGCAGCACTAGAGGGGTAGCAAAGTCTGGAACACAGGAACAATAGTCTTGGTAGAAAATACTTGCTGGAATAATCTTCATGCATGGATTATTTTTGGATTTTACCTGAATTGGGCCCCAGAGCCATGTGGTTATATCTGAGCAGGACTCAGGACTCTCCAGTGCATCCCAGAGCATCCCAGCCCTGGCATCCATCCCAGCCCTGGCTGTGGTGCCACAATGGGCTACCAACCAGTGTTGTCAGGGAAGACACTGGGAGAGAGCACCCTCTTATTGGTTGGGTTTTGGGAGGGGCTTCCCCAAAGAAATTTGGAATTTGTTAAATGAAATAGTGACATCTGAGGCTGTGAATATATATTCATTCTTTATCTGCAGTTTTTGTGGCTTTACGGCAAAGCTCACTCTGGTAACTCATTCTGTCTTCCTGTCCTGGTAACTAGCCCTGTGTGACAATACCACAAACTAGTCTTCTATGTGTTCTACATCCTCGATAATCTCCAGGGTATACGTTACGATAACTCTCCACTATACCCTGGATGCATCCACGGCTTGGGGCGATGATTTTTTTACCTCCCTTGGCTGGCTCCACATTCTCACAGTAGCCAATCAGCTAAGCCGCCATTACAACCGAGCTTGCCAGTGTCAACAAAGATAGCGGTCGCAGTCGCCAAGGTTTGTTCGCAGTGCCACTCAGATATTTGGGGAAATAACAAAGACAAATTCACAGATCTGAAACTTCAAAAAATATATGACTGAACTCCTTCTACCTCTTTCAGAGTACCTCTGCATCAATTTAAATGGTTAGATAATTTAAGAAGCGAAAGTGAGTTGTGATTGCTACGCTCAACTTCCCAGCGTAGGCACCTGATTGGATAAAAAGCCAGCCAAGGGAGGTAATAAAATCATCGCCCCAAGCCGTGGATGCATCGAGATTATCGAGGATGTGTTCTATGTCTGACTGTCCTTGTAAGCAGCAAGTGCCTACCTGCATCTCCCATGTGTTCCATCACCCAGTTCATTGCTGCCTCCACCCCAGTGTTGTTGGTGTGATACACAGCCTTCCGACATCCATTGGGGTCAAAACCCATCTCCATCAGCTGGTTCACTGTGGTCTGGTCTATCTCTATTGCTGGAAGGAAGGAAAAAGGGACTGAGATGTGGACAGAGGAATATAAGGATTGATGGAGGAAAGAACAAACAAGGTGCATTACTGGGTCTCTGATTTTTACAAATAGCTTGGCTTAGGGCAGAATGAGTGAATGAGTTTAGTTTTATGCCGCTTTTAGAAATATTCCAGCGATATCATGGCAGGGGACACCAGAAATGGGCTTCACACATTGTACCCATGTGGGGAATTGAACCCGGTCTTTGGCGTGACGAGGGAGCTTTAACCACTAGGCTACCCCACCGCCCCAGGTCGGAATGACCTACCTACCAGTTTACCATCCTAACAATGGTTTCCTTCTTTATTGCTTGATGACACACACCACATTCAACTAGTCATGATCATGTGAATTACTTGGCAGGAACGTATACACATGCAGTGACCGTTATGCTCTTAATAAAATATTTACCTGGCTGTTGTGCTTGATCCTGAGGTAACTCTTCTTCTCCTGCCTTAAGACCTTCACCTCTCAAAGCAGAAATGTCAAGGTCGTCAGGCATACCCAAAGAAACATCTGTTGAGACAAAGAAGGGTATGCAACTATCAACAACAGTCACTCAAAACGTCACCTTTTACTGCTTAATGGTCTGTGGGTATTTTTTCACTTCAGTCAGCAAGTTTCTACTTGAAATCATAAATCTGATTAAATCTGAGTTTAGTTTTACGCTGCTTTTTGTCAATATTCCAGCAATATCACAGCAGGGGACACCAGAAATGGGCTTCACACAATTTTTCCCGTGTGGGGGAATCGCACCCACATTTTTGGTGTGATGAGCGAATGGTTTAACCACTAGGCTACCTCACTGGCCCTGATAAATATGATGTTGGCCTAGGAGTAACTACTTTTATGCTCCATACAACCATGATGCCTTCTTTCTGAATGACAAACTGAGTAAAGTTGCCAATGTGATCAGATGTGATCAGATGTACCAAATAAAGACACAGCCCAGCACATAAAAAGTGTAATAGAAGACTAACAGACCACTCATGCTGTTTTAGCATTTCACCTGATATTGTATCACGTATGGGGGCACCAGAAATAGGCTTCACACATCTCATGGGAATCGAACTGATAAGTTAACCATACTACATTTCTAGAAGACTAACAGACCACGTGTTGTTATAGCAAGAAGTGTAGTCTCACATTGGATAAGTTATACACATTTCTGAAAAACTTATGAAGAGTGAGTTTGGTCTTACGCCGCCTTTAGCAATATTCCAGCAATATCACGGTGAGGGACATGAGAAATGGACTTCACAATCGAACCTGGGCCTTCGGCGTGACAAGCGAATGCTTTAACCTCTAGGCTACCCCATCACTTCACTTATGAAGAGAGCTTCAATGATATCAGGACAATTTACACAAAAACTTAACCAATATCATAATGTAACATAAACGCTCCTGACTAGACATTACATATTTATAGAAACTAACTACTCCTAACATTTGACACGTATGATATGGAAACAAATGGAGCTGACAAACAGTATTTCATCAGACTTGGATCCCCTTGAAGCCCTATCAAGGCAATACAAGATCATACCTAGCTTTTTGGGGACCCAATCTTGACCTATGGTAAACTTCTTCATCTGTACAAATAAATAATCTGGGAATGTCCGGAACCGAGTTGTCCTGAAACAAGCAAACAGATCATGACACTCTAATCTTCTTGGCATGAGTGAGTAACATTAAGACTTCCATCAGCCATGTGTAAGATACGTGCAGCGATATTCTATATGAATGTGTGGTTCTACAAAGATAAACAATAGATATAAGCTGACTGTATCCTCCATGTTGAGGTAGTGTCCTTCCATGACAGAGTACCGGCTGCCACACCATCACCTGCTCAACACTCCAACCTCTGACAGATGTACTAGTGCTCCAGGATATGTAGTTTATGGTTCCAAAGGTCAACAAAGACACCCTCTTATCACATGTTGCATGAAATAGTGAGAAATAGGTGAGGTGAGGTGAAATTGGGTTTTACGTCGTGCTTGAGAATATTTCGCTCATATGACGACGTGCATGCGTGTGTATGTGTATGTGCGGCTGCTTGTACTAGCCCAGACTGAAGCTGGTTTATAGTGCTAGCCCACTGAGATACCATGCCGCAGTGAAGCATGAATACCCTACTCAGACACATTATACTGACTCCGAGCCGACCAGTCCTTGTTGTACCCATTAATGCCGAGAGCCAGGCAGAGACCAACAAGTACCATGTTTTAACGTCTTTTGATATGACGCGGTCGGGGATCGAAACCCGCGACCTTCCGCTCTCCGGGCGGACGCTCTAACCACTACATCATGGAGGCGGTACAGTGAGAAATAAATACAAGCAATAAAATCTACTGATTTGAACAAAAGATGGGGTCATCATATGTTTGTATTTGGCAGACAGCAGTCCACCAGGATATTCCCGGGAAAAGCTTAGCACTGGGGAGTACATGCAAGTTATGTATGTTTATCACAGTTTTGCTTGAATATCTTCCCACACTTACTTGTGAGCTTGAGTTTTTGCCTTCAAGGCAGAGCTGTAGAAATCATCAATGACTTCAACAGATGAGAATGCTTCCAGACAAGCAGACAGTGAGATGCGTGGCCGGACTATTGACTTGGGGTCTCTGAAACATTGCAAACCTGGCAGTAATAATACACTTCTGCAAGAGATTCTCAAAATTAGATAAGTTGTTCTCATAAATTGTATGTTAATGTCAACACACTGTTTCAAAACGTCAAGGTTTCACAATGCAAGTTTCCTTTATATTAAACATGCAGGCTGTTTGTTGAATATCCATATCAAGACTCACTCAAGACAGGATGGAATCACATACAGGAGCTGTACTTACATTGTTTCCTTTTTCTCTTCTAATTCCTTCTTCCGGGCTTCATAAGCTGCCACTTCCTCTGTGAATGTAAATACAAGCTTGATTGAAATAGAGTCTCACACTATTACCTAACAGTGAAATATTGTATGGACATTACATAATGTTATAGAGAAATATCAACAAAAACTGGAGTGAATTGAACAACATGTTTGACTGTGAAAGGTCAGCAAGGCAAGCAGAGTTCAGATGCAAATGGACAAGAGCGAGTGTAGTTTTACGACGCACTCAGCAATATTCCAGCTATATGGCGGCGGTCTGTAAATATTCGAGTCTGGACCAGACAATCCAGTGATCAACAGCATGAGCATCGATCTGCGCAATTGGGAACCGATGACATGTTGACCAACCAAGTCAGCGAGCCTGACCACCCAATCCCGTTAGTCGCCTCTTACGACAAGCATGGGTTACTGAAGGTTCATTCTAACCTGGACCTTCACGGGTCGCAAATGGACAAGAGTGAGGAACATGTAGAGGAGTGAGGAATGAGCAGTTGAGGTGTGAGAGGGATGTGTACCTAGTGATCATACCTATATTGGTGGCTGCCTCCATCGGCACCGGTAAAGCCAGACAGTAATCCTCTCTCGTTGTGTACTTGACCTTCCCTGACCCACAACACTTGACCTTGTCCTCAATCTCAAACCGGAAACAGTCAGACGGATTGACATGCCCCCGACTGTTACGCTGCAATAAGAATGGACTCCAGTTAGTCTGTTGGTATGTTGTGAAGTTCAAGAATAGACATACATGGTGACCACAAAGTAGCCTCTACTACAGGAAACATCCAGGTATGAAGATGGACACTGCAGTTGTTGACCTCTATTTCTCCAGGGTTCACATTGCATAAACCTGCAGTAACCCCTGGATCCATTCTCACAGTACTTGCCAGATCCCCCAGTACTGACCTCTATGAGTGTGAGGATATGAAGGAAGAACTCCTGTGCATCTTGTTGCCTCTTGGTGGAGAACTCCGGATGTCCTCGTCCAACCAACGTCTTAAACATCTGCTGCCGAATACCTGTTGGTGGCTGGAGAAGAAACAGAGATATCAATTTAACTATAAACCCTAAGAAGACATATTATTATAAGTTATCACATCGTGTCGAGGGAAATACGGGGTTTTATCAGTCCCGAGTAAGGTTGTTTTCCCTTGACACGATGTGATAACGCATTTATCTAGCCGAATGTTTTTACTAAACAACGTTTTGCTTCAATTTCATTCTCAGTTGTTGTGGCAAAACGTTTCCTTGCTGCCATGTTGAAAACAGCTGATCGATTGACCTCAATGCAGCGCACGTTACTAAAGGCTTGGCGATGCACGCTTTTCTCACTTCGCGTGGTCACCGAGGCGTGGCGGATAATATGACTTTTGTACTCCCTGCTCGCGGATCATGACAGGTGTACATGGTATTTTATCAGAGTCACGTGAACCAATCAAAACTCGACATTATTACATGAGGCTGGATAAAAATATTTAATCTATCACTATTGGAAAATTAAACTATGTCTACCAAGGTGAATGATTATGATTTGATGGTGCTTCCCGTAACACACATACTGCACCTCAGGCCAGGGCATCTGAGAAGGTGATACTGACAAGACAAAACAGTAACATCCCAGATTCATTCTTACCTCCGAGAACAAGAACAGATGATGACGGGGTGAGGTGTTGACATGGAATGGGATATAATGAATAACTGCACTTCTATAGTGATGTGCATGTATGTGTGTCATTGTCTGTGGTCGCTTGTACTTGTCAGGACTATTGACTTATTTTTGTGACAGCCCACTGAGCCATGTAAAATGATGGAACAGATACTCCATTGAGACACAGTAAACTGATTCAGAGTCAACCAATCTCTGTTTATCCATCCAGGGTAACAACAAGTACCATGACTGAAAGTCTTTTGATATGAGTGAGTGAGTGAGTTTGGTTTTACGCCGCTTTTAGCAATATTCCAGCAATGTCATGGTGGGGGACTCCAGAAATGGGCTTCACACATTGTACCCATTTAGGGAATTGAACCTGGGTCTATGGACTGACAAGTGAGCGCTGTAACTACTAAGCTACCCCACCGCCCCTTTTGATATGACCGCCTCCATGGTGTAGTGGTTAGAGCGTCCGCCCGGAGAGCGGAAGGTCGCGGGTTCGATCACCGACCACGTCATACCAAAAGACGTTAAACTATGGTATTTGTTGGTCCCTGCCTGGCGTTCGGCAGTAACGGGTACAACATGGACTGGTCGGCTCAGAGTCAGTATAATGTGTCTGAGTGGGGTATTCATGCTTAACTGTGGCAAGGTATCTCAGTGGGCTAGCACTATAAAACCAGCTTAAGTCTGGGCTAGTACAAGCAGCCGCACATACACATACACATGCATGCACGTCGTCATATGAGCGAAATATTCTCAAGCAAGACGTTAAACCAAATTTCACCTCACCTCACCCTTTTGATATGAAGCAGCCTTCCACACACCTGGCAGACACTCATTCCAATACACCAAGCAGACAGTCAAGTACATTATAATGTAGCTTCATCCAGTGTGACTGGATGGTTGGTTGGTTGGTTGTTTAACACCGCACTCAACAATATTCCATCTATAATGGCAGCGGTTTGTAAATTATCAACTCTGGACCAGACAATCCAGTGATCAACAGCATGAGCAACTGGGATACCATGACATGTGTCAACCAAGTCAGCGAGCCTGACCAACAGATCCAATTAGCTGCCTCTTACGACAAGCATGGGTTGCTGAAGACCAATTCTAACCCTGATCTTCATGGTTCCCAATGAGACGGGAATGGTATTAAGTGTCTACTTACTGGGACTAGCTGTGTATCGGACTCCCCTTCTACTGGGGGCTTGGAGTAGTCCCCAGACATCAGACCATGAGATAACTTAGCCCTGCAAGTAGAGAATGTAGTGGAAGTGATGAACAAACTTCAGGCACTGAACACATACATCAATGATCCACAACTACTTACTTCCAGATGGTAATTTTAGAACAAAAGATATACTCGTCGATCAGAAATTGATATAAAAAGTCCTCGCAACAGTAATTTACCAAATTACCTTATACAGATAGATAATCCAGTACCTTCTGACCAAAGGTATTCTTTGATTGCTACATTTCCATGTACCTCTACAATGATCAGGACATGAGGCTGTTCCTAAGACCTTGTACCTCATTAATAAATCAATTGTACTTACATTTGAGCATTAAAGTCTCCAGCAGGAATGGATGGTGCAGACTGGAATATTTCCTCCTCTTTTGCATAATATCTGAAACAGAGTGTCAAAGTTTGTTTGGCAATGAATATTTCTCTTCTGTTGGGGAACATGAATAATTCTGACAATGTGAGATCCAGCTAATATCAAACCACATGAAGCTTGATAAGTCACTCATCCATGTCACTCCATATCAGATCTGTGAAGGGGAGACAACCCTGAATAAATTAGTCCCTTCATTCATTAGTCTTCAGAGTTTGTAGTTTAAACACGCTGAACCAAGCGATAATGATTACTTTGTTTACATTTTCTGTCCGTTTTATAAATTCTGATGCAAAATTTGAGCATCAACAAGTGTTTGCCACTGATATGGCAATGTCCCCTGCTGCTAAAGAATGGAATATCTGTATTTACTACTTTTTATTTTTTGGTCACATACAAGATGCCTGAAATGACTGGTGTCTGCATAATCACCCAATGTAGGCTGTCAACATAATTGAAAACATTGGGTGCAATGTTTTATGAGATATCGCGTTTATATAAGTTTGAAAAGCGGTCGTGATGACCTTGAAGATAAGGTCAAGGTCACTCAAATAAACTGGTGTCTGCATAATCCCCCAATGTAGGCTGTCACCAAATTCGAAGACATTGGGTACAACAGTTCATGAGATATCGCGTTAACAAGAATCGGGATGTACGTACAGACGTACAGATGTACGCGTCACTGAATACATAGTTCCTTGTTATGCGTTAGGCGGGGGACAACAAGAAATGGTTTAGAAATTGGCCCCTGAAATGCCACCGACTTTCAAAGGATATTTCTGTTGTCTGCAGCACTATTTCCAGCTCCAGATCAGCATGAACTTTGAGGGCTGGCAATGTGTGTGTGGCATCAGAAGAGAGAGAGTCTGGAGGCTAAGGGGTCAGTATTGAAGAAGTAATACAATCTCATCAAAATCAAATCTTTGACACTGATTTGACACCATTCAGCATTAAGAACTGCAGACACCTCCACAGGAGTTGAGGTCAGGTAAACTATGAGCAAATTTTGACCATCCAATCTAAATGAAGGATGGTTGAGTTCTTGAGCTTTCTAAAACAGTTCCCACTTTATTAATTTCAAATTGGGAATCAACCGTAACAATTTACTGCACAGTTCCATATGGCCTGACCTGTGTACACATCTGGTGATTCTAGCCTGGAACTGTCCCCAGTTACCTACCAGAGAAGCTAGACTGGATGGTCTGACACAAAACTTGTTGATCCTGTGGCGTTAAACAACAACCAACCAGCCTGATACCAAGGAACATTGCTCACACTGTCAGTAAAAGCTTTGGATTACAGACATAATACTGTTGACTTTGGCATTAAAGTACAAACAGAACCTTGACAGACAACAGAAAACAAATGAAATAAATTCATATCACAAACAATGTCTACAGTTCCACCACCTTCAACCTCTCCTGCATCATATGCCTTCATTAATGTAACAAACTGATGATGCAAACATCCATGCTGTGAAGACTCACCTTTGCTGGAAGTCAGGAATCGTCATCATCACCTGCATAACAGAGTTCATATAACAACTGTTGCCAAGGTTACGCATCCCAGTATATCCCGAGCCGTACATCGGTGTCAGTTTGCTCCCTGCCTCCTGGATGACGTCCCACTCGCCAATCTTCTGATTCAGATCAATCTCAAGCTCCAACATCGTCTTCTCGGTCTGTAAGCATGGTAACACACCTTTACTAGTGATTAGTGATAAGTAGCATGTAAAGAAAGAAGGGAGGTAACTCTCTTGGTGAAAAGCCCCACATATTTTAGGGCCGTGGGGTAGAGTAGTGGTTTAACTGTCAGCTCATCATGTTGAAGGCCCGGGTTCAATTCTCCACAAGGATACAATGTGTGAAGTCCATTTCCTGTGTTACCCACCAATACTCACATTCACTCAGGACCACAATGATATTAATACCTGATTGTAAAGGGACACTTAGCATGCTGAGGGTAGGTAAATTTTAGTTCCATCTGTTCATTGGAGATGACATTTTACCCTTCAGCGTCATGCTGTCCTACCTTCTGCAGCCGCCATATAGCTGTAATAGTGTGGTGTTAAACAACCAACCAACCAACCAACCAACCAACCAACCAACCAACCAACCTACCTTCTGCATGGCTGCGATATTGATGCCGAAGTGTGCCAGGTGCTTTGTCAGATGTGGATCCAGCACCATGTCATCCTCGTCATACGAGTACACGTCTAGGAGAAATTCAGGAATTGACATTAATGAGATCAAGTAACAGCTATGTAGGTGTGACCATGTCATCCTCGTCATACGAGTACACGTCTAGGAGAAATTCAGGAATTGACATTAATGAGATCAAGTAACAGCTATGTAGGTGTGACCATGTCATCCTCATCATACCAGTACACGTCTAGGAGAAATTCAGGAATTGACATTAATGAGATCAAGTAACAGCTATGTAGGGGTGACCATGTCATCCTAGTCATACGAGTACACGTCTAGGAGGAATTCAGGAATTGACAATAATGAGATCAAGTAACAGCTATGTAGGGGTGACCATGTCATCCTAGTCATACGAGTACACGTCTAGGAGGAATTCAGAAATTGACAATAATGAGATCAAGTAACAGCTATGTACGGGTGATCATGTCATCCTAGTCATACGAGTACACGTCTAGGAGGAATTCAGGAATTGACATTAATGAGATCAAGTAACAGCTATGTAGGTGTGACCATGTCATCCTCATCATATGCGTACACATCTACGAAGAACAACTGACTTGACATCAGAGGGAGGAAGTAGCTATACAGCTCTGTATGTTACTAACACGGAAAGGACAATAATCTGAGAGACTTAGGAAGCCAAACCAACATTGGATATGGGCAGGAAAGGATTACAACTCTGCACAGTCAATCATAAATAATGATGTGAATTGACCTAAAGTTTGACAATAATTTTGAAAATATAAAGAATGTTCACTTGTCAAGGGCAAGAAATGTGACAAAATTTACTAGTTAAACATGTTCATAGCCACTTATTCAGAATATGATGGTGATGTTCTGAAATGTTCTCCTCGTAAAGCATTCATAACATTACGACGTATCATCAATCTATACTATATCATTGGCTTACAAATGACACAGTGCTACAAATGCTTTGTGGATAGAGCCCTTGGAAGCTATTCTACATGTTCTAATCACATGTGGTTGATTCTTAAAGTATACATGTAACACAATGAATGTAAATGATACAGAACAGTGCTGTTCACATGAAAAGCATATGATAAAATACAGGCAAAACTTAACCCTGTCTGACTCTCTTCACACCTGGGCATAGGCTTGTTATTGTGATGAACTGCTCATAAAGACCATTTACTCCTATTTATTCACTGTTGAAGAGACGCACCTGCTCCATCAGGGGTAATGGTGCCCAGTTTGACAGCAAGGGGATACTTGCACTCTGCGAAGTGGTCCACAGCGTGGTTGTTGCCGCCACTGCCGTCAAAGAATTTGCGTCCACAGAGTATGGATCCGTCTGTGAGGTTGAGCCAGAGGTTGGTGGTAAGGTCACATCTCTCACACTTCCAGCCACTAGGTGGAATCTTGCGGCCATTGTCCAGTTGGAGCAGGTTATCTGCATGTCTGGACAACAAGACAGCAGAATGAGGAACAGCGCCTACACATGATCAACTGTTCACCTTAGTTTCTAAGGTAAGTGTTGTTCATCAGTGTCACTTCAGCCATACAGCATTGTGTTCAGGGCTATACTGTATACAACAGAGTTCTAAAGCAGTTTCTCTTTTAAGATCCAGTAAGTAATGAAATGCAAGTCAGTTAATGTAAAAAACTTACACATTACCTAGAGTGTATTGACAACATCAGTAAGATAATGGGGGGCATGTATTGTTTCACACTGTGGCATCTTTCCATGAACATAATGGGATACTGCCGTGATTAATCCCTGAACTGTGTTGAACATCATGTACATCATTTGCTACTGCGAGGGACAGTAGAACAGCAAGCTTGACTTAAGGCATCTTCTCCTGTCATCAAATTATACAATGGTTTGTATGGTAGCCTAGTGGCTCAAGCATCTGCTGGTATACCAAAGAGCTGGGTTCAGTTCCCAACATGGGTAAAATGTATAAAGCCCATATCTGGTGTACCTGCCATGATATAACTGGAATATTTTTAAAGTAGCAGAAGCCCAGCTCACTCACTGACTTCCGATCTCACCTGGATTTCTGTCGGATCTCCCCGTCCCAGGTTCCTGCCATGGCTGCTGCTTCCTCAACCTTCCATGCATCCTCGGCCATCAGGATGGTTGCCACGGAGATCTGGACCTGCAGCAAACGGTATTTGTGGTTTGAATCAACAGAAAGGGTTCTGACAGTGTATAACCTCCACACTTCTCCAAAACTCTGGATTCTACCAGAGTTTGGTCCTGTGTTCTATTTGAATAACACATTGTTAAAAATAGTCACTCGCACAAACACGAGATATTCTGTGGGAAGCTACATTAAGTGACACTGAGATACGCCCCTTTTTTAAATGAAACTACAATAGCTATAGAGGTACACTGCTCCGTGGTATTACACATAACTGACGGACTGAGTTTGGTTTTACGCCGCTTTTAGCAATGTTCCAGCAACATCACGGCAGGGGACACCAGAAATGGGCTTCACACATTGTACCCATGTGGGGATTTGAACCCGGGTCTTCGGCTTGACGAGCCAACGCTTTAACCACTAGGCTACTAGTGCTCAGACAGTGACAGTGTTGGCCAATGTGTTTAGGTCATTATACATAAAGGAATGGAGACAATCAATAGTTGGGGGTAGGATTGAGATTTCTGAAATCGTAAACAGAATTTTTGAATGAACAATGGTCGATTTCCCTAATAAGAACAACTAAAACAGACAGATATGTAAATCAGTGAAGAATGGGCTCATTACATAAACAAGGTACTGGTCAGCACCTTTTAAGGTGATCCCACTACATGTAGTACATCCAGATGTAATACCCCATGATACCTTCAAACAGCCAATCATTTAGGGCAGTTCCACATGACACTTGACAGTGTTATTGTGTTTACATCAGTTCCACATGACAGTGTTATACAATGTGTTTAGGTCAGTTCCACATGACAGTGTCATACAATGTGTTTAGGTCAGTGCTACATGACAGTGTTATACAGTGTGTTTAGGTCAGTTCTACATGACTGTTATTGTGTTTACATCAGTTCCACATGACAGTGTTATACAATGTGTTTAGGTCAGTTCCACATGACAGTGTCATACAATGTGTTTAGGTCAGTGCTACATGACAGTGTTATACAATGTGTTTAGGTCAGTTCCACATGACAGTGTTATACAATGTGTTTAGGTCAGTTCTACATGACAGTGTTATACAGTGTGTTTAGGTCAGTTCTACATGACAGTGTCATACAATGTGTTTAGGTCAGTTCTACATGACAGTGTCATACAATGTGTTTAGGTCATTTCTACATGACAGTGTCATACAATGTGTTTAGGTCAGTTCTACATGACAGTGTTATACAATGTGTTTAGGTCAGTTCCACATGACAGTGTTATACAATGTGTTTAGGTCAGTTCTACATGACAGTTTCATACAATGTGTTTAGGTCAGTTCTACATGACAGTGTTATACAATGTGTTTAGGTCAGTTCTACATGACAGTGTTATACAATGTGTTTAGGTCAGTTCTACATGACAGTGTTATACAATGTGTTTAGGTCAGTTCTACATGACAGTGTCATACAATGTGTTTAGGTCAGTTCCACATGACAGTGTCATACAATGTGTGGGCCATGTCCATTATGGGAGGATGTTTCTGGAAATCTGATATTGTCTTTGCCAACCAATATCTTAGACATTTTGCTTCAGAAGATAATGTTTGTATTTATTAATATTAATTTAACTGATAGTACCTTAAAGAAGATAATTCTCACCAAAAATAACATAGACTTGTGTCCCATAACCAATGACTGAGAATCCAAGACCCCATTTTACTATGTAATTCAGAGCATGAGTGATGCAATTCAGTCAAGGTCATGACCTATTCTTAACATACAGATTTTCTTAAACAACCAAGAATTTATTCTATGCAAGTCTTACAAATCCACGAAATCTTTAAGAATTACTTCTACTGTTCCAAAAAGAAGGTGGTACCCCTTTCCATCCATGATTAAGCTTCCTAGGGGTTTATATGAACAGTACATGAATTTAAAATTAGGATGCTGCCTACCTTCAAGCAAATAGCATGAGTCGGGATAAGTGACATCACAGTTTCAGATACAGTTGCTTGTTCACAAACAGTAACTAACAATTCATCTGCCTGCACAATAAAATCTGAATCCTATTATTGTAATTTCAAAATACTCTAACAGTTTCCTTTCCTTCCTGACATTTAAACATACACATGTTTACGTGACTTACAGCGTCGGGGAGATCTGGGTTTGGCACTGCTATCTCCAGGTAGTCAGGCATGACCACGATGGAGGTTGTCTCCTCAAACCGGAACTTCTTCTCATCCACCTGGAACCCTCCCTCCACTCCTGGAGGCAAAACATCAGTAACCATCTTATATATACTAACAGAAACAGTTACCTGTACTTCATACAAAGGTAAATAACAAACAAATGTATTCTGAAATGAAAATGCATCTTTCAATACATATTCACGAAAACATTCCCTTAACTTTCAGGATGAAATTCAAAATTGGCATGTACATGGTGGTCAGTTTCAATTTTAACATTAACAATGTAAGTTCTTATACACTATTAGTTACACAGTGTTTTGAAAGGGTATACGGGATTGTAAGACCCTTGTAAATTCCATAGCCTCAGGAAACACAGAATTTCAAGGTCCCGTACACCCTTTCAAAACACATTGGGACGAATTTATTACCCTTAAAGATCTTCTTATTTAGCTTATCTTTAAACAACAACATTCAATCCTTGGCAGAATTAGACGCAGAACATTTCGCCATGATTTCGCCTGAATGGGCATAAAGGGAGATAAGGGCATAAGGGAGAAATTCGGTTTCCGGAACCGGACGGTAAGTAGCTGTAACCAATCAGTAAAATAAACAGTAAATTGCTTCACAGTCCGGATGCTGTAAGTCGTGTTCACGAACCATAACAAGACCCCCCGGCGATGTTTACTTAACTGGCCATAAACAATAAAAACTCGGTGTCATGGAGTTGACAAGATGAACTCTTGTTAACTTTTGAGAAATGTCTATTAAGGGTTCTTGTTTTAATTAGACATTAAAAGCTCCCGACTGAAGATGCTGTACATTTACACTTTGATTGACACCACAATACAAAGGCGTGGATGACAAGTGAGCTGTTTTGTGATTGGTTAATGAACTTTGACAGACAGATGCAGTCACGTGGACTTAAAGTGATTTTGCTTCTCGACAACGCTGCAAGTCACAAGTGTGCTTCGCTAACTTTGCGAAATGTGACCAAATACCACATCTCATATTCAACCGATGGATGCAGGAATAATTCGGACATTCAAGGCATACTACAATAGATCGCTTGTTAGACATTACCTCACCTGTGCTGAGGAAGGACGTGATCAGACAAATCGGATCAACATGCGGATGCCACTCGGTAAAATTATTGATGTGATGAATTCAATGAGGAAGGTTAAACGAACACAAACAACAATGAAAGACTTTTTGCTATGACTATAGATTATTGTTGTACTTGCTATTCATCGTTTTATAAGCTTTACATTAAATGCTTATTTGTTTTATCCAGATTCGTGTCGTTTTTGTAATAGTAAGGGAAGCAACTCTTGCTTGAACTTTGGTCTTGATTCAGTAGTCCGGACTATTCACAATCCGGACGAATTTGCTGAGAAACGCAACCGTCCGGATTAACGAGGCTTCACTGTAAATATCTATTAGGGTGTGTTGCTCAGTCACCAGTTACCAGTTATGGTGTTTTATCAGTTAAATTCTTGTGATGAACACTGATCAGATGAATTACCATATATTACAGGTTAGGTTAAGGTTAGGGTTAGGCTAATATGCATAATGTGGCAACTGATCGGGCCAAATATCAAACATATTAAATACATGTCACTTTATCAATGTCATTACAAAACCAAGATGCATCACCAAAACACCTGCAATCACAAAATTTGGAATAAAAAACAATATGGAGTTTTGAGAAAAATTTACTTACATAGATCATAAACCTTTACCAATGGTATTTATTGAAAAATTGACTTACATAAATCATAAACCTTTACCAATGGTATTTATCAGACAAGAATGATTATATTTTTCAGGAATTGATGTTGTTTCATGTCACTTGGGTCAAAAATGCCCGATATGTGAATTTGAATGGGGAGTATCTGCTATGTCCATCACTGTTTGTTTTAGAGAAAAGGGCACTCTGGACAAAACAGTGACAGTAAAAGGTTCCTGCAACTATTACCTATTGCAAGTTTTGTTGGTTTCACTTGAGGCTCTGTCTCCTCTGCCTGCGGAATCTGCAAAGGACAGAGTAACTTTGAACATTCTGTAGAAACAGCACTAGACACCAGCACAAGTATCATACCAACAGTCAATAAACAATTCTTAACAATACAAAATGGTCATGGAATTCGCAGGACTTGTGGACATTACTAAATTAATATGGTTTACCCCATATACATTATTATTAATAAATCATAACAAAGAGTAGTAACTGGGCACAAAGATACAAAAGTTAGGTTGACAGCAGTGTATGAAATAAGCCAAAAACCCAGGCAGACATCAGGGCTGGTAACTCAGACCAGACACAGATGTATGGAATTTTGCACCAGAACATCGGGCTGGCTAGCTGTAAGTTTAGACCGTCCGTCAGAAATCTAGCATGTCTTGGGCGGTCGGACGGGCCTTATTTCATACACTGTTGACAGACTATATAATAAGTCTGTCTGACTGTCTGATCCTATAGGTCTTCTCTTTCAACATAGGTTGGTGAGGAAATATCATTATGATCATAACGAAGAATCACCACTTGGTGATGTTATTAAGGAATGTTAAAAGCGCAATGCGCAGGACATTGGGCGCAAGTCAATCTTGAATGTGTTGAAGTATTTTCACTGGAGTGTTAATTCATGCATACTCAATCATTGGATTCATTCAGACAGTTATACAGTTAACGTATTATATTTTCATGAATATTCTACAGACAAATTTGATCACAATGGCCAGGGCAACAGGTATGGCTTTACTAGGACCTGGGCATTATGCATGATATACATGTTAAGTTACCATGATGGATGGAGATATATGGTACTGAAGGGCTAAATTTCACATTGATTGAGATCTAGGCCCAGCTCCTTTCTGCTGTAACCGTCAAGTACAAACAAACTGATACATACTTCAATGCGAATTCTCTTGATCCTGAGAAACACAGCATTTCCTGTCTTGTTGTAGTGTCTCATCAGATGTTTCTTTCCCACACCAAGGAATGTGTTCATACACACGTACAGCCCATCTTCACTCTCCTGATGAAGTAATTAAAAATATGCCAGTGAACTAAATCTTTACTACTGCACTCTTCTATAGTTGATTAATAAGCACATGTCAGTATGAAAAAACCCAAATTACAACATTTTCAGATTTTCACTCAAATAGTTCAACCTAAAAGAAACTAAGGGGCCTTTATTCCACCCTAGTCGTCAAGACATATTCAGTAAAAGTTCTATTTCAGGCTTTCCATACACTTTTGAAATCGGTTAATTTTCGGCAACTGTTATTCATTCAGGTGATGATACAGAACATGCTACATATCCTTATCAATATAAAACAAACATAAACAATCAATTTAACAAAGAAAACGTCGGCTGGCAAGTTCTATTTTGTGAAATTGTAAAATACATATCTTTATCAAGATATTGCTTTATGAACATGTAAATGCTAAAGAACATATAAGCCAACAGAGTAACTTTCATTCTGACTTCAATGAACATTATTTATTTCATTTTCAGTTTTGATCTTGTTTTAGCCCAGGTGCCCAGTTGGATTTGAAGTTTAACAGTCACTGCTCGAGAAATTACAAAATGGAAAGTCACCGAATTGATACATACAGGATTATCAAAAGAATATGCACATTCATCTTTGTAGACCTTCTCGCCGCCAGCGGGTGATCTTATCTTAGACAAATGTTGTTTTAGTTGCTCCATAGCCATTTCACTTGTCATGCTTTGACTAGATAACCGGATGTTATCCCCCTTGGTACCGGTTTCTTATAAACCAATCAAAGATCGTGTCCTTACTGATATTTTGTCCCTTCTACAACATGCCGCGGCATTTCATTGGTCAGAGCGGGAAGTTCAAACTTGCATTCGGAACATTGTCTGCATGGAAAGGAGGTAGGCAGTGGTTTGTGCAATATTGGCCTCCTGCTTTAATGGATCACATTTGTTAGAAACGATATGCTTTTTGATGTTTGATAATATGTGAAGTTAGAGACAAATTTGGACATATTCCTGGGGTAAAAACGCCGAGAAATAAAGGCCATCTCCAGATGTCTGATATAAGTGATAATCTGACATTTTTCCGAATAACATGTAGATGGTTGATCTCACCGTTGACCACTGGCCACCCTAATGTGGCGTTAAAATCCAGTTATGAATGTACTTTATAGAACACGTTTATGATAAGCAATTCCATCTCAATGCTCGTTCTAACAACATTTCAGCTTTCTGTAACTAAATTTGCATCAAAACAATCACTATATAATATTATATATAGCATATAATATGGAAGTTGACAAAAACTATGCATTTGTGGCATATCTTTAACCAATTTAAATACACTGGGGCAATTTGACCAAACCTGGGGCGATTTGACCAAAAATCCGGGTCATTTTGACCAAATTGGCTTGGGCGTTTTGTAGCTGGGGCGATTTGACTGGCACCCCCTGAAATACAGTACAGATTGATGGGGTGTTTGTTTTGCTACATATATATGCTGTGGGGACTGTTAGAGGGAGGACACAGCAATGCTGAAGGGGTTGTTGTCGGCACAGGTACTACAGATACGTACCCCAGGTACGTTTCGGTATACTGATATGTACCCTAAACGAAGTCAAAATACAGCAACGTACCCGGTACCCTAAAAGGCGGATGAGTCCATATTCCGCAATCCAAAACCGAAACCGCATGTAGTTGTTCCCATTCAACTGATTGCAAGTGGTATTCATATGCATCGCGAAATATCCGTTACTGTGTATTCTCAGTACTTACATAACGCAATCAAATGTATCTAATACAACAGCATGACAGTTCCGTTCACGAATACGACACAATGGGAATGGAATCGTCCTAGGGTACGTTTCTGTATTCTCATTATGGCCAGGGTACATAGCTGTATACAGAAATGTACCTGGGGTACATATCTGTAGTACCCGTGCCGACAACGAACCCTTCAGCCCCGGCAATACTCACCCACAGGAATCAGAGAAAGACATCTGCTTGTGAGTCCTTTCATCATCAATCCCTCTTCCACTCTCATGATCAAGTATTCATCCAACCACTAGCAGGCTTTTACTTTGCCTTACAATACAAGGGGCCAAGATGACCCATAATTTCTAATTTCAAGGGTCCTCACAGGAAATGTAATGGTCCTGTTAAGTAATGAAATAGTTCAGTGCACTGTACTTTAAGGTGTAACAGAAGCTTTATATTTTTTGTTAAGAATTTGGTAAAACAAATATTTTTCTGCGTCCCTCCTTGACACAATATATATTATTTCGGTACACTTACAGAATACCAGATACCTATCAGCCATATTGTTTAGTGTAACGTCAGCCTATCCCTTACCCTAAATCCCGTAACCCTGAACCTTACCCTAACCCTAAGTAAACTCACATGCTTTCAAAGATGGCGGAAGGTATCCGGTATTTTGTAATCTTACCATTATTTCTGCATCCATTGTATACCGTAGGTACAAATCATGCTAATACTGACAGTACATGTCGTTGTTTTGGAAAGACTTCCGCCCGTATCCCCCCTTAAACCTAACCCTAATGGCGTATGCTTATGCTGGCATTTTAATCTGAACATAGGATACCTACTTCCATTAAATCATATTACCTGAATAGTATATATATAGATAGAGATATCTATCTATCTTTTCCTCTTCGTTAAAGTTTAAGGGGGATATGGGCGGAAGTCATACCATTGTGTTTATTTTCCAGTTAACATTTCATCATGGGAGGTATTGGCAGCAAGGTCGAAATGTTGGATGATGGTACAGGTACCCCAGTCAAGTGTCAAATTGGCAGTCGCCAACTAGATGATGATCCCCGCTCACCTACCAACAACATTCCACGTACACCTATCATAGTGGACAAAACACCTGATGGACTTCTTGACCCACGCTCCCCAACTCCTGGAATTTGGAGAACGCCAATTAACAATTTTATGAAAAAAGGTAAAACATTATAAAGCGTTTTGTTATTCATGTATAACAACATCAGATATTATAACTGGCGAAATGGAAATGTCTAACAACGGCTCATGAAGCCCAGCCTTAGTGCAGCAGCATGTGAGCTTACAGCACATGAAGACAATACACAATGCTGCTAAGAGAGGGGTCACATGTAACATGGTATATATGGGATTCCACTTTCTCAGTAAAATACAGAATTCTAGTACTTTTTGGGGCTGTGTCCCATCCAGGATTTGAACCCACACTCTCAAAATGAGGCACCGAATGGCTAACACACAGTGATCTAGCCCACTCAGCAGCCATGGATAGGATTCAACACAAAAAAGTACTTGAATCTGTACTTCACTGAGAAAGTGGAATCTCAAGCATAGAATATGAAAGCACATCAGTCATCAGCATCCCCAATTGTAACATTTTGACTTAATCTGTTGAAAATGCTGCATGCACTGATTAAATTTCATCTATATCTCCAATTCAATTTTCAGCAACTGTCTATGAAATCAGAAGTTTCACATCTTTTGATTAATACTACTGCCTAATGAGATAAGCTTATTTGCTGAGTTCATATATTCATTGATTCATATATGTTCATAATTATAACAGGGGGCGGTGGGGTAGCCTAATGGTTAAAGCGTTGGCTCGTCACGCCGAAGACCCGGGTTCGAATCCCCACATGGGTACAATGCGTGAAGCCCATTTCTGGTGTCCCCCACCGTGATGTTGCTGTGGAATATTGCTAAAAGCGGCGTAAACCCAAGCTCAGTTAGTCAGTCAGTCATAATTATTACAGGAATGAGAGCCAGTTCCGCCTGGACATATTTGGGTATCAATTTAAGCATGAATGAATTTGCAACAAACGATGATAAAATTTCCCAGAAGCTGAAACTTTCTGATTTCATGCTTATACAGTTATGACTTATGTGAGGTGGATTCATTGTTGTCTGTGAAGGAAAACATTTAGACATCAAGCTTAGTTCTCTTCTCTTGAGTAAATAATGCACATATAAATATGAGAAAAATGACCAGGGTCTAAGTACACAATTCTCTAAGTGAATTGTTTTGTTGTCTGAGTTTCTGGAAACACAAGGAATTCTGGGAGTTTTGCTTTCTGAGTAGAAAAGATCCCGATTGCCATAATCTATGTAGCATTCTAGTAATAAAAAATATAAATGAATCTGGTATTAGTGGTAATAAAGTTTTGTTATTTGAATGTATGTCATTGTACCGGATGGTATGGCATGCTTCTCTTATAGCAATTGTTTGTTCGGTCAGATCTACGCGACTACGCTGGAATGTTGCAGAGAGAAGTGTCAAACAACATTCACACAGAAACAAGTGTTTAAGTTGTCTTGCATAATTTTCAATGTAAGATCATAATTTGTCAACCATGTTCTGTTTCCTGAAGATGAATTCAAGTCTGTGCAAGAGGACGTCAAACCTCTCCTGGAGGACAACACAAGTCCAGACATGTCACGCAAGAATGACGATGTCGAGGCAGACAAACTGGACATGAAGGATGACTTGGGGGGCGGTGGCAGCAGTAGCAGAACTACAACACATGTCACTGTCCGACGCGGATGAGTCTGCAAGTCTTCTTGTTACAAACCGTGAGTCCTGTTTGAGATGTTGTTTCCTCAGTAAGGAATCGCTCCCAACTTACACCAGACATTCCAGTTCGTTCAAATGTTTAGTGTCCTCATCATCCACTGCTGGTTAAAATATCAGGTGTCCAAAGCAGTTCAAGCCCTGCCCTGACAAAATCCTTCCACAAGATTCTCAACCCTCACTTGACATATTTCTCCCATCTACCCGCCATGTTTTCGCTTGGGATATGTTTTGTCTTTACTCTCATTGTTGTCATTCACTGTGGGGAAAACCCATTCAGCTGTGCAGCTATCAAAATGAAATTATGCATTTGCCTAAATTGCCCAAGGGTGACTGATTAGATTGGAGAAATGAATTACCAACTGGCATAACTGGCAACTTTTATTAGTGAGTGAGCTGGGTTTCATGCCGCTTTAAGCAATATTCCAGCAATATCACAGCATTGACACCAGAAATGGGCTTCCCACATTGTACCCATCTGGGGAATCAAGTCCGGGGTCTTTGGCGAGACGAGCGAACGCTTTATCCACTGGGCTACCCTACTGCTCGTCATGTTTATATTGTTTATTTCTGGAAACAATGTGGCGTGGTTAAAGAGTTCACTCCTCATGCTGAAGACTGGGTTGAGTTTGCATAGGGCTACATTAATCCCCCTCGCCATTCTATGGTTGGAATAACAAGCACCCCATTTCTCCTTGCCTCAATTTAAGATGTTACACTTTGTAATCCTGAGTTGTGAAGCCTGTGAAAGTCCGGGTTAGAATATTGGCCTTCAGTAACCCATGCTTGTTGTAAAAGGCGACACGGGATCGGGTAGTCAGGCTTGCTGACTTGGTTGACACATGTCATCGGTTCCCAATTGCACAGATTGATGCTCATGTTGTTGATCACTGGATTGTCTGGTCCAGACTCCATTATTTACAGAACGCCGCCATATAGCTGTAATATTGCTGAGTGTGGCGTAAAACTAAACTCACTCACGTTTATTAAGTTTATTGAGCATGTTATTACATCTTAAACCAGTTCAACAAACAGAATACAGGGTATATGGTAGGAACAAAGTGTAGATGGCATGATAAGGTACTACATGACACTTGACTACCAGATGATCCTGAACTGTCACCACAACATTGTTCCCCAGGGTTATGCAGGTTTCAACTGCTTTTGGAAAACATGACAGATAAATAATAATGATGTATTTTCTGTTTGAATATCATGTTTCCATTAGCCAGAGTGGTACACAAAGTGTGTGATCTAGACTACCAATTGTCAGACTTCAATTATGTGGAAACTGTGGTGGCTCAGTGGGTTAGTGTGTTGACGATTAGGTGCCTCACTCTGAGAGTGTGGGATCAATTCTGGATGGAACACAACCCCTAAAAGTACAAGAATCTGCATGTTACTGAGAAAGTGGGATCCCAAATATAGCATTTATCCTTATCGTATTATTGATATGAGAATTATGATGAATTCCCAGATTCAATTCAACCCATGTTTTTGAAAAAATGCTAGTGTAATCTGCTTGGATGATTCGTTATGTAACCTACTGTAATGGAGGGCCTGTGTTATTTTCCAGCTAAGCCAGTTGTCACAAAGAAACCGAAAGGACAGAAGACACAACCAAAGAAGCTTTTCTACGACAAGAAGAAAACCAGCAAGGCCTTCAGCTCCACCCCTAAGTCTGTGCTCACCTCCACCCCACCCCGCTCCCCACTCTCCACTGTTGTCATAGACACCAACTCCCCACGTGTCATCATGCACAGGAAGCAGACAAAGAAGATCGACGCAGCTCGTCAGTGCCGGCTCGGGGCTCTCAAATCCTCACAGGATAAGGAGAACGTTGACATGTAAAGTCTGCTCAAAATATATTTAATCTATGGCAAATGACTGCAGTTTGGATCGACTGTGTTTACTTGATGCTTCTGTTGTGATTGCTACCACACATGATTAGAAAGGTCAAGGTCTGTCTTGGTGTCAGAGGTGGACTGAGTACATCCTGCATGTGACACTGGACATGATAAGAAGAAGACCATGGTCCAGTTATGCAGTGAGTCAGCTAACAGGAACGCATTGCTTTTAGTGCAGATTTTACTGAATCATTCATGATACATCACTTTGTTTTAGCATTTATTGCAGTGAACATGTTAAACACAAACTGTATAGATAAAACAATTGATTGAAAAGTAAACCATCAGTATTCTCAAATCACATCTACCTCTGAGAAAACTAACCAATCAAAATCTTTCTTTTTTCACAGCTGGTTTAACAAAACTTCCATTTTGTTTCAACTGCTGTTATCAAGATGAGAACTTATGTGGTAGTCATGTCTTGGTCCAGCTGCTGTCAACAAAACATGATCTCACATGGTAGTCATGTCTTGGTCCAGCTGCTGTCAACAAAACATGATCTCACATGGTAGTCATGTCTTGGTCCAGCTGCTGTCAACAAAACATGATCTCACATGGTAGTCATGTCTTGGTTCAGCTGCTGTCAACAAAACATGATCTCACATGGTAGTCATCAGCTGCTGTCAACAAAACATGATCTCACATGGTAGTCATGTCTTGGTTCAGCTGCTGTCAACAAAACATGATCTCACATGGTAGTCATGTCTTGGTCCAGCTGCTGTCAACAAAACATGATCTCACATGGTAGTCATGTCTTGGTCCAGCTGCTGTCAACAAAACATGATCTCACATGGTAGTCATGTCTTGGTCCAGCTGCTGTCAACAAAACATGATCTCACATGATCTCACATGGTAGTCATGTCTTGGTCCAGCTGCTGTCAACATCTCAAACATGTCTTGGTCCAGCTGCTGTCAACAAAACATGATCTCACATGGTAGTCATGTCTTGGTTCAGCTGCTGTCAACAAAACAAGTCATGTCTTGGTCCAGCTGCTGTCAACATGATCTCACATGGTAGTCATGTCTTGGTTCAGCTGCTGTCAACAAAACATGATCTCACATGGTAGTCATGTCTTGGTCCAGCTGCTGTCAACAAAACATGATCTCACATGGTAGTCATGTCTTGGTCCAGCTGCTGTCAACAAAACATGATCTCACATGGTAGTCATGTCTTGGTCCAGCTGTTGTCAACAAAAAACATGATCTCATCATGCGGTAGTCATGTCTTGGTCCAGCTGCTGTCAACAAAACATGGTAGTCATCAACAAACATCTCACATGGTAGTCATGTCTTGGTTCAGCTGCTGTCAACAAAACATGATCTCACATGGTAGTCATGTCTTGGTCCAGCTGCTGTCAACAAAACAAGATCTCACATGGTAGTCATGTCTTGGTTCATGATCTCACATGTCTTGTCAGCTGCTGTCAACAAAACATGATCTCACATGGTAGTCATGTCTTGGTTCAGCTGCTGTCAACAAAAAACATGGATCTCACATGGTAGTCATGTCTTGGTCAGCTTGGTCCAGCTGTCAACAAAACATCTCACATGGTAGTCATGTCTTGGTTCAGCTGCTGTCAACAAAACATGATCTCACATGGTAGTCATGTCTTGGTCATGTCTTGGTCAGCTGCTGTCAACAAAACATGATCTCACATGGTAGTCATGTCTTGGTTCAGCTGCTGTCAACAAAACATGATCTCACATGGTAGTCATGTCTTGGTCCAGCTGCTGTCAACAAAACATGATCTCACATGGTAGTCATGTCTTGGTCCAGCTGCTGTCAACAAAACATCATCTCACGATGGTAGTCATGTCTTGGTCCAGCTGCTGTCAACAAAAGTCATGTCTTTGATCTCAACATGGTATGGTAGTCATGTCTTGGTCCAGCTGCTGTCAACAAACAAGATCTCACGTGGTAGTCATGTCTTGGTCCAGCTGCTGTCAACAAAAATGATCTCACATGGTAGTCATGTCTTGGTTCAGCTGCTGTCAACAAAACAACATCTCACATGGTAGTCATGTCTTGGTCCAGCTGCTGTCAACAAAACAAGATCTCACATGGTAGTCATGTCTTGGTCCAGCTGCTGTCAACAAGACAAATTACCATGTGACAAACTTGTTTGGTTGGGAGTATTTCTGTAAAATGAGTACCTCACCTTAATAACATTTTTGTAATGTTTTCCCTTTGTATATATGTATAATATTTGTTTATCCTTTTGGATTGACAGGTCAGTATTTTAAGTGTAACAGCAAGTCTCCTAAAGGGGTTTTATCAGCTGGATGGCAAAAGCATGCTTTTGGATGCGTGAAAGTCTATTTATAGCATTTGCTATAGCATCAGTGTAGTCTTGTGGGATTTCTTCATTAGTATCAAATAGCACAATCCTATTTACAAACCAATATCTTATGTATTTCAGAGTGACCAATGACAGGAACTTTGTTAAAACAGGTTAGATTTAGTCCTGATTTTAGGAGGGCATCAGCCCCAAACACCTGATGGAGCTTGATCACTGTTGTAGATAGACACATGGAAATTTGATAATAATATGCAGTATTCAAATGTTGATGAATACATCTGTTATATCATGTGTACAAAAGTGTTAACCAGAGTACAGTAATTTATCATGTGTAAATATTCCATTAGCCATGTACATGGTAGACATGCTGTTGATACTGCTTGGCTCGGTGCACTGTACACCGAGATATTTTGTACATTCTCATCAAATCATGAAGTTCTTTAAACTGGAGCAGTATGTACACCATACTTTAAAAAAACATGAAAAAAAATCCTTTTTTATTTACAGATGTTTTTTTCATGAGGTTAACCATATATGTCACTTTAGCACATCCTGGATTATTCAAACATTCAGACTTGTCCAAACTGATTTTATCTTTGTACATACATCCAAATAAACTGAAGAAATTAACACAAAAATACTAACATTTTTCTCATGTAAAGTTCATTGTATATGTTAGCATATTTAGTGACCCATTCATTGTCATCAGATTTGTATCTTGTATATAATGTATATCACTTGCTCATTATTTAACTGAGAGACTATGGTAACACCAGTATAAATGTGTGTGAGTTTAATAAATGTTCCAACATGATCATGTTGTCTGTAGTTATTGATTACATGGTCATTGGTTACTTTGGTCTTTCCTCTGCCAGTCCACCTATGATAACTTCACATCCCTCCAGGCAGTATGGTTATCATGTTCACACCATATGGCTTGCCCTTACCAGAATTCTTGGTAAAAGGGTCAAGATGGGTGCCAGCACCAGTAAAACACAGCCTTAGAAAAACCTGTAAGAGGTGAAAGAGACTTTTTTATATTTTATGTAGCTTTTATCTTGTGGCCTTTAGGGGCGGTGGGGTAGCCTAGTGGTTAAAGCGTTCGCTCGTCACGCTGAAGACCCGGGTTCGATTCCCCACGTGGGTACAAAGTGTTAAGCCAATTTCTGGTGTCCCCGGCCGTGATATTGCTGGAATATTTCTTAAAGCGGCATAAAACTAAACTCACTCACTTGTCGCCTTTAATACAACCTGATAGTTTTTTTTCTCAAATTTCAGTGACTCCCTGAATATGACTTAGTCCATGTTTCATTTCAAATGCCTTAAATCATATTTGTACTGTCATGGAAATTGTCAAAATGTTTGGCTAAAATTCTGTGCCTGGAAAATGGTATTCCAGATGCCCCAGTGATGTATGCTGGATACCATGAAGTCTGCCCTCATCTCATTCTGACACCCACCTTGGGTTAGCCATGCTTGTTATAAGAATAGCCCTGATAACATTTATCATTGATGCTCATCCTGTCACCCACGTGTTCCTGGCCTAGACTATTGTTTACATGTTGTCCTTAGCACTAGGATCATATAACACAAACACTCTAACATTGATCTGTGCTTGACTGTCGCAGGGCTTAAAAGCACAGTACAACGGAACTATCCTAATTATTATTAAGTTTGTATTAGTGGTGGTCCGATTAATTGAAATAATCGAAGATTGGTCGCAGTGACTAAACGACCAAGCAATCGATCATGATTTCTCATATCGAACACAAACAATTCTGGAACACTTGTTTTCATCAACAAGATTTTTCACAAGGTTGGTTTTATCTATTACTTTTTATAAGCACTACAAGCTTGTTCCAAGTCGTGATTGAATTCATCTTAAAGACACCAAGAAATTTATGTTCCTAACATACTAGTCATCCTTTAAAGATGTGAAATTTTGCCAAAAACACCCCAAAAGTAACTACATGTTGTTTTCCTTATTTTTGTGTGCATTAACAAATTTCATAAATGACGCTAACCAATTATTTTCGATGATTGATCGGTGGTAATGAACCAATCATCAATTATGAGATTTTAACCAATTCCCAACACTAGTTTGTATCACACAGAACGGGACGATATAAAGCTCACGTGTGTATGAAGGTAAATTTAAAACACGCATGTCGCTAACGAAGGGAGTTATCTACCTTATAACATTATATCGCACCAGTGAGCGATCTCGTGAAAGGAGTATCGTAAGCGGGTGATAAAAGATATCCGGACTTTGACATATCTGACCGAGATCACGTACATTCACAACTGGGACGTCGGATAGTCATTCCCGCTGGTGTCGTTCAGGGAGGACATTGTGAGCGAGCACCTGCTAAGCTATGAGTATCTACACCTACGTCCTGTCCCTGTCACGATGGCGGGGGGCGAGTCTCCTCCTGGCTGTACTGGGTCTAATGAAACTCATGCAGGGGATTATACGATACAGACGAATGTTCAAGTTCTACAACAGTCTCCCCGGCGAGACCGACTTCCACTGGATATGGGGAAATCTGCATAAGGTTTGTCACAGATTCAGTTATAGAGCGCGGATATGAAAGAACTCATCAGGTTACAGGGTATGCCTCATATTGTACAGGGTGTATAGGGCAATAGACCGAATCAACAACTTGTTACAAGGAAATCAGTCATTGATGTATTCTAGGTCAGGGCCGTATATGTCAGGACAGACTGTTAATGCAGTATGGTGGTTTCTATACAACCTACTTCACTCAGTGAATGCTATCATGAGTGAGTGAGTGAGTTGGGTTTTACGCCGCACTCAGCAATTTTCCAGCTATATAGCGGCGGTCTGTAAATAATCGAGTCTGGACCAGACAATCCAGTAATCAACAGCATGAACATCGATCTGCGCAATTCAGGGACGGATACAGCTTTTTGAGAAAGCGGGGGTGCACACTATTGAGAAAGGAGGGGTGTACACTTCATTTTCACGAGTTTCAATGGTCATTTAATAAACTCTCAGGACAAAAGGGGGGTGCGCACCCCTGCACACACACACACACACACACACAATGGATCCGCCTATGGCAGTTGGGAACCGATGACATGTGTCAACCAAGCCAGCAAGCCTGACCACCCGATCCCGTTAGTCGCCTCTTACGACAAGCATGGGTTACTGAAGGTTCTAACCCGGACCTTCACAGGTCTGCTAACATGAGGCAAATATGACACATCTCAGTTGCCAATGCACGCAACTCCCGAGGCAAGAAACCGGCGGTCTTGGTTCGAATCCCAGATTCGCCTGATTATGTTTCCGGGTTTGAGAGCACTCTTCTCGTGCTCATGGATCTCTAGGAAGCTGAAGACTGCTCATTCCAAGCTTTCCTTCCACAATATGTTGGCTGGTCACATAACGTAAATGAACACTGTTGATAGCGCCGTTTAGAAGAAAGGTTTCTACACCCTGAAAACGAAAATATTAACTCATTTAAGTATAATAATCTATTTCTATTTGACGCCGAGAGTGTTTGCTCAAATCGCGGATGGGACGCAACCAAACAAAAGTACAAGAATCAGTCCTTTACCTAGAAATGTGTAATCCCAAACATATCATATGTTAATGTGTACATCGTTCTATAGTCAGGCCGGAGTCCCGGATTCAATTCTCCACATTTGTATTTTTATATATATGAAGCCAATATCTAATATACCCCGACGTTATATGGTGGGACCTAAAACATGTATCTTCACGATATATGTCTTCATTACCATCAACCCGTGAAGGTCCGGGCTAGAACATTGATCTTCAGTAACCCATGCTTGCAAGAGGCGACTAACGGGATCGGGTGGTCAGGTTCGCTGGCTTGGTTGACACATGTCATCGGTTCCCAATTGCGCAGATCGATGCTCATGCTGTTGATCACTGGATTATCTGGTCCAGACTCGATTATTTACAGACCGCCGCCATATAGCTGGAATATTGCTGAGTGCGGAGTAAAACTAAACTCACTCACTCACTCATTATGATTAAAACCTACTTGTGTAGTTTATAGTGCGTGAGTTTCGTGTTCGTGAGTTTCACAGATCATCTGGGTCTGTATGCCTCAGTACTCTGTGTACGGTATGCGATAACATGGAGGCGTGCTCTTTACTTGAGCTCGTTGCCAGACAAGTGGGTACACGTGACCTTATCACCGTCCTACATCGCACGTGATGAAAAAACCCACCCAAAATGACTAGCGACGGTACAATTTTAGCGTTCATTTGGTCAACAAGATCGGACAAGTCCTTTCCAAAAACGTTAAGAGTGTATGTTGGAAATAAAGTCCATTGTTTTCGTAATCAAAAATGATTATAATCAGAATGTAACCATGTCCACGCATCCCTCAGCAAACTCCCGTCCCTACACACCAAGTAGTAAAATACATCTTACACGTTATTCACACCTTCTTACAGCTTTAGACCCGTGAAGATCTGGGGTAGAATAGGTCTTCAGCACCCATGTGCTTGCCATAAAAGGCGACTATGCTTGTCGTAAGAGGCGACTAAGGGGATCGGGTGGTCAGTTTCGCTGACTTGGTTGACACACGTCATCGGTTCCCAATTTGCGCTGATCGATGCTCATGCTGTTGATCACTGGATTGTCTGGTCCAGACTCGATTATTTACAGACCGCCGCCATATAGCTGTGATATTGCTGAGTGCGGCGTAAAACTAAACTCACTCACTCACTCTTACAGCTTTACAGTTTATGTCAATAATATAATGGCGTATGGAATCGCCCCACATCACTGAAGACAATGTATATTTTAGTCTGACTGTTCAGATCTATTCTACTTAAACGTGATACTCTGCGTGAAGAAACGTCTATGGAAGGTTGCGTCAGCTGAACCCTGAGCGAATGCCGACAGCCTTATCTGAGTGAAGGATGTTTGATGTCTCGATCCAATACCTGCGTCGTTGTTGTCAACATTAAGATATACGTGTATGTACTTCTATTTTAACAAGAGGGCGGTGGGGTAGCCTAGTGGTTAAAGCGTTGGCTCGTCACGCCGAAGACCCGGGTTCGAATCCCCACATGGGTACAATGTGTGAAGCCCATTTCTGGTGTCCCCCGCCGTGATGTTGCTGGAATATTGCTCAAAGCGGCGTAAAACCAAACTCAGTCAGAGAAACCCCTCGCAGGACACTAATGTTTCTTTGTTGTTTAGACCTTGGCTCTGAGAAACAAGTTTTCGTTTAATTATATACATTCAGAACTGCCGTTTTTCGAGATGTAATCATATATGTTGTTCTAAATGCTTCGATCACTCGCACCAATAACTTAGAGCCCCCCGTGCTGACAGGCTGATGTAATAGTTCACCTGACGCAACCTTCAATGTAGGTGTCATCAGATCTCCAGGCAGAGACGTGGCTTGCAGGCTTATTGGACAGTCATGTATTATATTTTATTGTATTAAAGTTATTTTATGCAGTCAACTTTGATAATCCCCTTATTCCGTGAAACTTTGATCTGATCAGTAAATGATTCGGTGTTTAGGACTATTTTCTCTGTAGGTCACTGCGCTCAGTAATACCATTCACTGCATTGTCTGGTCCAGCCTCGACTATGGACAGGCCGTCTTTATATAGTTGGAATATTGCTGAGCATAGGCGGATCCAGGAATTTCAAAGGGGTGAGAGGTTCGAACCACCTGACCCCCCCACCCCACCCCACCCCGGACCCCGGCAAAACATTAACTTCTGTGTGTTCGCTCTCCCCGGATCCGCCAATGCTGTGTGTGATATAAAACAACCTATGACTTTGTTTGTAAATAGTATTACATTTGTCAGTACCAATAGTTATTTTAATAATTTTGATTTAATATAGGTGATGATCATGTTTAGTATTCCTCCTCCTCCTCCTCGCCAGTTAACCCCTTCCCACACGCCCTAAAGCATACCTTCGAACCCACACTGAGTACTAATTCGTACTTACACATACTAAACCCTACCTATAAACACACGCCAACCCAATAACCCTACCTTACTAACGCACATCCACTGATTGGGGTGACAGTTGTCTCGTCATCATAAATTCCGAATCTCCTGTGCACCGTTTGTCGTGCGAGTATTCGATTATTGTGTTTTGTCCCACTATTGCTTTACTTGATGTCACCACACCAGGACGTTTCTTCAACATGCGTCACTTCCGACTTTCTTTCACATTATACCGTCACAATGTTGTATATCTGATACACCGAAGAAAGCGGCGTTAAATCCCACTCACTCGATCACTCACTCAGTCAACCACTCAGTCAACCACTCAGTCAACCACCAACTCACTCATTCAAACACTCACTCAACCACTAACTCACTCGCTCAGTCAAACTCACTCACTCAGTCAACCACTCAGTCTAGCACTATAAAACCAGCTTAACTCGGTCATTCAACCCACTCACTCAACCACTACATCATTCACTCAGTCAACCACTCACTCACTCACTTAACCGCTAACTCACCCATCCACTCACTCAACCACTAACTCACTCACTCAGTCAACCACTCACTCACTCTCTCAGTCAACCACTCACTCACTCACTAACACGGGCTTTGTGTTAAGGTAAGGGGCAAGGAGACGGAGGTACGGATGGAGTACATGGACGGGCTGATGCGGAAACACAAGTACTTCTATAGACTGTGGCAGGGAGCGTTTAGACCTGTTATAATGTGCTGTCACCCCGACTCAGTAAAGCTCCTCCTAAAAACATCAGGTTAGTTCTCATTGTATAACATTCTGTGTTTTCCCTAAAGCTTTCCAGTGACACTGAAGAGCGGATGAAATACATCAATGGGTTGATGCTGAAGAATCCACGTTTCTTCCGAATATGGGCTGGTCCTTTCAGGCCTGTTCTGACGCTTCATCATCCGGATGTAGTGAAAGAGCTTCTGAAGACATCTGGTTAGTCGAGACGCTTTCTCATACAGGTGCCCGTGAAGACCCGGGTTAGAATTGATCTTCAGCAACCAATGCTTGTCTTAAGAGGCGACTTACGGGATCGGGTGGTCAGGCTCGCTGACTTGGCTGACACATGTCATCGTATCCCAATTGTGTAGAGCAATGCTCATACTGTTGATCACTGGAATTTCGTTACCCTTTACAATCATATAAGATGCTTAAAGGATATCAAAAGAGCAACTCCATGTATTTACAGACGGCGTTAAACAAACAAACAGTTATTCATACATGGGCAACGTTACAGTAGGAGCTGGTCTGTTTTAACATCTCAATCATACTCAAGTTGCGATCTCCATGCTACATTAAAATGACATGTGATTTCCGATTGAAGATCCAGGATGGTAGAAGAGCTCTAGGGTCTTCAGCAATTCTGAAATGTATATAAGGGTCCCTCTGCCATAATGCCACGTATTATATACATTATTGCTTTATTTATACACCAAAGAGGCAGGACTAACGGGATCGAGAATGGTCAGTTGTCCGTCTGACTTGGTTGACACATGGGCCATCGGTTCCCAATTGCAAAAGATCGATGCTCATGCTGTTGATCACTGGATTGTCTGGTCAGACTCGATTATTTACAGACCGCCGCCATATAGCTGGGATATTGCTGGAGTGCGGCGTTAATCAAACAAAACTAAACTCACTAGACACTCCTCAACAAGCACATGCCCTTATGACATGTACATGTTCTCTGTAGCAAGAAATAGAAACATTCCAACGTATGAGTTATATTTACTTGAAGCTCCGTACACCTAGGGTTAATTCCATGTAGGATATAACTACGGTGTTATGCCATAACCACAGACATACAATGTATGACACGTTCTGCAAGACCATACCAGATACACTTTCCGTTGTTATTTATAGAATCCGTAAATCTGATTGGCTATTTGTCAACCTTTACGGACATCATGACGTCATACTGTCACATCAATATTAACCATGATGGCACTTTGATTTTCCTTACTGAAATTCCAATGGACGTCACAAGATAGACCTTATTGTCACACAACAATGCTTCAAAGAAATTATTTCTTAACCTCATTACGTGTGTCAGCTATGTGGTATACTGGGTGTTACGAGCTTGAACGGTAATGTACAGCTTTCCTGGCTCACGGGTTGAAGATTCTCCTGGTGTACTAGCTCATGCAACTCGTACATGCTCATCATATCGATCACTGGATTGTCTAGTCCAGACGCGATTATCAAAAAGCGCTGCCACATAGCTGGAATATTGGTAAGATTGTATACTAACTGCAGTGCCGCACACACCGCTAGTGACACATGTAACGCAGATTATTGTGGACTTTGTGCTCAGATTCCAATGGTATTTCCAGAACCAAAGCCCATGTCCGGAGCCTACCAGTTTGCTGTGCCCTGGCTTGGAGAAGGGTTGTTGATAGCCAGTGGTCAGCGCTGGGCCCGCTCTAGGAGGCTGCTGACGCCAGCCTTCCACTTCGACATCCTCAAACCCTACATGGAAGTGTACAACAGGGCGGCCGACGTCTTGCTGGTGAGGAAATACAGGCATATTGCTTGAGTGAGTGAGTGAGTGAGTATGGTTTTACGCCGCTTTTAGCAATATTCCAGCAATATCACGGCGGGGGACACCGGAAATGGGCTTCACACATTGTACCCATGTGGGGAATCGAACCCGGGTCATCGGCGTGACGAGCGAACGCTTTAACCACTAGGCTACCCCACCGCCCCGCATAATGCTTGAGATGGGGTATAGGATATAGAAGACGAGATACATTTTCTTTTGCACTGTTATTTTTATCAGGATCTTAGATATCATCTTATAAATGGAGATTTTAAGTATGATAACAATGTGCATTTATTAAGTATTTTAATGTCGTCAGACCCGCTAATGTTATCAACCACTGTGAATAACATGTTTAGAAGACGACTCCTATTCCTGTAAAAATGTTATTTATTTAAACTACCTCTTATATTTTACTCTAAAACGAAATATACATAGTTATTAAATTGTGTATGGTGTCTCATAAGCCTTATTGGCTGGGTGAACGATATTTTATTATATATATTGTGTATTTTATTTCATGTAATCGTTCACGTGACACCTTAATACACTATATCTGTCTGTCTGTCTGTCTGTCTATATTAGGCTAACGAGGGAGTGTAGGGTATATTGCTGGTAAAGGATTAAAGGGTGGATAAGGATTACGTGTTAATGCTGAAGATAATGGGGAAAGGATTGCTGCGGAATGAGACAGTATGTTACGATTGAGGGTAGATGATATCCTGATGGTGATATAGAAGTACGATTTTATTGCTGGAGTGATATGTATATCACTGAAGAGAGAGTATACTCTGTATTTCTGGTGTTAAATGTTGAAGGAAACCCAAAGTGAAACATATCACAGATAAGTTCCAAACCTAAAGAACAAGGGCAAATGTTTGGCAAAAGACGGATCCCAACGTCGACTGTGAGAGTCAAATGTTGTATTTAGACGCACGGCCAGCCTTACATCCCTCGATTACCACAGACTCCTGATAAAACTGCACATTTTGCGAGTAAAAGAGTGAATCTTCTCACATCGTAACCATGGGCCCCTGGCGTGGGATCAACTTCTAGGCTCCATACGACTCATTGTGATGTGAGTATAATGGGGAATCCTGGTTCGAGGTGATCCCAAGAAACATACTCTTGACATTCGAGGTACTTTAATGGATAGCGTGGTCCGGCCTTGTGACGTCGTTGATTGTGTGTCTTATTGAGCGGCCAACAAACACCAATAGACACCACTGTTCGTATGCCTTCGTGTAGTGGTACACTTTCACCACCGCCAGCTCCGTGTTTCACGTTTAGCTTGCCTTCAGTGCTAAGCTGGGGAGTAGCCATGTGTAATTAAGTAACGCCTTTCTAATTTGCAGGGGAAAATAGCGCGTTACGAGGAGAAGGGGGACAGTTTTGAGGTGTTCGGCCATATCAGCCTCTGCACGCTGGAAGTCATCCTGAAGTGTGCCATGTCATTCGACGACAATATACAGATGAAAGGGTGGGTACTTGCTGACGTGTTTATATATAAGGGTGGGTACATGTTGACAATATAAACATGATAGGGTGGGTACATGTTGACAATATATACATGATAGGGTGGGTACATGTTGAAAATATAAACATGGTAGGGTGGGTACATGTTGACAATATAAACATGATAGGGTGGGTACATGTTGACAATATAAACATGATAGGGTGGGTACATGATGACAATATAAACATGACAGGGGTGCATGTTGACAATATAAACATGGTAGGGTGGGTACATGTTGACAATATGGGGATGTATACAGGTGAAAGGGTAGGTGCATGCTCACGTATACAGGTAGAAGGGTAGATATATGATGACAATATACAAATGAAACATTGCTGACCGAAACTTTAAACGGTATTGACTCTCTTGCGTCTGATCTCACCATAATTATACTGTGATCTCAATCTGCTTTGTTTTCAGGGAGAGTCACCCTTACGTTGTGGCCGTCAACGAGCTGTCTGAGATGTGGTTCGAAAGAGGAAGGTTGGTTATAAGTAACAGGCCTTCTGTTGATACTTCTGGTGTCCATCTGCACATTGTCATTTAACACCAAGTCTGCATCTAGTCGTCAAGGAACACCTTGGGAACAACAAGGAAACTACCTTATTAATATTAATCTTTTCCCCTGAAGCAAGCTTCACTACAAGTCCTGACACAATAAATGTGTCTACATAATGTTTAGTTTCGTATTGCTTTCAGAGATACCCTCTGGTCTATTTTCCGTTCCTGTTTGATTCAAATCCTTCATCTAACTACTTACTTGTCTTCATCTCCACGTTGTTTCTAGCTGTGAATAATAACGATACTTCCGTTAATACAACTGAGGTTGCGAGCCCTTGTACTTTCATAATCCACAGATTAAAGCGTTCGCTCGTCATGCAGGGTTCGATTCCCCACATGGGTACAATGTGTGAAGCCCATTTTTGGTATCCCCCGTGTGATATTGCTGGAATATTGCTAAATAAGGCGTAAAACTAAACTCACTCTCATGGTATAGCACTGTGCCTATACCTTCCTAGTCCACATGTATTGAAAAGATGTGTCTTGTTCTTTCAGGAACCCTCTCCTCTACAACGACTTCGTCTTCAGCTGCACCAAGATGGGGCGCAGATTCAAGCAGCAGTGCGACTTCGTTCACTCCATATCCGAGAACCTCATTAAGAAGAGGCGCGAGACCCTAGTAAGTATCCTCCTTGATTGTGAGGTTAAAATGAGGTTATCTCTCTCCTTTAAAGTGTAAGGCTCGCTGACATGGTTGATACATGTCATCGTGTCCCAATTTCGTAGATCGATGCTCATGACGTTGATCACTGGATTCTCTCGTCTAAACTCGCTTATTTACAGAATGCCGCCATATAGATGGAATATTGCTGAGTGTGGCGTTAAACAACAAACAAATTTAAAGTGTAACATCGCATTTTTTATCATTAGCGTCTCAATCTTGAATAACACGTTGTATATCTGGGTGGCCATGGGCTCCGTTTGATACAAAGCTACTCAGTCTTAGTTCTGGGTTGTTTATTTTCATAATTTTTAACGACGGAAAGAGTAATATTCCAGCTCCACGAAGGTGGTCAGAACATACTCGACCCTAGGTAGTTGTCACAGATATTCACGTTGTCACAGTAGGGTGACACCCAGTCAACCCCAAGACCCATGAAGTCTCCAATATTCACGTTCCTTACAGAGGTCTAAGTGTAATGTAAGAGAGTGAGACAACAAAACCTTTTGTAGTTAAGAAATCAGTTCCCTTTATGATCTTTGTGAACTGATTGTGCGCTTATATAAACACCAACTGTTACCGCAATTTTCAGGACAGAGAGGGGCCCGCCAATAAGAAATACCTGGACTTCCTCGACGTCCTGCTCACTGCTAGGGACGACAGCGGGGACGGTCTTACCTCCATGGAGATCAGGAACGAAGTCGACACATTCCTTTTTGAGGGTGAGGGTTACGAGACATGTGGCTTCAAGGTGTCATGTGGTTGGCTTAATTGTACAGAGAGAACCCAAGTGGGTTACGAGGTACAATGTACATCCCGTCTCCTCAATATTCCTGCAGTTATCAAATATATAATGAAGGTGAGCTGCAGACCCACGTTGCGATGTTTTGCTTTTTCCAGAATACTATTCCTTTCACAAAAGTATATGTTTGCAGACTTGGCGATGGCGTTAACAAATGCGTGAACGATCTCTAGTTGTTATGTGCTGTTTTTTATAGGCAGTATTACATTCTTTCCTTTCAGGATAGTTTATTTTTTGCGGACGCGATGATGATGTTATCCTAAATATATGTAGATCGGATTACTTATCATATCACATTGATTTTCCAGGCCACGACACAACAGCTAGCGCCATCTCATGGATTTTGTACTCGCTGGCCACACACGAAGACATACAGGACAAGGTGCAGGCGGAAGTCGACGGCATCTTGGATGGGAAAGACCCGGAAGTTATAGACTGGTAAGGAAATCGAGAGTATAATAAAGCTATTAATGAGTGTGTGTCTTGGGGCGTTTGTTTTCTGGAAGCGATGTGGGGTGGTTAAAGACTCCACTCCTCATGCTGAAGACTGGGTTGAGTTTGCACAAGGTTACAATATTCCCCCTCGCCATTCTATGTTTGGAATAACAAGCACCCATTTCTCCTTGCCTCAATTTAAGATGTTACACTTTTTAATCCTGAGTTGTGAAACCTTGAAGGTCCGGGTTAGAATATTGATCTTCAGTAACCCATGCTTGTCGTAAGAGGCGACTAACGGGATCGGGTGGTCAGGCTCGCTGACTAGGTTGACACACGTCATCGGTTCCCAATTGCGCAGATCGATGCTCATACTTTTGATCACTGGATTATCTGGTCCATACTCGATTATTTACAGAACGCCGCCATATAGCTGGAATATTGCTGAGTGCGGCGTAAAACTGAACTCACTCACTCACTGAGTTGTGAAATCCGGGCAGTCCTTAGCTGATTCTAAAGTAAAGGAAACGTAGATACGAAGCCATTTTGTATATAGACGTCCACAAAATCAGTCCTCTTGAAAGCGAGATTAATGAGGACGGACGACCATGGTCTCTTCGTTCTTCATCTCAGTGTACTTCAAAACAGTTCTGACCGCCTCCGTGGTGTAGTGGTTAGAGCGTCCGCCCGGAGAGTGGAAGGTCGCGAGTTCGATCCCCGACCGCGTCATACCAAAAGACGTTAAAATATGGTACTTGTTGGTCCCTGCCTGGCGCTCGGCATTAATGGGTACAACAAGGACTGGTCGGCTCGGAGTCAGTATAATGTGTCTGAGTGGAGTATTCATGCTTCACTGCGGCATGGTATCTCAGTGGGCTAGCACTATAAAACCAGCTTCAGTCTGGGCTAGTACAAGCAGCCGCACATACACATACACACGCATGCACGTCGTCATATGAGCGAAATATTCTCAAGTACGACGTTAAACCAAATTTCACCTCACCTCACCTCAAAACAGTTCTCTGTAACTTTCCCTTCCAGGAGCGAGCTGACGGAGTTGTCTTATCTTGGCTGCGTCATCAAGGAGGGTATGCGACTCCACTGCCCCGTGCCATTCATCCAGCGTCAACTCACCCAGCCCACCACCATCGACGGCATCACCCTCCCCAAGGACTCCATCTGCACCGTTCACCTCCTCAACCTCCACCACAACCCGGAAGTGTGGGAAGACCCCTGGGAGTTCAAGCCAGAACGTTTCTTGCCCGAAAACATGCAGGGCAAAGACAGCTACGCCTTTGTGCCTTTCTCAGCTGGTCCCAGGTTTGTTAAGCACAAGGAACGATACCTCAGAAGAATATCTAATTAATTACATTATGCATCCTCCATCCGAATCTGTACAATACCCCCACCCCCCACGTCTGGACGATCCCAGGTTGGTTACAGGGATGCTTATCACTAAATGTCATCTTTTATCAGACACGGTACTCGACAACATATATCAGTAATTAATTGTTGCTTGGTGACTCGAGTGGATCCCGTATCCACGTCGGTGTACACGAATCAATGCGATGCCGTTGGTTAGGGCTGTAGGTTACTCGTCGCTGTATGCGACATAAAGATTGGGGTGATTCGGGTCTGTGACGTGGCATCAAAACATCAATCCCCGGCTTGTCTTGCCCATGGTTAGGTGAGGTCATATGGCGCTTCCAAGAAAATTTCATGCATACGCATGTCAGACTGCCTGTTCTAGGCTGGACTTACGGTTGTTCTGTTTCATAGAGCTAACTGAGAAACATACGACAGATACCCAGCTCCGACACGGTATAATGAATCAAGTTCACTTTAATGGCTGAGCACTAAGTTAGGTTAAAACACATGATTTTCTGCCTGTCGTGGATTCAGGTAAAACACTTACCGGTGAAATAATTACACCATAGTAGTGAATCTCTTAGTTACTATTTTCTTCTTAATATGCATATTCAGATATGTGAGTCGATGCAACAGGCTGGCCAATGGATCGGGTGTTAAGTCTTAATTTTGCTGTGTTTACAGTTGAAACAAGAAAGGTTGTCCAAGCACACCGTGTGTAATGGTCATTTAGTGCTAAGTGTATGCAGTATTTACAAAACTATATGTCGCAGCTCAGTGTGAAATATATGTCACACAATAGGCATTTCAACCGGGGTACGCGAAACTTGATATGGTAATGTGGTGGAGATTTCATTTCCGTGTTTCACCCGTGAAGGTCCGTGTTAGAATTTATCTTCAGTAACCCATGCTTGCAAGAGGCGACTAACGGGATCGGGTGGTCAGGCTCGCTGACTTGGTTGACACATGTCATCGGTTCCCAGTTGCGCAGATCGATGCTCATGCTGTTGATCACTGGATTGTCTGGTCCAGACTCGATTATCCACAGACCGCCGCCATATAGCTGGAATATTGCTGAGTGCGGCGTAAAACTAAACTCACTCACTTCAGTGTTTATGTTTGTGTATTTCGCCTATAGATTAGTGTTGTTGGATGATGACGTGTACAGATCTGTCGACAATCGTTTAATTGAAGTTTGTTAATTCCAGAAACTGCATCGGCCAGCACTTTGCCATGAATGAGGAGAAGGTACTACTTGCCCGCATCCTTCGCAGGTATGTAGGTCGGGGGCTTTCGTGTAGGTGAGGTGAGGTGAGGTGAAATTGGGTTTTACGTCGTACTTGAGAATATTTCGCTCATATGACGACGTGCATGCGTCTGTATGTGTATGTGCGGCTGCTTGTACTAGCCCAGACTTAAGCTGGTTTTATAGTGCTAGCCCACTGAGATACCATGCCGCAGTGAAGCATGAATACCCCACTCAGACACAGTATACTGACTCCGAGCCGACCAGTCCTTGTTGTACCCATTAATGCCGAGCGCCAGGCAGGGACCAACAAGTACCATATTTTAACGTCTTTTGGTATGACGCGGTCGGGGATCGAACCCGCGACCTTCCGCTCTCCGGGCGGACGCTCTAACCACTACACCACGGAGGCGGTCCTTTCGTGTAGGAAATACACAACTCCGCATGGTCTGCAGTCTGCTGTATTTGCAATACCATGACGTATTTTCTTGCTTTGAACAAATTAATAAAAACACGCCGAAACGGCTATATATGTGCTTCTGATATGCACATGTTATCTCGATTGGTTATGAGAAATACACCGTGTGACTATCAGTTTAACAGTACGTATAGAATGCGATATTCTTATTCAAACTAAACCTGAATGTCCATCTGAGATACTGAGTTGATTTCCACACCTGAATTTTACATTGTTACAACAGTGGTTATGTATGTTGTAGGTACCGGCTGGAAATAGACCCGGCTTATCCAGTCAAGAGGAAAGTGGCTGCTGTAATGAGGTCGATGAACGGCATCCGGGTTTTTGCCAAACCGAGGCAGAAGAGTCGGTGATTGCGGACAGGGGAAACAGAAATGGGACAGTGAAGTTGTGATTGTGTGCAGTTATTTGAATTTTTACAAATTCGTGTCTTATTTGATGTATGGTTGCGTTGACTGTCTGTTGTGGTTAAAACAAAACTGTCAATTTGAGATTTTGTGTGAAATAAACTAACCGGTGTGTGTGTTGATATTTTTGTCAGGAGACACGTTATAAAACATTATCTGTTATAAGTTGTTTTGTCGCATTAGTTTTATCAATGAAACGTTGACGTGCGTAGACTGAACGATCAAGTGTACTGTGCCTAGATCCGGAGAATACATTCTAGAGATGTTAATGATATGCAGCATGCGTTCTGTATTTTACATTGTGTATGTCCTTGTATTGCACTAATGTGCTTCAAATGTGTTTCTATTAATTACTTGGCTCACCATGGACATCTAATTTCATGTTTACTCTCAGTTATTTCATCCATCCGTCGGCAACCAGAAGAAACGCTAAAATATTCTGTTTTGGGGTCAGATTTCCCCACCGAGCTTATGGTGTCGGTAGAACTCCGTGCAGCAAGTATATAAGAAGGGCTGCTCCGCTACTTCCTTAAAATCTAATACGGTCTCAATCACAGGGGCGTGTCACGCTTAGAAACAGCGTTAGAAAGACATATAGGTATATAGACCCTACCCTAGTATTATTCCTTTTATATAGTACTAGGGTAGGGTCTATATACCTATATGTCTTTCTAACGCTGTTTCTAAGCGTGACACGCCCCTGTGGTCTCAATACGATGTCATGAATGGCTGTTGTTAAAGTGCGATTTTTTATATAAAGATTAAATATACATATATTGAGTGCACATGGGTGTCTGTTATGTTTGACTATGTTCCACAGTCGAAGACATGGCGCTTACTGTGACCATATTGCTTCGAAACAAATATGATATGTTCAGTGGCAGTTCATGAGGAACCGTCGTTTGATTTACTGAACGAAGCGTCGTAAAATACGTGTTCTTTTGCTGCTGTCTGCCATGACGGCGTGCTGTCTGAACGGAAATACGCACGCACGCACGCACGCACGCACGCACACACACACACACAGAGGTAAATCAAGTAGTAACAGAACCTGGTCTATTATTTGTAAACTTTCAGAAGTTTACAATAGCTACTTTACGATATCGATCTAGCCACCAAATTCATGTTTATGTCCAGCATGTAATAAATTCAGAGCAATATATTGAAATATATATTTCTACCATAGTCCATAATTAACAAAGTTTGGAAATTAAAGACGCGATTGTACTGAAACTACCAGAAATTTATCAATGTTTATTGATAATGCTATGAAAGTAGGAAAGTGTATGAATATTTAACACCCCCCAGAATAGGGAGTACAGACCTCTGGCCTCATCCGCTCCATGGATACAGACTGCTTGATTAATAAAGTCAATATACTGGATATATAATCTTTTATATATTCACATGTATATACTGATTTATCATCCCAAACTGGCTCCCACAGTAGACATCGCTTGTGTGAGATCAGGCGATATCGACATAGATATCGACAATTGAACACCAAATTCAGTTTTTAAACGAACATGTAATATTTGTTAACTGGCACATGTAGTTCCTGCAACAAGTCTGCTTGCTACCTTCAAATAGAAAGATATGCCAGTACATTCTGAGCATTTTCAAATGCTTCCGCCCTTGACGCCAACGCCGTCTTGCGGTAACGTGACGCTCCGTGCTATAACACATGGCCGTCGGGCATGTAGATTCGATCTGTGTCTGTCTACTCACTTTAACACCTGTAGCTCTGTCAAACCCATCTCCAGTTTGAGTGGCACTCTCACCAATGTTTGATAACACAGTTATGAAACGGCCATGTACCCCACTTGCCGCCCTTGGTCGACCTGATCGACGCCTGATGAACGTTATTTGACTATCGATATTGCGTTGTGCCACAATGCTGTCTTGTTCCAACGTCCAACATGCCAGTTGCACGTGGCAGTCCCTAACGTGACAGACGCCGCATGTTAAAAACGAGTTTCAATCCACATCAGAACTATTTCCTGTCTGATTTTATCACTGAAATGGACGGTAACACATTGACACGTTTCACTGTAAATTCGAACTTTACCCCAACCATATTGCATAAATTTGACTTGAATTTTATGTTTACACGACATTTATGACACGTTGCGAATTGAATTATCATTTTTAATCCATTTGCCACCATACAGCTTGGTTCAGAAATAATATCACCCCTAAATGGGATATCACTTACTTTTTCAAATAGTATATTATTCAGAGTATGGATCACGCATGTATGTGTTCTCCGGCCAAGACTTGACGGTACGAGACCCAGTAATGTTGAGTAGTTCACTCCAACAGACACAGCCTTTGCCACACTGTATTTTAGGACGACTTGATTCATAGCATCAAAGTTGAAATCTTATGTAAATTTCCGAATTTGATATCTTGGCAAGGGGGTTATTTCTTATCATCAGCGTGAGTTTCACCTTTAAGTAGTTTTGGCAGAGTAGAAAAATTAAGGGGGACCACAAGGATGGCAGACGGTCACGTGACCCGACAGACCAGTTCGTTAGAAGGTTCAAAGGAGGACTGTGAATACCAGTGATGAATGGGGGCAGTGAACAATTTGGGTTGGTGGGTTGCCATTACTGAAAAGAATTTCGCGCCTCATTGACGTTGCCAAACATGCACAATAACTTGTGACAAGGTGATAACCGAATTATCCGACAAAATAAACTATTATGTAGTCATGACTATATTCACCTTTCAAATATTATTATTATAGGATATTTATATAGCGCACATATCCACGCACTAGTGCATGCTCAAGGCGCTGGTATTTTTTCCCCTCGATCATTGGATGTCAATCTCAACGGCACATCGCATTATCAATCTCAACTCCCTGGGGAGTATACAACTCTTGCAGCCACTAGGCGCACCGAGTTGTTGTGGCTTTCTCATCCTAACGAGGTACCCATTCACAGTTGGGTGGACTGGGACACATAGTCACAGTACTTTGTCCATGTTCACTGCACGTTGCGGTACCCGCAACTAGGTGTTTGCACGTATTCATGTGGCCACCATCTGGTCAAATACCAACGGATTCGTGGGTTCTTTTATGTGCACAGGGTTGTGTACTGTACACTAGGGGTTGTGACAACACTGAAAGAGTCTGCACACAAAGTTGACTCCAAGGTTTTTTACACCCGGTCACAGGTGGGCTCGATCCCGACACCTCAACCTCGCTGGATCACTAGCTTGGCGCCTTAGCCAGCTCGCCCACCGCGCCCCCAATATGCCGACAAACGAAGATATGTGTTTATGTACTATGCGTTAATGACTCAGTCACGTTGTTATATTTTCACACAGCCATCAACTTGATAACATGAAATCTAATACTTTGATGAGCAAATTGGTGAGTGAGTATGATTTTACGCCGCCTTTAGCAATATCAGACCAGGGTATACTAGATATTGGTTACACGTCTTGTACCTGTGTGTGGAATCAAACCCGGGCCTAAGGCGTGCCGAGCGAACGCTGTACCACTAGGCTAGCACACGGTATATCACAGGTTCATAAATACAGGATCGATTTACTGAGACACGTGAGTAACGAGACAGCCGAGTAGTCCGGACTGAATGGCCGGCCTTTGGGATCACGTGTATTCGTATCCCCAGGACCAGCTGTGGACCCCCCTTGGACCTTGACCAGCTGTCAATCACTGGTTCGCCTGGTCCAGGGTTTTACAGGCTGGTCTGCGGCGCAAAACAACATCCATGCATTTCTTGATAGTGAAAATCCAGTGCGGGTAAAGTTAATCATGCAATGTGAGCAACACGCCCTCTTTGGCCTAGTTTGCTGAACACAGTCATGTAGTATGTACGTATGATAGTTACAGCGTTCTAGTTGTAGACGACTTGCTTCAATTTGCATGGCCCTACAACACTGAGCTGACACTATGACTTACATTCTGTTAAAGAGGTGTGACGCCCACCTCACTCACGCATGTACATTTTGAGGTAAGACCTAAATTATACACAAAGTTGGTTTTGAATCAATTAACAATATGACTATAAGAAGACTGTCTCACGACGGATACCAGCTTGATATTGCCTGAATTAGAAGCGATGAAATTCTTGTCTCTCCTTTCACGATCCTGTGAGATATTTGCAATAATATACCTACAAACTTCACAAACTCTTCTGACCATTGACCTGGATACAGATAATATATATCTATATGACCACACTTCACAAAATCTTCACCCAAATGCATGCAAGTATGAACGTGTATGGTACGTCTTTTAGGCACTGTGGACGTCGAAACCTGCCCTTGAAACTTCCTCATAAATTTTCGGTCTGTCAGATCACATTGTGGGACGTTTGAAAGCATGGGTGTTATTGATAAACAAATACAGGCCCTGCGCGATAAAGGCCCGTATGAACGTTATGATCACGTGAGTGTTTGCACACGACGTCATAAGGGTCGCAGCGCCCCCTTGTGTTAAGATGAAAGCAAACATGGTTATTGTTATCGGCGGCGCCGGGAAGGGTCTCCACACTTACACTGTAATTTGGCGATAACCCCTAAGAATAGGCTGGTCAGATGTTACCCCGTGTTCAACGCTAATACTGGTAGTTATTGCCCGCTTGCTTGTGTACTGTTGGATCGCTGGTCTTTCAGTAGCAATGGAAGATAAAAGAGTTAATTATGCTTGAAATGTTGCAGATTTACCAAAAGAGAGAGCGGTGTGATGAGTCCGCCATGAAAAAGGTGATCAGGTTTCGGGTCAAGGGATTCGGACATGGCAAATACTGATGGGAGGAACAAAGTAATGCCGAAACACACCTTCAGAACAATGTGTGGCTTGGTTATATTCTCCTTTTAGCAATATTCCAACAATATCACCGCCTAAATCTACTTCACACATTGTACCAATATGGGAATTCGAACCCGGATCTTCGGCGTGAAGCAAACGCTTCATCCAGAAGGTTGCCCCATCGCCCCCTTCAGATATCTGACTTATGTCAACAAGCTTTTAAGGTGTTTTTGTGTTTGTTATATGAGGGCAACGTATAAGGAATCTTCACCTGGCGTCAGGATCAGACAACCCAGTGGTCGATAGCATGAATCCCATAAGTCTCCTAACCACCTGATCCTCATTATTGCCTTAGGTATCACTATCAGCGTTAGTGCCAACTGTGTTTACTACATGCCCGAATGCCACTGGTACACGTTAAGTATAAGTAAAAATGTAAGCGGGTTCACCTAAATGATTGTGGTTTGATACTCTACAGGGACGGTATGGTTATGGCCAGTCACTGATGTTGACATATTACGCCAAACACCCGGATTTGCCGCCCATCATGGGTGCAGTATGGAAAACTCATACTTTGAAAGTTAGTGTCAGAATGTGTTAATCTGTAGTGAGCCACTATTGAACCGCCCAACCCTACTGCGAAGCGCGGATACCATTGATATCATGTATACAGACGGAGCCCAGTCTAATGTAATATAACATGACTGGGCCTGTCTGTGGGTGTCGGCAAGTAGGGACTTTAAGGTGAAGTGGTGTTGTGATAGCAGATAGGTACCACTACATCGCGGTGTATACCTCCCGACGCTCTCCTTGTTTATACACGACCTGGAGAGATAGGGAGTGGTGTTGGTCAGTAACAAATACGTAACAAATATAAAAAAGAACAAGCATTCTAAACAATATTTGTTTATTAGAAATTATAAATGTTCTGGATTTTTGATCACGGATACACATGATTTGTAAATTTTCATAATAATTTGAATTATTCCACATAAAACCACCTTCAATCACCGTTCGTGTTAAGATGCGTCCCAGTCCACCCAGCTGTGAATGGGTACCTCGTAAGGATGGAAAAGCCACATTAACTCGGTGCGCCTAGTAGGCAGCAAGAATTGTATGATCCCCAGAGAGTTGAGATTGAAAAATACGATGTGCCGTTGTGATGGTCATCCAATGATAGAGGGAAAACAAAGCGCCTTTGAGCAGTTGTACTGGATATCGGCGCTATACAAATGTTTGTATGTATGTATGTATGTATGTATGTATGTATGTATGTATGTATGTGTGTGTGTGTGTGTGTGTGTGTGTGTGTGTGTGTGTGTGTGTGTGTGTGTGTGTGTGTGTGTGTGTGTGTGTGTGTGTGTGTGTATGTATGTATGTATGTATGTAATCCTAATAGGACTTCCGGTGACAAGCAACGTTTCATACCTTCTCGAATGGTCTCATGGTTGTCAGTTGACAGAAAGGAACCGAGAACCCTTGCAGGAATAACAAATTTCCGATCTAACCATCCCCAAATTAGCCAACTATTATTACTGTCAACAGCTGTGACAGCGAAGCATGGTTGTACACTTGGTCCGGTCTGGTAAAGTCATATTCGGCGGTAAGGCAATTTGGAACCAGAACCGGTTCTTGAATATATACTATATATAGTCAAAAAAGAAACTTCACATTCTTTCTTCAGGGCACTATAAAAGAACAAGAGATGGTAAGATGGTGAAATTGTTATTATTTCATTGCTGAGATCTGTGTGATGTACTCGATACACTGACAGTGCCATAATCAGTTCCATTAGGCTACACCACCGTTCCAAAACATGGGTATACAGAATGTCAAGTCACAAGAATAAAAATGCGAAATTTCTCAGTTCAATATCGTGTATGGCCGCCCCGCGCATTCACCACTGCCAAACACCGTCTCCGCATCGACTGCCTGATGCTTGTGAACACGCGGTATGCGGCCGAGCATTATCATGCTGGAACTGTAGACCTGGGCCATGAGCCGCCATGAAAGGAACGAGTTCAGGGGTGAGCACCTGGTCGCGGTAAGCAGCAGCTGTGAGGTTTCCACGGATGACCAGAAGTCGGGAACGGTTGTTCCCACAGAAAGCACCCCACACCATGCAACTTCCGCCCCCGAATCTTTCGACTTCCTGTACACAACATTGGGCATACCGTTCACGACGTCGTCTCCAGACTCTATGCCTGCCGTCCGCGAATCTGAGGGTAAACCTGGATTCATCGCTAAAGACGACTCGATTCCAGTCTCTCTGGGCCCATCGTAGGTGACGTTGGGCCCACAGCAGACGTTGACGTTGATGAAACGGCGTCAATATTGGCCCCGATATGGACGTCGAGAATGGAAATTGGCAGCCCGCAACCGATTTCGAATGGTCTGTGAGGACAGTCGACCTCTAAACATCTCAGCCCTGGTTCGTGTAGCCGGCAGAAATCTGTCACGTAGGTGACGTAGGACGATTTGACGGTCTTCTGCTCGTGACGTCACACGTGGACGACCCGACCTTGGGCGATCAGAAGTGGTGCCAGTTTGTTGTAGACGACCTCGCAAGTCATACACAGTACGACGGCTGCATCCCATTGCTCTTGCGACGTCAATAACTGATCTTCCGCTTGCAACATGCCAACGGCACGTTCCACGTTGCACATTTGACAATCGTGGCATTTCAAGTACCGTTAGAACTGTGGTTTAAAAGTGTTTTTTCAATTCTTGAGGCCAATGCAAACACGTGCATATGATGAAAACTTCGATGCGAAGATCACGTGATCGACTGCACGTGCAAAACCTGATTTTGCACTAACGTCATTTTGCACGACGAATGGATGGGTTTGAGTGGGTTTTGCTAACGTTTTCCTAGAGTCGAAGATAGGGATCCCATTTCGGATACATAGATGTATCATCAGAGAAAAAAATTTCATTATTTTTAAAATTACATTTTGTGAAGTTTCTTTTTGACTCAGTATACACTTGTCACCGGAAATCTGGTACCGAAAGTAAGCTGAGCCCCGTCTCGCATATCGCAAGTTGGCACGCGCAAAGCGAGCCGGGAACCAGCTTAGTACCGGAAGTAACGCCTCGCAATACAATCAGCCCCTATACCGTCTTCAGCTTTTGGAAAAATAAACACTATGAAAAGTGTCACAAACTGAAGACGTTCCTTGTCGCAGAATTTCAGCTTGTTTAGAACTAAGCATGTTTAGGATTCAATTGAAACGTTTTTAGGTCCATACTCCCCATTTTCGTTTCTCGGAAATTCAATACGTTATTATTATTATTATTATAGGATATTTATATAGCGCACATATCCACGCAACTAGTACATGCTCAAGGCGCTGGTATTTTTCCTCGATCATTGGATGTCAATCTCAACGGCACATCGTATTATCAATCTCAACTCCCTGGGGAGTATACAACTGTTGCAGCCACTAGGCGCACCGAGTTATTGTGGCTTTCTCATCCTAACGAGGTACCCATTCACAGCTGGGTGGACTGGGACACATAGTCACTTTGTCCAAGTTCACTGCACGTTGCTGTACCCGCAACTAGGTGTTTGCACGTATTCATGTGGCCACCATCTGGTCATATACCAACGGATTCGTGGGTTCTTTTGCACAAGTGCACAGGTTGAGTCAAAGGTTTTACACCCGGTCACAGGTGGGCTCGATCCCGACACCTCAACCTCGCTGGATCAGTAGCCTGGCGCCTTAACCAGCTCGCCCACAACGCCCCCAAACATAACATATCTATTTCAACATTTCTGTGCTTTATCCAGATCTTTGACATCAACTAAACACAAGCCTGTCAAGCCATACATAAGGAATAGTGCCAATTTATTCTTTTGATATTTCGTCATTGACTTTTGTACAGAATCAAATTTCAAAGTCTTAAAACCATTTCTAAAGAAGTACGTTCTGTCCAATACAAGCCAAGACGCGCCTGTTTAACCAAAATACTTCAAAATCTACTTATCTTCAAATTATCCTATGACGAAAAGGATGTCCTGGTCATGGACGGAGACAACAGTTTCAACCCCCTCTCGGAGACAACAGTTTCACCCCTCTCTCGGAGACAACAGTTTCATCCCTCTCTCGGAGACAACAGCTTCATCCCTCTCTCGGAGACAACAGTTTCAGTTCTGTCTCGGAGACAACAGTTTCAACCCTCTCTCAGAAAGAGCCCTTTACAATCCATCAACCAGCTTTCAAATGGATTCAGAAGCAGAGATCATCATTTCCGTGTGTTTGACGCACCACGTGTCTGATTCAGATACAATGAAACCCCGTCAGTACGGAAACCCATGCATTGCAACCGATAACTGTCAATAACGTCTCTGAGGATGATATCCAGCAAAAATGACTCCTTAATGCGGTACCTTAGTAATCCGGACCGGAAAATACTCACCGGATAAGGGGGGTTGTATTGCAGATGTGAAACGGCTTTAAGTGTTAAACATGTGGTAAACATGAAGTTGAGTTGTGAGAGTGTTAGTGTGGAAGTTCGACTTGTCAGTGTGTTAATTCACTCACATCTAGCATTAGAAACGTCTCCAGGCAGTGCCCGAAGTCTCCTACATGACAGTCACACTGGCAGTGAGATAATTCTGCTCCTAATCCATCACACGGAAATACATTCTACACGGAAATGTCATGCATATTTGTTTTACTTTGCACAAACCTGGAAAAAAACCATAATTATAATTTTATGACATAGCTCGCGTATCTAGGGCAGGCAATCTGCAAATGGGAGTTAATATATTTCCCTAAGTGATGGACATGAATGATGCAAGGAACGTTTGTCAGCGTGCGGGTGACATAAATGTGATTATATCTAAATATTTACTGAAAGACAGCATCTTTTAAAGTTATAATACAACAGGGCAAACTGAAAATAGAGCAGTGTCATTGTGTCCACTGTCTTAGATTATTTCGATATAATCTGCTGATGCAGGTGTATTGCCGCGAGGCGCGAGTGTCTCGTCTTTGTTTCCATGACAACTAGTGCTTCAAGCAATACCAGGTAAACAGTCCTGCCTGAAACAGGACATCCTTCTGTCGATGCATTCTGTCATCTCAAAATCGATTTCTGAATACATTGGGGATACAATGGCAGTTTGTGACTGTTTAAACCAAATATATGCCGTACGTGGTGCACAGCTAGCATGTAGCTGTATGCCGGCATGCTGTGGATAACCGAGTCTTGACCAGACAAACCGGGGACATTACGATCAAAGTTGAATGCATTCGGGGCAAGATCAGTCGCCATCAGCTGTGTCACCAATGTCGCCAAGCTCTATCTGGTCCATGAGACCAGTCTCTGCCGTAGGAGACAGCAGTGAGGATCGATGGTCTCATCGTGTGACCCATTTGTGGCATGTAATATACCGACCTGTTGCTCATTCTATCAACCTCCGGGTTGCGTGACGATATACAACATTAGACATAGCTTGTCTTTATGTCCTGGAATGCCACATATCGGAAATTGGCAGAATTCGGAATCTGCATATATAATATAATATGGTATTGGAGCATAATTTCTAAAAAATACTCGTTTGTGAACCGCATTTGTTATCAGTCTGTATGTCGGCCCTTATATTGTGTCTTTAGTAGGTACTTCATGGCTTGGGTCAAACTCGATTCACGTTATTACCTTTATATCAGGACATACCGTTTACCTGGACAAACACCTGTTGTTGCCCCCTCCTCACAAGTGGCAGCACGCACGGTGAGACACAAGCTCTGGGGTGGAGACTGTAGGCGTGAATTATGGACATACTTGATGGGTGACTCTTCAACCAATTAACCCCGAGAGTTATATTTATGGATTTATTGCGCTGTAATTTACATGGCGCTGTTTTAAGACTTTAAGATGTTTATATTCTTCTGAAACATATCGTCATTCTTCTGAAAACAGGATCGGAAACGACCTCTGTTGCTGAAACGCGGGTGTTGAAGAAGGAGCAGTTGACACTGGTCACAATGACGTCCAGGACGTGTACAACGCCAGTAATCCCACCACCCTGACAATATGCCCTGTGTGGCTAGGGATGGGGTACACAACAGAAGACATGGCGAGTAGAGGCTGCCGTTTGTTTCAGCATGCCTGACTACTCTATATAGTCGCCTTATACAGGATAGTGGTAGAGGCTGCCGTTTATTTCAGCAAGCCTGACCACCCTATATAGTCGCCTTATATAAGATAGTGGCGAGAGTAGAGGCTGCCGTTTATTTCAACAAGCCTGACCACCCTATAGTCTCCCTTATAGGATAGTGGCGATAGTAGAGGCTGCCGTTTATTTCAGCAAGCCTGACCACCCTATAGTCGCCTTATACAAGATAGTGGCGAGGAGTAGAGGCTGCCGTTTATTTCAGCAAGCCTGACCACCCTATATAGTCGCCTTTATACAGGATAGTGGCGAGAGTAGAGACTGCCGTTTATTTCAGCAAGCCTGACCACCCTATTTAGTCGCGTTTATTTTATACAAGATAGTGGCGAGAGTAGAGGCTGCCGTTTATTTCAGCAAGCCTGACCACCCTATATAGTCGCCTTATACAAGATAGTGGCGATAGTAGAGGCTGCCGTTTATTTCAGCAAGCCTGACCACCCTATAGTCGCCTTTATACAAGGATAGTGGCGATAGTAGAGGCTGCCGTTTATTTCAGCAAGCCTGAAGCCTGACCGTCGCCCTATAGTCTGCCGTTTATATACAAGATAGTGTGGCGAGTAGAGACTGCCGTTTATTTCAGCAAGCCCGACTACCACCTATATAGTCGCCTTATACAGGATAGTGGCGAGAGTCGTAGAGGCTGCCGTTTATTTCAGCAAGCCTGACCTACCCTATATAGTCACCTTATACAGGATAGTGGCGTAGTGTAGAGGCTTGCTGTTTATTTCAGTAAGCCTGACCACCCTATAGTCACACGCCTTATACAGGATATACCGGATAGTGGCGAGAGTAGAGGCTGCCGTTTATTTCAGCATGCCTGCCGTGTATTTCAGCAAGCCTGACCACCCTATAGTCGCCTTATACAGGATAGTGGCGAGAGTAGAGGCTGCCGTTTATTTCAGCAAGCCTGACCACCCTATATAGTCGCCTTATACAGGATAGTGGCGAGAGTAGAGGCTGCCGTTTATTTCAGCAAGCCTGACCACCCTATATAGTCGCCTTATACAGGATAGTGGCGAGAGTAGAGGCTGCCGTTTATTTCAGCAAGCCTGACCACCCTATAGTCGCCTGATACAGGATAGTGGCGAGAGTAGAACCTGCCGTTTATTTCAAGCAAGGACAAGTGGGTTTCTGGCCAGACGGGATCCGAACATGTGCGTTTCTTGTCTGACGGGATCCGAACAAGTGGGTTTCTGGTCTGACGGGGGATTTTCTCAAGTAGGTTTGTGACCAGACACAATCCGGGAAATGTATTCCTAGCCAGATGGGATCCGAACAAGTCGGTTCCTGGTCAGACACGATCCGAGAAATGGGTTTCTGGTCAGCCGGGAATCTGGTCAAAAGGGCATGTGTTCTGACGGGAACTGCACAAGTAGGTTTCTGGGTGTTTATTAATAACTCTACGGTTTTAACGAACTCAAACGTAACCTTAGTTCGTTATAACTGTAGTTCGTTATTCGCATAACAACTCTATAAATTATAAAACAAGTGGTTGTGAACAAAAAAACGTTCTTTATATCAGTCAGTTTTGTTACAAGAGTGTATTGCTATAATCAGGAGAGTATCAGACAAAAGGGATGTCCATCCTAACGGGGTCCCGTTATTCCTTTATGCTCTACACATTCCTCCTAAACAGAGGTGCGTAATTTCCCATGGCAACTCCCAATCAGATGAGATCTAATGCTACATTCCAGATGACTAACTGTCTCGTCATGCCTCACTCCGGTCACCAGTCGTACGATGGTTCTCCTCTGTGAGAACTCCGGTCTCATGCGTTTACCGGGGAATGTTTCAAACCGGCCATCTAAGTACATTTTAGTTTAAATACTTAGGGTCACGTAATTTAAATATTAAACTGGCATTCTAACATGAAAGTGCTGATGTGGGTTTTACGGGGATTAATCAAAGCTTATTACCCCAAGTGCCCCACAGCCAATGTGTACACATTGTGTTGTCAGTTTGAAAGGGATTAAAGGGATATTTTAGTGACGATACCTGACCACTGAATAGACTGTCAGCATTACACCGAGAGTCATCACAAAGTGTAAATCAAGGAAGGTGGATGACAAAGCGTCAAACACGTCAGATATCACGTGTTATTAGCCTAGGTGTGAGAAACGGAATCGATTGAAAGCCTGTAAATACAAGCACCTTCAAACACCAGTCGTATGTTTAGGACGGTGTATACACATCACTCGGAAGCCGTGAGCGATATTGTCAGGTATACACATTATTCGGAACTCGTTAAACTCGGACGATATTGTTAGAAGGGTGTATACACATCACTCGGAACTCGTTAAACCAGACGATATTGTTAGGAGGGTGTATACACATCACTCGGAACTCGTTCAACCAGACGATATTGGTAGGATGGTGTATACACATCACTCGGAACTCGTTCAACCAGACGATATTGTTAGGAGGGTGTATACACATCACTCGGAACTCGTTCAACCAGACGATATTGTTAGGAAGGTGTATTCACATCACTCGGAACTCGTTTAACAAGACAATATTGTTAGGATGGTGTATACATATCACATCAACTGGACGATATTGTTAGGATGGTGTATACACATCACTCGTTCGAACCAGACGATATTGTTAGGAGAATGTATACACATCACTCTCGGAACTCGTTCAACCAGACGATATTGTTAGGATGGTGTATACACATCACTTGGAACTGGTTATAACCAGACGATATTGTTAGGAGGGTGTATACACATCACTCGGAACTCGTTACACAAGACAAAATTGTTAGGATGGTGTATGTATACACATCACTCCGAACTCGTTCAACCAGACGATATGTTAGAGAATGTATATACATCACTCAGAACTCGTTCAACCAGACGATATTGTTAGGATGGTGTATACACATCACTTCGGAACTGTTAAACCAGACGATATTGTTAGGAGGGTGTATACACATCAATCGGAACTCGTTACAAACGATAAGACAATATTGTTAGGATGGTGTATACACATCACTCGGAACTCGTTCAAGCAGACGATATTGTTAGGAGGGTGTATACACATCACTCGTTCAACCGGACGATATTGTTAGGAGGGTGTATACACATCACTCGGAACTCGTTAAACCAGACAATATTGTTAGGAGGATGTATACACATCACTCGGAGCTCGTTAAACCAGACGATATTGTTAGGATGTATACACATCACTCGGAACTCGGTGTATACACATCACTCGCTCGAGACTCGTTCAACCGGACGATATTGTTAGGGAGGTGTATACACATCACTCGGAACTCGTTAAACCAGACGATATTGTTAGGAGGATGTATACACATCACTCGGAACTCGTTAAACCGGAGATATTGTTAGGAATTATACACATCACTCGGACTCGTTCAAGCAGACGATATTGTTGTGTACACATCACTCGGAGCTCGTTAAACGATATTGTTAGGAGACGAGCTCGTTCAACCAGACGATTGTTAGGAGGGTGTATACACATCACTCCGTACTCGTTCAACCGGACGATATTGTTAGGAGGTGTATACACATCACTCGGAGCTCACTCGGAACTCGTTCAACCAGACGATATTGTTAGGAGGGTGTATACACATCACTCGGAACTCGTTCAACCAGACGATATTGTTAGGAGGGTGTATACACATCACTCCGTACTCGTTAAATCAGACGATATTGTTAGGAGGGTGTATACACATCACTCGGAACTCGTTCAACCAGACGATATTGTTAGGAGGGTGTATACATCATCACTCGTTAAACCAAGACGATATTGTTACTCGTTAAATCAACCGGACGATATTGTTAGGAGGGTATACACATCACTGTATACACATCACTCGGAACTCGTTCAACCAGACGATATTGTTAGGAGGGTGTATACACATCACTCGGAACTCGTTAAACCAGACGATATTGTTAGGAGGGTGTATACACATCACTCGGAACTCGTTCAACCAGACGATATTGTTAGGAGGGTGTATACACATCACTCGGAACTCGTTCAACCAGACGATATTGTTAGGAGGGTGTATACACATCACTCCGAGACTCGTTAAAGCAAGACGATATTGTTAGGAGGGTGTATACACATCACTCGGAACTCGTTCAACCAGACGATATTGTTAGGAGGGTGTATACACATCACTCGGAACTCGTTCAACCAGACGATATTGTTAGGAGGGTGTATACACATCACTCGGAACTCGTTCAACCAGACGATATTGTTAGGAGGGTGTATACACATCACTCGATATTGTTAGGAGAACTCGTTCAACCAGACGATATTGTTAGGAGGGTGTATACACATCACTCGGAACTCGTTCAACCAGACGATATTGTTAGGAGGGTGTATACACATCACTCGGAACTCGTTCAACCAGACGATATTGTTAGGAGGGTGTATACACATCACTCGGAACTCGTTAAACCAAACGATATTGTTAGGAGGGTGTATACACATCACTCGGAACTCGTTCAACCAGACGATATTGTTAGGAGGGTGTATACACATCACTCGGAACTCGTTCAACCAGACGATATTGTTAGGAGGGTGTATACACATCACTCGGAACTCGTTAAACCGGACGATATTGTTAGGAGGGTGTATACACATCACTCGGAACTCGTTCAACCAGACGATATTGTTAGGAGGGTGTATACACATCACTCCGGACGATATCGTTAAATACAAACGATATTGTTAGGAGGGTGTATACACATCACTCGGAACTCGTTCAACCAGACGATATTGTTAGGAGGATGTATACACATCACTCGGAACTCGTTCAACCAGACGATATTGTTAGGAGGGTGTATACATCACTCGGAACTCGTTCGATATTGAGGACTCGTTCGGAAATCAGACGATATTGTTAGGAGGATCGGACAACTCGTTACACATCACTCGGAACTCGTTAAACCAGACGATATTGTTAGGAGGGTGTATACACATCACTCCGAACTCGTTAAATCAAACGATATTGTTAGGAGGTGTATACACATCTCGGAACTCTCAACCAGACGATATTGTTAGGAGGGAACTCGTTAAACCAGACGATATTGTTAGGAGGGTGTATACACATCTCTCCAACCAGACTCGTTAAATCACATCACTCGGAACGATATAGGAACTGTTAGGAGGATGTATACACATCACTCGGAACTCGTCAAATCAAACGATACTGTTAGGAGGATGTATACACATCACTCAGGAACTCGTTAAACCAGACGATATTTTTAGGAGGGTGTAAACACACCAATGTTAAAACCGGAAAGTCGTTCTCCCCGGACGACTACGCTGGGAATGAAGTTAATGGCGTGTCCGACATACTATTTCCAGGCCGTGGCCACGACATCGCATGGAAAAATTATATTTCAAACATAGTTATAGCAGTGGATAGCTTATCGGCAATGCATTTTGGCTTTACAGGCGGACAATAATGCTATTACATGCTTCACAGGCTATGCGTTTTATTGCCTTCTATAATAAATAGGACAGATTTGAGATATCCCGGGAGAGACGAAAACGATGAATATTTAGATTAAAGATGTCTGTAATGGAATTTCCAGGCGATTAATGTATGGTCAGAAAGTAGATGGGACATCGCTGTAAGTAGGGCATGAGAGGCGATATCACACCTGTAGCCATATAACATACACCTCACAAAATGTATATGCTCAAGGAGCAAAATCACTCAGCCGTGACGGAAAGCTGCTTTCGGTTGACCTTGTCCTACTGTCCGAATTTTTGTTCTGTAGCAATTCGATATCTTCCATTTGCATCAAGCTATGTGTAGCTTTACACGACCCAGTAAACATTGCAGAGTCCTGACTCAAACTTGATGAATTAAACCATCTTCGTGTGTTACACTAAACCTCGAAGCGCTCCTCTACCCTCAAACCCCGAAACGTTAGAGTGGAGGTGTTCGTGCGGCCCCCGGTAATGTTGTATAATGTATGATGTACATGATGGGGAACACGTGGCTGGGAGATGGGCAGGGCACTGAACCAGTAGATACACGGGGAACACTATACCTACAAGTGGGTTGGGTTTCCTCTCTTGTGGTTTGAGGGAAATAGATGCGATCACGTGGCAGTTTCTAATAAATTTAGAAATTCAGCGTAAAGAATGTCATCAGACACTGAGCGAGAAGGGAGATATGGCGCGGATAGAGACGAGGATATAAAACATTGTCGGCTTTGCTGAGCAGGGAGTATTGGCGCAGTGACGTAGAATGTTCAGACTATGTATAGAGATAAGGGGGTAATTTTCTAAATACATATACTTTGCTTTGAAATTGTATGAATCACTCAATTTGTAATCACAATATTGAAATGTATTGTACTGTGGGCCTGTGGCCTAGAAAAACCTAAATAAAACGACTCTTAAGGGGGTAATTTTTAAAAGAGAATATCATAATTGTTACTGAGAAGTATCATTTCCGTAACCAGGCCAACCAAGGTTTTTTTTTTCTAAATTCATGGTCAATCTGGATGTAGTACGTAGTAAAGTTATATTAATAAAACACACACGTTCCCAAAACTGTTTGCTCTGATCGGGAGTCTGAGCCCCTTTTCACAAAGCTATCGTAGCAACTGTTGTACCTCCTATACTGTAACATAGACTTTCTTTGTGAAAGAGTTCCTTGGTCAAACGGGACCTCTAGACATATTGTGGGTAAAGAATAAAGACAGACTTTAAAATGACATCTGAATATATTCTGGGGTATATACCTAAACTTCTTTACCGAAACACAGTAATACCATCGATTATAATTTTGACCTTAATGTCCCTCAGTAACCAAGGCAACACCCATACATTACCGAATTAAAATGTTTATGATACTGTTGCAATGGACATGGGATTCTTGAACAAATTCGAGCGGTCATTCAAAAATATAGGTTTTTCTTTGAACCCAACAGGTGGACCAGCAATCCGCTTTATCCATTGAGGGCGGACCGCCTCCGTGGTGTAGTGGTTAGAGCGTCCGCCCGGAGAGCGGAAGGTCGCGGGTTCGATCCCCGACCGGGTCATACCAAAAGACGTTAAAATATGGTACTTGTTGGTCCCTGCCTGGCGCTCGGCATTAATGGGTACAACAAGGACTGGTCGGCTCGGAGTCAGTATAATGTGTCTGAGTGGGATAATTCATGCTTCACTGCGACATGGTATCTCAGTGAGCTAGCACTATAAAACCAGCTTAAGTCTGGGCTAGTACAAGCAGCCGCACATACACATACACACGCATGCACGTCGTCATATGAGCGAAATATTCTCAAGCACGACGTTAAACCCAATTTCACCTCACCTCACCTCCATTGAGAGCTTCCGAAACTAGCTCATAAGGTCATGGGACCAGGGTCCCGATCAATGCATTCGTAGCTACGACATTCGTAATCCTATGGTAACGAACGCTTTGCGGATCGGGACCCAGGTGAGCTAAAACGTCAATGATAATTATTGTGATAATTGTGGTAATTAATATCAATATTAACGTTCCATTGGGCAAAAAGTAGAACCTATCGTATTGGCCTCATATGAGTGGTGAGTGAGTGAGTGAATTTGGTTTTACGCCGCCGTTAACGGGGACACCAACAATTGACTGTACACGAGAACAGGGTGTGTATTGGTTCACGGTTACTACCCGCGGTGCGTGTTCCCCAACATACACTATACATAAGTACACTCATATACCTACCACGTTGAAGCTTTGTCAAGCCTTGGATTGTCCACACCCTTGCCCTCTCGACTCTGTACATCAAACATGGTGATCGGCGGTTCCGGTGTTGCTATTGGCGACAAGCTAAGCCTGAGGGAGGACACACTGTCTCATGAATATTCATAACATGCAGACAGGATGATCTCCCTGAGAACAGCCACCTTAAATAATCACTGCACGCACTTGTCATACCATTGGCGTTCCTATGGCAACGGGCATTGTGGAAAGTGTAGCCCACTGACTGTAAATATTCATTTGTGTCTATCATATTGACCAGACTCGAGATAAGGTATGCTTATCTAGTACGAACTATGTGATTGAAATAAACATTAAAATGTGTGTACAAGAGATTGTGGTTATATTGAAGACTAAAATAGTTTTGACACAACTTACCACAGATAATGAACCATAGGAAGAAATGTGATTGATAATAAATTTGGTTTTCATTTAAGGTAATTTACTGTTTTGGATGAGTATTCTAATGGTTGGCTGAGGACTGATGATGTTTTCCTTCTGTATCAGTATCAGTTGTTTTATAAACAGATGCAAGTAACCCGCTACACAAGGGAGGACACACTGTCTCATGAAAGGTCGGAACATGCAGACGAGAGTAACCTCCCCTGAGCAGAAGTCGAAAAACAGGAAGTCGAATCTCTTCTTGACGTAAACACACCATTCTGTCAGCAACGCCGTTCAGGTGACTCGGGTCGTGAACGTGTGAGCCTGTGACGAGTCCTGCCTTTCTCACTTCATTCATGTTATCGACCGACTGAAACCAAAAACAAAACCGTACATTTTTACGCATTATTAATACCACCACATGATTTATTCACCTAATGGTACGTGAACATAGCCCCAAAGAGCGGGGTATAACAATACACAATACATCACCTGTTTCATGTTAAATGTCACGAGGGTGTAAAGCACTGAGTCGTCAAGGAACAAAGAATGGGTTATACAGCTGCACCGAACAACACAACATCTCCCGGAGCATGATGGGAAAGATTTTAGCATATAAAGGTCACGGACTTGAACGTTTTATTGTCTACAAAGTATTCGAGTTATGGGTGATAGAGCTGCGCTTTGAGTACCTGGAGACACATGAGCGAGTAAGTTTGAGAAAGGATTTACGTCGCTTTTAGCAATTTTCCAGCAATATCACAGCGGGAACATGGTAAATGGGATTCACGTATTATACCCATGGGAATCGAACCGGATCTTTGGCGTGACGAGTGAACGCTTTAGCTACTAAGCTACCCCACCCACCTGGAGACCAGTGAGTGAAGGTGGTCATTGCTGATTAACGTCACATCTTCAGTTTTATAGCTACACGGGACCACAGACAAGACAAACACTTCAACCGGCGATTTGTTTGATGGTGATCACGAATCTAATTTAATACCCGTTTCCTTTTATCAGTTTAATGTAATATTTCACTGTACATAAATGATTTTTAAAATCTCTTTTTTTTCTGCGTATGTATGGACGCCCCTTCAGGCCCCGCTGCCCGTGGTCTGCGTGCGCTTGTATACCGGCACGAGGACAATATTCATTTCAAGCTCGTATATTCTCGCCACAAACGTGACTTGGTTTGAGATACAAACATGCACCATTTTCAACGCTGTATATATCTCATTTTATGGGACAAGAAAGGCTTAATAAGCGCAATAACAATAGAGGTGGTTCAGTACAGACAATCATCTGTCTGCTGGATTTAAGATGTATAAGTTATTTCTTGTCTTTATTACAGCAGACACCAGGTTTAAAGGTCGATGTTTCAATCTTACAAGTTACAATGAGGGGTTGCATAATTCCACACATTATTAAAGGCGCAACCATAGTGTCGTATTTGATGTTGGTGTTACGACACATGGTATTGTTACTGGTTAAACTAAAGACTTATAGCAATCCAATGAAACTCTGTTATCTTTGATTAAGCCGACCGTGACAACTTACATGACTAGTCCAGCATCTAGTACACTGTTATCAAAGTTACAATAAATCAAACCTAAGTCAACATGTTGGATCTTTGTAAAATCAACAACATTGAATTATACGAACGCTGTTTCCCTCTTCCATCTCGAGTTGAGGTGGGTCAGTCACTGTTTACGACTGCGAGCCAACGAATCTTTGTTTTATTACGTTAAGCCGATATCCAGGCAGGGAAACAACAAGTAACATAAGAAAGGCAAGATTTATGGATGTCAACTTCTTTATTGTGAATAACGCGACGTTTCGGAGTGTATACTTCCTCCTTCATTACCATTCACTTGATGAATGAGCAAGCATACACTCTGAAACGTCGTGTTATTCACAATAAAGAAGTTGACATCCATAAATGTTGCCTTTCTTATGCATTCCACTTCTAAATAGTCTTCATCACGTGCTTTGCTTCAAGACGGCTAGGGGATCGAACCACAGACCTTATGCTCTCCGGGCAAACGCTGTATCCACGAGACCACCGACGCGACCATGTATCTCGTACAGAGACGAGTCTCAGTTGCTGTGATATGGATCCAAGCTCAAGACTACACATAACACGTTGATTCTTACTGCTTCTACTTTTCTCACTAACTTTTTAAGCACAGTGATCGCACCCCTCGTCTTACCATTAAACATTTAGCTAATGCAAGGAAGTTCTAGATCTACCACAAGCGAAATATACAGGGCTGGGGCTAGATATAAACGTTTCAAACCCCAAACGTGGATCCTTGACATTGTTTGAGTTGAATGCACACACCTGTTGACCCGGACAGACGAAAGTGAGTAAATCGCCCTTCATCCTTTGATGAGGAGTAAAGGGGACCAGTTAGGTCGTCCACTTTAAGTGTTGACAGTTTAACTCGCTGAGGGGGCGGTTCAAAAGTTCACTGACAATTGGGAACAAACCAATTTCATATCTAATAAAGGTATCCAGTCTAACCGCGGAATAATGGCCTGTCTACGTGGGAACACGAGGCCAAGAAGACTACTGACTAGAGACATTTGGATTTAGGTGGTTGGTCTCACAATCAAAAGCATCTTGAAACGGTCCCCAGAGAGACTTTCACAGCACGAAGTGATAACGTACAGGAAGATGTGATGAAGTCGATGCTCTTATCGATCACCACCCTACCCCCGCCCCCACCCCCCAAATAATAATAATAAAAAAGAAATAACATCTTGTTTAAAACGTATAAAGGTCTGTGACAGGGATACGGTTTTTAACCCCCTTTTTTCACAAAAGTAGTGAAATCCCTGTAGTTTATTCTAATTTACGATTATGATTATGTAAACAATGGATGAATCCAACCCTGTCTTGTCATTCATATACATGTACATACGGATATTTACATCATAAAAATATAAAGCTTCACATCATATTATGTTGCTATGTTACCATATTTGCTTAACTGCTGTAAATTTCAAACCAGGTTAATGTTATTATATTGTAGTAGTCGTAATAATGAGGCTATATCATACCTGCAGTTGTGCCGCCTTGTCCGTGACGTGGGTATCTCCAGGGTTGGCTAGTTCTTGAGGCTCCCATTAAGCCATGGATCAGGTAGGTAGTTCCATCCAGCACGCCCGTCTACCTACGTGAGGGGCATGAGAACGAATACATTACTCCCATCCCGTGGCGAGGAAGAACACCCCATGTGACACTGTCTGACACCGAGGTGGACCTGGGTTTATATGAGCTAGGGGCGCGCTGACACCCCCCGGGGGTAGTGCGGTGATACGATCACCCCTGTCCGTCAACCACCATCACAAGCATGAAGTGCGTCGGAGCTGACCATGCCCGTGAACAATGAGACACAGACCCCATTAACTCGAGTGGAAGAACAAACTCCTGTATTGTTCATCGCCTTGTCGCACTGGTCACTTCAAGTAGACAGCGGTCAGTTTTGTATCACTGATCTGGCCCGAGGGAGGGCCGGTACCCAACTGACCATTCAACAGCGATGGCCCAACGTTTTATGTTTGGGAGGGGCACCGAGACCTCTTGACCAATTACCATATAGAGGAGGGTCACTCGGGTATACAGTCGGCTCTAACTCTCCAGGTAGTGACAGGCAGACCGAGGAGGGAGGGCCCAGCCAGCCAGCCAGGTGAATGAACGTTAAATATAAAGTATTCCCGGTCTCAGTGAGATAGGAGATTACAGCCTTCTAAGTTACATCCAGGGTAGGTTTGAACTTGGGACATCCCAGCGGACACTTACCATTACAACAACTGTGCCACTTAACACGTACTTACTATGACCGAACTACTCATTTACACAACTGACCCCTGTAATTGTGGCCCGATTACGAACATTCACCTTGGAAGGTGGTTTGGAAACGTAGTCAAATTGCGGGGAGGTTACATTAAAGGGCTGTATTGTGTAACACGTCATCTGCTCTGTGAGGCGTCACGGACACAGAGAAGGGAGGGCAAGATTGGATAACCTACGACTGACGCCCAATCCCTGTTAAAGCGGCACTACCAATTGAAATCCTATTAAAGGAAATTAAAGGGAGGGAGTGATGAATTCAATTTGAAGTAATAAAGAAAGGTGTCTATTATTACTATTGGTGGCTTAAGGCATACTAGGCTGTTGTCCAAGTACACGGCTGGAGTGTACAGCGGAAATGTTTGAAAATGAAGGTCATAGGTTTTTGGTGGGTAAAATATTTCAAAATCTATGGTGGCTTAAATAATTCAATTGGGTTTTGACCTTTTGTTCTGTACACATGAAAACAGGAGACATCGGTACTCGTTCACTCCGTCATGGTGAATTTAGCGTGTCATTGTAAAGCACTGCAGTAAACACACAAACCTCTTAGGGCCTATTGTTGTAGATCGAGATGCTTTAAACTTCCCATTCAACATCTTTATATCAGCAAGGATGTTTTGTGAAAAATCGGGTAAAATACATTACCATAATAATGGCGACTAACTAAAATAACTCGGGTGATGGTAAAAAAATCTCATTTATACAGAATACACTGTGTTGGGCAAATGTGTATAAATGTGGGATTTCAAAGATCATGAAATATAATCCACAAATACACATCTTAGATAAGGGCATATGGGTTATGATGCGTGGACCTTAACCAGGATATATACTTTGTATAGCATATGACGTCAGAGACAAGGACAGAAGATGTTGTGATGAAACTGCCGTTAAGTGTATGGTGTGGTGCTGCTACCTCGACCTGATTAAAACAGCACGTTCCAGTTGTTTTAGAACCGTCTGATGACGTCAAACACCTGACCAAAGGTCACAACGTCTTCCCGATATCGCGGAAGCCTTTCAAGACAGACACTAGTATTTATTAAAACTTTCCACATTAGAGCTTTTAATGTTTTTGCGAACCCCGCAAATGAGATAATTAAAATGTCAAATGTATTTGTTTTCAATTCTTAAACGAATGTACACTGCTGGTGTAATATGGAAATGCGACGTAAATCTGGAAATGCTGACAGGGACACAGAGAACTGTGGTACGCCATCTTAAAGACAAGTATGACCACAATGTATTAATGAATTCGTTTTGAGAGCACTGACACTAAATGTCTGCTGGCGTTCTCCTGTCATCCACAGCTTACTGCTGGCCATGTCTATTTATCGCGAGATGGATGAGCGGGGAGAGTGAAAGTGTCAGTGGACATCAGAACGAGGCTCGAGGCTAGGTGGCGCTGACGGCCACGTGACGTCGTGGTGATCTATGACTTGTGTGTACACTTTGTGAGGTATACAGAGAGTGGTTGAAAATCATTACAATAAACAAATGTCAACAATTACATGTTATTTAGATACCTTACTTGGGAATGCTGGGAGGAAGTGGACATGTTGATGTACAGACATGACGTATACTTATTTATACACACAAGCGGAGAGACACGATAGACTGACATCTAAACAGGGAGATGTATTGCTATAACGAGAGTGAGTGAGAAAGTTTAGTTTTACGACGCTTTTAGCAATATTCCAGCAATATCACAGCGGGGGACACCAGAAATTGGCTTCACATACTTTACCCATGTGGGGAATCGAACCAATCGAGTCTTGGACGTGACGAGCGAACGCTTTAACCACTAGGCTACCCCACCACCCCGTTATAACAAGAATATACATACACCAATAGAAATATAGGTAGGTAGGTAGGCAGACAGAAGCGGGCACCCGATATATTTAGATCTATTTAGTATTTAGATTTACACACTACTTTGTTAAATATCTAGCCATGTGCCCATTGACATCAAATCATTGACACATTACCGTAACAATACTATTTAAAGGCTAAAACCAACAGTACCATATATGCTAATACTCAGCGAAGATGAAACAATGAATAAGATAAAAATGTGTTTCTAATATGTGTAAAATAGAGACTGAATGGAAATAAGAGGTCACAGTAAAGTTTGAGAGATATATTTACAAACACACCACTGACCAGAAAGTAAATACAGATGAAATGAATGTCACTCCCCACACGGGAGATTTCTCCCTCGGTGGCAGGCTAGATAGGTCCCCTCTGACCTTCCAACACCGCGGGGACAGCGTGAGTACACAGATATACATTCCTACTTCTACAGGCGGTGTTTGGGCGGCTTGGCCATCGCAAGGTGCTGTATCGTTTATATAGTCGTACGTAGCGTATTAATGTCAACACCGAAGATTGACGTTAAGACCATAAGTGATATATTTTTATCCTTTTTTCATGTCACAAACTTTCGAATCTTATCAAAATAGTTTCTAAATGGAGAGTATGGCATTACCAATTTGTATTCCTCCAACAATCCTTATTTGAAGAAAATCTCAAGTTAAACGCAATTTTTGCGTGATGAAACCCCAGCTGCCGTGAACACTTGGTCATGATCGCGGAAACGCAGCCTTGTCCACTTCCACTCGCTCTCAAAACTTGTCCCACCTGTGCGCTCTGAATATAAACCACGCCCACTGAAATGTGCCCAGAATGATAGTACCTGAGAAATCCCCCCTCTAATTAACCAGGCTTTCACCTGTACACCTAGTTAACGTGGCGTGGACCATACAGAGACTCCCAGCAAATATTGACAGTGTCACCGAGTTAGGAAATACCGCAACAATGAGATGCTAACGATTATTGTGTAGCTGTTATCTGTTTACAATGGGCTGGTTAATCCCCAATAGATTCTTATGTGGGCATAGCAATGTCTGAAATGCATATACTGGAAGCATGGAAGTTGTCATACAGGGAAGATGACGTTATCGTGGATAATCAACATAACATACCGGAACACCTGTCATCACTGTTTGGTAACGATGGAGGAACACATGCACGTGACATACTGTAAATCGACAAAGTTTTGCGGACAGGAAAGTTTTGCTAGTATTGCGAATGAACTCCAGGCGCAAAACTTTCCAGACGTAAATAATGGTAATGACATATCTCATTTTGTTAAGCAATTATTCCCGGTCCATGTAAATTATGTGATCAAACAACGTCAAGAAGTCCAGATGTTCGCCTACTATACCGGTAATTCCACAAAGTACTTACTTCACAGCAATCACTAACATATTGCGTCTGCTCACGTCTCGAAATGAAGTGTAGTTGCCAGTAAATGGATACGCATACATATTTTGTTTCGCCGAAAGTCATAATTAGTGCAGCTGGACGATCACATGTCAACAAACTGCTTTCGCATTGGAAATAGCGAGATCGCGCGAAACCTCATCGGTGACAGGTTAAATTGTTCCATGCATAAAAACTATCCGGCAATACACCAAAAGCTGTCGCATAGTCGAAATTGTACAATCGACTTGGCTCTGTGTTTTTAGAAATTTCTTATGAATATGAAAACGTTTTATGGCTATGATGCCACTTTGAAGTCTATAATTAGACACACCTTGTACCTGTAACAAAACACAATGTTATCATTAACAACGCAACTATGGTTGATACAAAATACATGCAGGTGCGTGCTTGAAGACACCACATATAGGAGTGGATGGTACTATGACGAGATTTAACAAATACGATGTATATTTCCACTTGTGTGATAAACGATCAAGACGGTGTAATGTTTCAATGTTGAAAGCTATCCGATTCAATATGCGTGTTAACTATAGTGTGTAAAAGTAGGGTAAATATGGGGCCGGGTTTCACTGAAGGGCACATACATACGACAAAGAGGAGACACACCTTCGTGACAAAAGGGGCATTATTTGACGACTACTTAAACAGATGACTTTCTTCAGGTATACCACTTCAGCCACAAAAAGTTGTTTTATTTATGCGTTGTTGGTGGGCGTCAGCGACCCGTGGATACGGGGAGTCTTTATGTTTGGTAATGAGATCGGTAAGACGGTGTGTTGGCGGTAACGCTTGGAGCATAGTGGGGCAATTGTCTCTTCATAGTTCTCAACGAAAACGGTAACAAATTAAACGATATAATATCTGAAAGGGCCGACTAGATTAATACATACGACATAACCCAATAGAAATATGTCCAAGTATACTATGACAAAATACGTCGTATTAATTTATCAACCTACAGATAGTCATGCTCTGGATAGCAGCTTGAAGGTTTTCAACGTCAATATGAAATGTTCCCTATGGATGGGAATATCTCTCTCAGCGGCTGGTACGTCACACCCGACCCCCGGGCATCACACGTCACAGGGCCATTGTCCCATGATGGTGGCAGTCACATTGTTAAGTAATACAGTAATTACACGTCGGAGTAATGGATCGCCAGCAACGTAATCCAACCTAAAAGGGCGACACAGGACGCCTGCAGTGTCGAGTCGGTTGAAGGACGCTGGGTAGAAACTTGGACAGGTTTAAGTGTCACAGGTGTACCGTTACATATTACAAAATTAAGTTTACTTTTTTAGATTTTAATTTCGAAATTATTGTGGATGAAACTGTATATTAGCAGTTTCGTCTTATTAATATTTGTTAAATGGGTAAGGGTGTCGAGTCGGGAGGATCATAGAAAGGGACATCTCGTTAGTCTGGACCTCTTGTATTCTGGACACGATGGTATGCTAGACACCTACAGCTCAGGTCGGTATACATGCACGCGTGCGTACATTCGTTCATACGTGCATACGTGCGTATACTTGGGAATAGAAATACTTCAGCGAGAGTTTGGTTATCTGTTTTATACACGACCACAACATAACACCCTCACTTTATGTCATCACTGTACTTCTACATCTTCATCCTCTGACGTACTCCTCTACCGCCTGAGGTTGCCCCAAATATCTATTAAGCGCATCACCGCATTTATCTACATAATTAGTCCAACAATGAACAGACTCAACACAATTCTTAATCCGTGCCTTCAAGCTACATCTTAATCTCAATCCAAAACATATTATTCAAGATCTACAAGCGATCTAAATCTGTAACCCGATACTATCTGAAGGAAAACATCCGAGCATCCTATGACAGCATAAAACAACAAACTAGGGATCCCTGTCACCAGTGATGTACGTGAGTTGGACAGCTTCTGGAGGATGGCCTGCCTGCGGAAACTGATACATAACATTTATTTGATGTCGGGTAGATAGGCGGATTGCTTCGATAATGCAATTACACTTGGACAATGCTGTGCTTTCACTGTGTGTCTGTAGAGTTGCCTACCTTAGCCAAGCCAAGATCTGCTCTTGTGGATCACCCTGATTATTATTGCTGTTTTTTCAGCACCATGACACCATCGATCTATGCCATTTTGGGCTTTTCTACTTCATTTCTTGTCCGCATTACTGTTCAACACCATGACTCCCCTTGAACACCCTCAACCTTCTACCCAGTCTTATTTGATACATGGACGACCCGCCGGGATATTGCTGGAATATTGCTGAATGCGGTATAAAACCAAACTCACTCACTCACTATATGGACGAAATATCGCCTGCAGTGACGTCTCAAGCTACAACCCATCTGAAGACACCTACTAACTCCATAACTACAAACTAGCACAAATGCTAGAATTAATTAAAAGTATATAAAACAGGTAAGTATACTGGATTTATAATCTTCTGACCCGACACGAAATCTGCCGGTCACTGGCCTATGGGTAGGCGTTTATGTCGAGCACTGACTGCTAACCCTCTATATGTGCTGCATCCGCCCTTTACATCCGTTCAACCCAACAAACAAACCCCAAACGCCTTCCCCCCCCACTTCCCACATACACGCACCCCCACCCCCCAACCCATCACTTCATCTGCTAACCATCCAGTAGTCCTACTCGCCATCGACCCATACACTAGCCTTCTACTTCTCCGTCACCTGACAGTAACACCTGACAGTAACACCTGACAGTAACACCTGACGGTAACACCTGACGGTAACACCAGACAGTAACACCTGACGGTAACACCAGACAGTAACACCAGACAGTAACACCTGACAGTAACACCTGACAGTAACACCTGACGGTAACACCTGACAGTAACACCTGACAGTAACACCTGACAGTAACACCTGACAGTAACATCCGACAGTAACACCTGACAGTAACACCTGACAGTAACATCCGACAGTAACACCTGACAGTAACACCTGACGGTAACACCTGACAGTAACACCTGACAGTAACACCTGACAGTAACACCTGACAGTAACACCTGACAGTAACACCAGACAGTAACACCTGACAGTAACACCTGACAGTAACACCTGACAGTAACACCTGACAGTAACACCTGACAGTAACACCCGACAGTAACATCCGACAGTATATCCTACTACACAATCGCAGCCGTTCTTTAATCTCCTGCCACACGCCCACCACTCTCACTGTGTTCATGTACCGTTAGTGAAGCCTTTCCTCTGTGACCCACGCACATCCTCTTGCACCCCAGTGTCTTCCGCTGCACCTGAGTGCATTTCACACAGATGCATGTGACACAGTTCTGTATCCCCCCACAAACAGCAGCCCTCTCCCCTCGCTCTGCCCCGGTGCCCTATATCCCCATGCCGATGTAAACTAGAGGGTTAAACAGAGCGTTGACTACTGCTAGTCGTACAGTGGACATATGGAAAAGGGCGGGGTCTCTGTTAATACATGCGCATACTGTAGGACTATAAACATCTCATGACAACTAGCATGCTAGCACACATTAAGGCACCCTCTTGGACTTTCATAACGCAGGCTATTTTAGCTTTTTCACAATTCCTAATATCATTGCTTGTCTTGCGATCATCTACAGTCACTTCTGTGAGATTTGCCCATGTGCAACGCAACTGATTTGAGACATGTAGGTAAAATCGAGCAAAGTCAGGTTACCATTGACATGTCAGTATCGGGTGTTGCCACGGTTATATCTGCCTATAATGGTCACCAATTTGTATGACAAACAGACTGTGTATCAAGAACGGTTATGATGCCTGTGTTGTGTTTCCTATACACATTATGTCTGGGGTCAGCTACTGGCGGAGTAACAAGGTGCACATCGCGAAAGTGTATGACAGAGAGAGAAAGGGTATGTAGTAGAGAAGAGGGAGAGAGGGAAGTGGGAAAGAGAGTTTCTCAGCGTGAGTGAGTGAGAGGTAGAACGGCGCTTTAGCAATATTCCATCAATATCACAGCGGGGCACCAGAGAGAGAGAGGGAGAGAGGGAAAGAGAAGTGTGTTTGAGTCAGTGAGCGATATGGTTCTGCGGCGTCATAATATTCCATCATTGTTCGAGACATGCCCCACCCAGTGAGAGAGAGAGAGAGAGAGAGAGAGAGAGAGAGAGAGAGAGAGAGAGAGAAGTATGTCTGAGTCATTAGACTGTCATAACGCAAGCAGAGAGAGAGAGGGAAGTATATCACTCACTAGTTACTGTTCCACTAGGGCAGAGACATGTTATGGGAATGTGTTGTAGTGTAGCATGTACCTGGCTTGTCACAGTGATGGTCCACTAGGGCAGGACACATGTTAGGGGAATGTGTTGTAGTGTAGCATGTACCTGGCTTGTCACAGTGATGGTCCACTAGGGCAGGACACATGTTAGGGGAATGTGTTGTAGTGTAGCATGTACCTGGCTTGTCACAGTGATGGTCCACTAGGGCAGGACACATGTCAGGGGAATGTGTTGTAGTGTAGCATGTACCTGGCTTGTCACAGTGATGGTCCACTAGGGCAGGACACATGTTAGGGGAATGTGTTGTAGTGTAGCATGTACCTGGCTTGTCACAGTGATGGTCCACTAATGTGTTGCCAGGGCACCTGGGACACATGTTAGGGGAATGTGTTGTAGTGTAGCATGTACCTGGCTTGTCACAGTGATGGCCAGTACAGGAACTAGCGTACACCAACATTTACAACTTCCTGATGTGGAAGTGGCGAGATACACAAGAGACGACCTACCTTGAACGTGCGGGGTCTTACGGCGTTGTTGCACTCACTGCGCCACTGCACACCCAACATTGTTGCTGGAGTCCCTTGCATGACCGGAATGTTATGAATGATGAGGACGTCGTTGTGTCATCCATGACGTTGAGTTCATCCAAGTAGTCATGCCTGAAAAAGAAGGACACTCACATATAAACATATATCCAGATACATGACTTTACTGTCAAGGAAGGACAACAATAACATTATCACAAACTTTACACTGGGGATGTATGTAACCAAGCCTCCCCCATGCATCTACTGTCCGTGGGTTGTACAGGTGGGTATTGTCCGTCAGACAGGGGTGGGGGCCCTTCCGTGAGGGTGCCGTCCCATCGAGACCCAGCCCGGGGTTAGGGCCCCGAGGATGGGCCGTGCCGTGATAATTGTCATAGTTTGTCGCCATGCTATCTGGAGAGATTTAGGGCCCGCAGTGACACTCTGTAAACCTGAACTGTTTGTGAAGTCTTTATGTCGAGTCAACAGCCACACAAGGTGAAATTGACTTTCACCTTGTTCAAAGATTCAAGCCGGAGTGTAACCACGCGCAGTTAATTGAGTACCATAAAGTTGATTGTTTTGGCAACGGTATTCACAAGTCCAAGTAGGAGCCTGTAACAAGCCTTGTTCATTTGACAAGGACAACAAATCTCAGCCCATCTCGTCTGTTGATGAATATTCCCCATATCCCCTCTCTCAGCCAGGTATAGTCAAACACCTTCAGGGCCGGCAAGATGGGACCGCAACACTACACAGGTAAAGTCTCGGTAAAAAAAGTCTCACCTGGTTTTTGGAGTATTTCACATGAGTGTGATGAGATGTGAGTTTGGGCTGCGAGACCTGCCGTCTCTGGGCCCGACTAAAGCTACCTAGGCTTGTTATACGACGTGTGCAGGAGTGACAGTCGAGTGCTGACCCAAGCTCAGAGCGGAATGTCAGGTATGAAGCCCTGTCTGCTCGGAGCCTTCACACCTGGTACAATTTCCCCATCTCCTCATTGTCATACTCTTGCAACAGTAAAACAAACGAACAAGCGCCATCCCTTTACCTATAAGGAACCCCGGAATATAACTGCCTATGTGACGCAGTGACGTATTTCTGGCTCAGCCTCGCTTCAGCACCCAGCCCTGATCTGAATACTGACGAGGCCCCCGCGTGCCTGATCGTAGAAAGGAATGCGCCAAGGAAATATTCGACGACCCCAGTTTTTAAATATATGTGCGTGAATCTTCCTAATTGACATTCCGTTTGCACTGAGACAGGTAAATCAAAGAGCGATAGTAATTTAGAGTATAGACTGAATGCTAGCAGTTGTGAGACGAAGACCACAATTCTAAATTATCCGACTTAGATTAAACTATCACGTTCACCTGGTGATACCTGAGATGTAATTTGGTCGCACGTGACGCGATACAAAAAAAATGAGCAGATAGAATGATTGAGTGTGATCCGACAGAGTCGGGAGAGGAAGGGACAAAGGAACACAGAGATTGGGGTACCAACCGAGAGCCTGCAGTAATTTCCGAAAATGATGGTTTCTGTACGTTTAGATGAGTGGGGGGAGCCATCACAGATTCGCGGGGTCGTGACCCTAGCCAGGGACCCTCGAGATCTCTTCCAGAGCAAACATGAAAAAGCTACTTGATCCAATTCTTATGAAAAAGGTGCTTTTATGAAAATACAAACGTAAACAGCTCTGACAATTCAGCTATTAACGTCGCCATATTTGAGCAAGACCCCGTGCCATACTTACCAGGTGATTGGTCACACTGTATTTGTATGAGATAACGCTTATGGGGATGTTCAATAGCGCAACATACCACTCAGTTTGTAAGAAAGGGGGAAGATGGAAGGTGATAATTGAAATATCGCCCCACTATAAATGCCTATATCCATACGGGGTTTTACGCCCTCCCGAGGGTCTTATTACGCGACACATGTGGTGACATAGAGAACCTGTTAAGGGATTCCTATCTGCAACCCCCTGTATGTATGGGCGGGAGGACCAACCCAGTGTGTTGCTATTGTTATACATCTAATCAGATGAACACAGTGAAAGGCCACATTTTCTTGTACAGCCTCCGTGTTCAGGTTGCAAGCTTAGCATAAATCTATTGACATATAAAGACAGTCATTCACATTGTGGCTCACTTCATCAGCTTGTAGGTTTAACTTTTAGCATAATGATAAACAACCGAAGCCAAACAACGTAAAATGTAATAGGAAGTTGACTGTCATTTTAATTATTCTGAACTTTATGAAACGAATCCAGATAAATCGTAGTTTATCTATTTTTTGTGATTTCAAATGTCCGTCAAGTATTCGTTAAGTCACGTGATTTCTACACTACATGTGGACTCATCTCGGGTACATACTTTGGGTATTTTTATCAAGGATTGGGTTACAAGGTAGAAGTCGGGAGTTGAGATGATAATGACGTTACTGATACTATATACGAATGGCTTTATAACCCTACACTACAGGTTTATAGAAGCAGAGATACACATAGCCCTCAAATAAGCCTGTTAGTAATTTAGGGTATCTTGGGAAGCGAGGGCTAGCACAGTGTCACCAACACGTGGTATTAAAACCCCAAATTGCATGTTTCTGATGTACAGTAACAAACTTGTTGATATGTGATTTGTGGAACAAGGAACAACCTAAATACCCCAGTTTGAGATTTACAAGCCACCTATAACAGATAGAATTCCTCTTTGTAAGAAGGAACAATTACATATTATAGAACTTGTGCAGGTTCCACCGCACATTTGACGAACAGATGCATCTTGGCTGTCAGTTGCCTTGGTTGAACTGCGAATCATTATGAACGGCCAGACTATGCGCAGGGTGAAATGTCCCATGAGTAGTGTCCAGTATTGTTAAAAGGCTAAGTGACCGGCTGATATCCACCGTCAACAAATCATCCTGTTGATAGTGAGACAACACCTACCACTGTAACCTAAAAACACTTTTACTTACCTCTGTTCACCAAGACGTCGACGTTCAGGCCCTGCAGAATGTGTTGAAAGTTGCTGAAGACGTCGACGTTCAGGCCCTCTAGAATCTGTTGAAGACGCAAGAATAGACTTTCAGATATCTTCAAGTCTTGAGCCTTTGGTCTGCACGAGAAAGACAACCGGTGTTCAGATAAGGGAGCATGTGGTCAACATGGTACAGAACAAACACTCTATGACTGTCATCATATGACTGCAATAAGGTTATTGGGCAACATAGACGTTGCATGAAACATGGATTACCAGATGATGCTTCTGTTGTACTGGTCAGCGTCCAACTGCCAGCTGACCAAATGTTTCACTGACCACTACCCGACCCTCCTTGTTATACCAGTATTGGACACTAATCGTGAGGTAAACGGAGGAGGCAAATTGATGATGGTGTCGTTCAGGTGACATGTGTCAGTGTTCAGGTGAATTACACACCTGTCAAATATCAATCTGTACACGTAACCAGCTGACAGAAAGATGGCCCCACCATTCAAGAATGGACACTTTCTGGTCGTAATTGAAATAGACGGCGGACATATAGGTATATTAATGAGCGACCTTCCGGAACGTACTTTGGACAATTACTTGTGAATACATTCCCTGTTGGAGAGCCGTGCCTTAGGAATATCTGAAATATCAGGGGAAAGATTATATCCTGAGTTGTCCACCCCGGGTATAAATCGGGTGTGACTTTAACCAGGTGTATGGTCTCAGGTACCCGATACCTGTGCCGTATAAATGACAACCGAATAAAAGTGCAGTGAAGCGATCTCAAATCTATTTCTCTTTGGTAGCTGACGACGGACACCATTACTGTGCTGGGGCAAACGCCGGGGGGTGAGGGGATTCCGTCCCGGGGATTGTTTGACGAAATGAGACTGAAATTGTAGCAATACGAGAAAAGTGCTAAGCTCCAATTCTGTCAAAATCGAGAAAATGTTTTGTCAAAGAGGTGTCTTGTTAAATTAGACGATGAAACTACTTCAGATCGTTGTTGGTTTTGAAAATAAGGTTTTTGAAATGTGAAAGCTGAGAATAGCGACACATGTTTACGTTTCATTTCTAAATACCAGCTGTCGTTATAACTACACTAAAGACGCAATAACACACACGAATTTGTTGAACTGACATATAGAGAAAGGGGGTTGGGATTTATGGATTCCAACTTCAGTACTAGGGGGAACACAATGTTTCGGAGGACATTCCTACTCATTCGTCAAGTTGGTCAAAACTGACATCCATAAATTCCCCCTTTATGTGTTCTCCTTCTAAATGCTATTCAGTAATTTGTTTTACATTTTGGTGATTAATAAGTATGACAAGTTCCACTTACATGTACTTCATAATCTTGTTTTCAAAGAGAACACGACGTAATTTAGCTTACACAATAAACAAATGTCCTGATCATCAGTCCCTTCAGCTGAGCCTACGCCTATATTACTGTCTCCAGACACCATTAGGCATGGATTCTTGATTTGGCAACTCAGTCAAGGGTACATGCTTCTAGTCAATTCTCTTATGAGGAGGTTATTGAATGTTGTGCTGTTGGTGTTATTAATTTGAACGTTACACAAGAACTTACATCACACAACTGATCTATTCCTTCAACCAGGAACTAGGGAAAGACAAATAAACAGTAATGTCGGAAATTCATGTAGTGTGTGTATATTTATGAGCTAAAAACGGAATGATCCTACAATTACACTGCCTGAATATAAGATAAGGTTTTTATCATAAAGAGTTATTCTGCATTTGTTGCTGTCTCCAAGTACTTAGCACGGGGAACGTAATTGTTTTATCCAGGTCCATAGCTTTTTGGTGTTGGTCGACTATCGTAACACTTAACACAGTCGTAGGGCTACGATTTCTCTGTGAAACTTGACATCAGACAATTGGTAATATTGTTATACTCGGTAACTGTTGAGAAAAGTGTCCAGTTAACTGCTAGACGACGTGCTGACTTAAAGTCAGTTTGGTGGTTGTTATCAACATCCCCAGCTGCCCTAACTTGACGTTGGCAAACAATGCGAGGTGGCTCCTATTCAGGTCACGTGTGAACACTCTCATTACAATCGGAACCACGCGCCCTTCTCATCTGTATGTTACACGTGCACTAGCTATATATATCCACGGGATTACTTCAAATCTAAGAGCCGAAATTATTTATAGTTGTATATGCCGGTTAAAAACGCCAGATTTATTTATATTGCAGTGACATGGAAACCATGTCCCGTATGTGTGTTTGTACCAGATGCAGTACACAGCAGGTTTAAACAAGGTAAACTTTTTTCATGGACACACAATGTGTAATTGAACCTTCGCAAATATGTATTGTATTGACTCATGTGATTTCACAGCAAATTCTGCAGCAGAATAACAGGTCAATGCAACGTCGATGAAACTTTTGTATTGCTTGAGTACACATTTAAGTTATGTATTTTGCCTTGAACAACGAAATAAATACCTTAATGTACCATGCAATTTCCATAAGACTATGTACATAAAGTTAATACGTTTCGGGTACTAGTACATCATTGACCTGTTCAAGAAGGTCAATGTCTTTGTTTACATAAAATCTTTCTGCTGTTAATATATTACTAATTAAAGCCCCGCTATATAATTCCAGAAATGTGATGGTGTACAACTTCGCCCTTGAGCTAAACGTATAGCTCGCTATAGTCGGTGATATATGCCCCCATTGCCCGTGATGTATGTCGGGAATGTGCGTCCCAACTCTACCCCCTATCCATCACATTACCCCCTCCCCCCTCCCGCTATCCATCAAGTAGAGCATCCTTCCACATCCACGGTGTAATCACTCTGGGGACACTGGACCGTGAACCACTGATGTGCATCACTGAACTTACAAAATGACATCCTGTACATGTGTGCCGTGGTCTACAAGGGCGTATTGTTGTTGTGTTTGACATACATAACTGTATATTACAGAAGAATCACCAGGCAAACAATCACCGCTCACAGATAGATGGTCTGATTCATTCAGTTCTCGTTCCCTATGACTGTGGTGTTTTATGCCGTCACAAGATACACTAGGTTTGTTCCACATACACCTTAACTTGAAGTCGGCGTCTAGCATTGCGTCAACATATCCATACAACCACCAAGCATTGTAAAGGGCAATTTATGTAACCTAAAAATTAATATATTGTTAATACGGTTACATAATCAGATATTTAACAACTACGATTACATTACATAGAGAATACCCTTAGTGACTGGCAGTTTGGAAAAAAACACCAAATGTACCGTTTTCACTTTTCAAAATATTAAAAATGTTAGTTCAAATATTTTATGACGTCATCACAAAGCATACCTCTGAACATTGATGTGGCAAAATTCATTACATTACAACGAAGATTGTTCTCTAAGAATAGATGTTGAGAACAATCTTAAAAACCTACTCTTCTCTTACCATACATGTTGAGAATTCTATCTAATTGCACAGTTCTTTTTTCTCTGTTAATGCACAATGAGATCTATATTAGATTTCAAAGATCACGGTTCTTTGAACATACATGATGAGAATAGTATTATATTACACAGAAAACTCACCCTTTCATCCCATCCAGCCCGCTAGACTGGGCATATGACTTTGTGATGCAACTACAACTGTTGCCCGCTTTCTCGACCCCTGAGCTTGAAATATCTGTGTGTTTGTCAAGCACGCCTATATAGTCCTGGCAAAAATCCGATATTCTTTCCAAACGTGACATTGAGAGGCATCTGTAACAAGGATGTGGCAAAAACCATATCGGGGGGTCTCCATGTAATCCCCCTTGTTCACTGGACGTCAGCAGTGACGGCTCAACGCGGCAACTACCCTTCATTAGAAGTATTTACGTTGAGCTGATTGTACATAATACATTTCACTGTCCTTCCGACATGGTGGATGTTAGCCTATTGTTTCAAGAGTTTTAAAACTTTAATTCCCCTCAAAAAAGTTAATGTAATGCTCAAGTACAACAACCACGATATGATTTGTATGATACGATTTGTATATTTCTGCTTACATCATACACAATTACTGCGATTAATATTGTTTACAAGATATATGTTTACATAAATTTACACATACACAGACACACAGACGCACACACACACACACACACACACACACACATACATACAAAAGACAAATGTCTGAAGATCCTTGGTACAGATACAATTTCGTCAATTCTTATTGCTCTCTCTATATATATATGTGTGTGTGTGTGTGCGCGCGCGCGTGCGTGTCTGTATGTGTGTGGTAGTTAGTTAATAACAAATTAGAGCAATTACTTGTGTTATTTATTATTAATCCAATTCTTCAAGAGTTTTATGACTGACGTCGTGTTCAGTGATATTACAAGCGTGCATTCTTTGTATTTAGAGTAAGGCTAATAATTGAGGATAAAGTATATTAATGAAACACGTTCTTGTCACAATTAAGCGGGTGGGGTGTTTCGGTGTACGTGTAGTAAAGGAGTTATTTATCCATACATTTAATCCCTACTTAATACCGCAGCTTCTAAATGCCCCTCCAAGAAGTCAGAAAGAATTTTTCACATAAGTTGCTCTGAACCCTGTAGGGTTAATGATTGACCAGCGTCCGCCATGTGTGCGCTGCTACATGGGAATACTTGTCTACATCCATTAAAGTGATCGCATGTTGATTTAGTTCTGATTTGGTTGAACATTTGTTTGTGAGTATTGACAAATCTAAGGCATTGATATTTTGGTGCAACAGTTTCAGTCTGCTTTCCACATTGCTTTCAACGTCGATTGCTATATAGACTGATTGCTATATAGACTGATTGCTATATAGACAGATTGCTATATAGACTGATTGCTATATAGACTGATTGTGCTTGAAACGTGTGTGTTTAGTATATAAGTGAATCGTTTGCACAATGCTGGTTGTGCGTATATATAGAGGTCCGCATGTTCGTTTGTGTTGTACGACGTATTACATTCGGCTGTATCTGATAGAAGAACTCATACCAGAAATATACAGGTAAATGCTGAATTACAACCACTGTATGTATACATATCATAAATAGTTTCCATTCCACTACCAGGTATGCTGGAGGCTACACTGATCTTATGGATGTTTACAAAGGTAATTAGTTTTGCTGGAGTCGAATATTTTGAATTTCATTTCAAGAAACAGTTGATATAAATTATACATAAATTAATAGAAAGGAAAGTCAGTTCAGTATACCTGGCAGGGAACATATAGAAATATCAAACCTTATGGATGGACATTTAGAAAGAATCTTAATAACTTTAAAACAGTTCTTAATAACTTTCTAGATAGTTCTTAGGTTGATGTTGGGAAACAGGAATTGCAGGAATGCACATGCTAACATGCAAGGGCCTCGATATAACATTTGTTTTGAAAGATTCGAAGAATGTGTGTGATGTACCAGTACAAAATGATGTGCTTCCACACTCAAACACCTGCATCTGTTCACTAGGCGACACTGTGGAGCAGAACGTTGACAGAGATAAGTCACATTATAGTCACGGTTATACCAAAAGAATACAAATGCTAGGTATTTAAACTTTCGTATTCAGTAATATTGAACAGACAAACAATCCGGGTTCGTTTTTGTTTTTCTACAAGTTTAGTCTTTAAATTCTTTCATGTGGTGTGTGTCCTCTACCCCGTTATAAGAACACGTAGTCACAGTTCCCCATCTTCTCTTTGCCGGAGTCACGTACATGGACGGTCTTCGTGTGTGGTGACGGGAATCTGCCCACCATATTCAGGCTCTGATTCAAATCCACATTGTTGCTGCCTATGGCTCATTTCATATCACATTGTCCCAAGTCACATATATGATAGCCAGCATGCGCTCAAGCAGTATCGCATAGCCTCTTTTACGATGATTTTGTAGAATTTGATATGCCGTTTTTTAAAGGGGGATGCCTGCATACCATACTTTGGAGCGACTTTCACTATGGCTAATTTCCTGTTCATGTACATCGAGGTAAAGATGTGGCAATGGACATTTTTATAAAAAAAGAGGGAATCACTAAGCGGAAGTAACAAACAAATTCCAGGAAATACTACTTCACTTTGACGTCCACTTCCATTTTTAGTAGATGATTATGATTCTAAACTGTTTTAGCGATATTCCAACAATATCCCGACACCATGAATGAATTTCCCAAATTGTATCCAAAGCAATATGAAAACTCAGTAAGATGAGCAAACACTGTAACCACTATACTACCGATACCTCGCCGTTGTGACTAACAAAATGGTACAGATAAATGCATATGCTTAAATATGTGTAATTACTATATTACTCTCTCTAAGCACACTATTATCTTATTAATCAAACGGTACATATGTACAATCAAAATATTTATCATATGTTACATCTGGGATTACACTTTCCAGTAAAGTAGATTCTATTACTTTTTATAAGGTTGAGTCCCGTCCGGGATTCGAACCCATTCTCTCAGAGTCAGGCACCTAATCACCAGCACACAAAGTCAGCGATTCAAAATGGAAGTCGGACAACTGGCAGTCCAGATCACGTACTTTGTGTACACCTCTGAAAAATGTAAATTGGCACAGCTTGCACGACTGAAAGCTACAAATACAACATGTGATACATTTAACCACTTGTTAAATGGCATTGCGTATGCAAAATATTGACACTGAAACAACCTTAGGCTGCTGAGCCAGAGTAAGTGAGTTCATAAGGTTTGAAGCCGCTGTCATTATGTTTCAGAGTAACCAAGGGGCGGTGGGGTAGCCTAAGTGGCTAAGGCGTTGGCTCGTCACGCTGAAGATCCGCGTTCGAATCCCCACATGGGTACAATGTGTGAGGCCTATTTCTGGTGTCCCCTGCCGTGATATTGCTGGAATATTGCTAAAGGTGGCGTAAAATTAAACTCGCTCACTCACTCATTCAGCGCAACCACGATGAATTATGGTATCAACTTCTTATTTATCTTCAAAGACCAGATTCCTCCGACGCCAACCCGATATACAGAAACAAGGCCCCTACGTTTGTACGAGCACATCGTGGACACACCTCCACACAGTACTTGACTTGTCAGCGCCGTGCAGAACTTCTGCCAGTGAGAGACATCCCAATGCATACATCCCAATGAACACCTTGTAAGGTCTTTTTGTTTCTTTATGCATATAAGTAAGAATTTCTGCTCGGGTTGGCAAACTCCAAACAAGGTAATTTGGCTTAACATTATCAAAGTCAACTTTTTTCCTTTATAAGGATAACCTTTAATCTTTATATCTAGGATAACCTTTATGTCTTTATATTAATGTCTTTATATCTAGGATAACCTTTATGTCTTTATATCTAGGATAACCTTTACGTCTTTATATCTAGGATAACCTTTATCCTTGATAATGTCTAGGATAACCTTTATGTCTAGGATAACCTTTATGATCTGGGGATAATCTTTATGCTTTATATCTAGGATAGCCTTTATGTCTGGGATAACCTTTATATCTAGGATAACCTTTATGTCTTTATATCTAGGATAACCTTTATGTCTTTATATCTAGGATAACCTTTATCTTTATATCTAGGATAACCTTTATGTCTTTATATCTAGGATAACCTTTATGTCTTTATATCTAGGATAACCTTTATGTCTTTATATCTAGGATAACTAGGATATCTTTATGTCTTTACATCTGGGATTTTATGTCTTTATATCTATTTATGTCTTTATATCTAGGATAACCTTTATGTCTTTATATCTAGGATAACCTTTATATCTAGGTCTTTATATCTAGGATAATGTCTTTATATCTAGGATTTTTATGTCTTTATATCTAGGATAACCTAGGATAACCTTATGTCTTTATATCTAGGATAACCTTTATGTCTATCTAGGATAACCTTTTTATATCTAGGATAACCTTTATGTCTTTATATCTAGGATAACCTTTATGTCTTTATATCTAGGATAACCTTTACATCTAGGATAACCTTTATGTCTTTATATCTAGGATAACCTTTATGTCTTTATATCTAGGATAACCTTTATGTCTTTATATCTAGGATAACCTTTTGGTGTCTCTTTATATCTAGGATAACCTTTATGTCTTTATATCTAGGATAACCTTTATATCTAGGATAACCTTTATGTCTATATACCAACTACTTGAGCCTTCGGTGTTTACAGTCACTACTGTTACACGTATTTCAAAGAGCGCCTACATCCGTGGCCTCAAATAAGCATGTGGGGGATACTTCCAGATAGGACGCATCAGTTTTGTCTGATGCAATTTCCTACTTTGAGTTGTACCACACGCCCCCGTGTTGTTTTCAAGTGAACAATGCACCATGGACATGAGGCCACCAGGTACTTCATTCTCAAAACGTTTGGCGAGGCACACAGTGTATTTCTCCATGGTTTTCTAGAGTGACTTTAATGGATGCAAATATGTCGTAGACTCCGATTATTTTCGAAATTGTATTAAATGATAATTTATAATATATTCTCCTGTTTCGTTTTATATTAGGGGTCGCATTATATTCAAACTACATGATGCACCCTGATGGTGTAAAGAACCTATCCTTATCATGTACAGTCATTGGACAAAACAACCAACCATTATAATGCTCATCGTAATATTGACCCAGCACATTATCACACTACCAACAGCTGATGCGGGATGCGTGGACCAGGTCTGTATACAGATAAAACTGAGACAATGAACAATACCCGGCACATTATCACACTACCAACAGCTGATGCGGGATGCGTGGACCAGGTCTGTATACAGATAAAACTGAGACAATGAACAATACCCAGCACATTATCACACTACCAACAGCTGATGCGGGATGCGTGGACCAGGTCTGTATATAGATAAAACTGAGACAATGAACAATACCCGGCACATTATCACATTACCAACAGCTGATGCGGGATGCGTGGACCAGGTCTGTATACAGATAAAACTGAGACAATGAACAATACCCAGCACATTATCACACTACCAACAGCTGATGCGGGATGCGTGGACCAGGTCTGTATATAGATAATGAACAATACCCAGAAAGAAACAATGCAACAAGTACACAATTAATACGAAAGAATAGGTAAGTATGATAGAGGTATATAGGGTGTTTTATATGTACTCCTGCTCCCTGTAGTGTAATGTTGATGAAGGGGAAATGTTACTGAAGGGCGTCATTCCCGCATTCATTCCACGCCGAGATTATTAATGTTCTCTACACGTATCCGGTAGACGTCCCCTCTGACGTGAAGGTTTAGCATAGTTTCATCTCGCTGTGTGACGCCCGCGTGAAGCAGGGGACTTGTTATACAACACGATAATAATAGAAGGTACAAAACCAATTCCACATGGACCACATCCACAAGAAATACCTGCCAAGATCAGAGCCAGTTGTGCGCTTCAAACGGCATCCTGCATGTGTTTATGAATCACTATAAGAGTGAGTAAGTGAGTTTAGTTTTACGCCGCACTCAGCAATATTCCAGCTACATGGCGGCGGCCTGTAAATAATCGAGTCTGGACCCGACAATCCAGTGATCAACAGCATAAGCATCGATCTGCGCAATTGGGAACCGTTGACATGTGTCAACCAAGTCAGCGAGCCTGACCACCCGATCCCGTTAGTCGCCTGTTACGACAAGCATGGGTTACTGAAGATCAATATTCTAACCCGGACCTTCACGGGTCAGTTATTGACAAGACAAAGTACCAGGTCATGTGTTATAAGTCGAAATATGTATTTGTAATTGTCATCATTTTGTCACAGGTGCTTCAAACTGGATAATATCTCTTAATAAACCTTTTAAATATTCATTCAGACTTGAATGTTGTAACCTTAATCAAACATCTTTGAAAAGGAAACGTACAAATCCATATATCAACATTTTGTCGGTTTGTGTAGTTTAGTGGATAAGGCGTTTTGCTCTCCATATGGAAGACCTGTATTCGAATCCCCGACGGGGCCCCCTCACGGGGAGGGACACGGTCAGAAACACATTCCAGGTGCCCCCTGGGGTGACACTGTATGTAAATTTTAAAAGGTAAGGAAAACCTACTAACACACTTTTAAATTTTTATTTTCGTACTTCTTTTCACATTCCAACAGCGCCCAATTACATCTTGAAGTATTCTATACCCGAAGGTGTAAATCACGTGGTGTGAATGGGTCTTAAGGTATGTCAAGGTACACTGATTAAGATGAAAGCCTCAGGTGAGACACCGACATGTACACCAATCATTACTCAGGCTTGTCATGTTCATTCCACACCTGTCAGTTATCACGTGATGAAGGTGTCAATATACTGACCGGATGTTGAGTGACGTCATTATTATGCAACCAATGTGACTTGGTCGTGACACGGTTGATCGATGTGTGGATGGACCTCGAAGATTGATGGTGATATGTACGGAGATATATATATACTCCTCCATCTTAATTATCTGGACTCTGGGAATGATTCTCTTGTGAGAACATTGTTTGGATCCACAGGGTTTCCTTTTACACATACGTGTTTTGTTTAATTTGACCGAGTTTAGGTTTGTATCTTTGTTGTTTTACGCTTCATCCGAGGCACTATTCCAACAGACCAGATAATCCAGTGGCTCACATCCTGACAACATCGATCTACGCCATTAAGACATCAACATACCCTCAGTCGCATTGTACGACAAGCATGGGCTGATTATGATAAACTCGAACCATGGCATTCAAGTGAGAGTAAAACTGCCTGTGCGGCGCTATCTGTATGATAAATCCGCAGTTAGTAATACGATCAGATGACAAGGTTTGATACCAAATGGTTGGTACATACTATCAGGTAAATGTTTTTACATTAATTATGTTATTAACCTACAATATGTTACAACCGCTGCTTATGGGGTTGATATTCCTGCGTGTAACAGTAGGTAGAGTGTCCACGATGTGCCGACTGCACTTGCTCACCACGTTACGTGCTGTTGTCGTCATCACTTCTACTCATCTGACTTCCCCAGTTACCATCTTAACAATGTCGAAACAACGAAGATGAGGAAAGACAGACAGTTCTGTTCTTATCGCCACTTCCTTAGGAAAACATATTACACAAATAAAACGTCATTGTCAAATTGAATAAGCATAACACACGCGTGTTGCATTAAATGAAGCACACTGAATCCACACTAACCCACGCAAACAGGAGTGTACCTGTTCTGATGTAAACCTCTGTTTTGCCCAAAATATACCAAATGCACCATTATAGGAAAGGCACGCAACAAACAAAGACAGTATATAAAGCCTGCACCTCTTGTGGACTCCGGATTGTAATCGGTTCCCAAGCAACTCACGCCTGTAAGTGGCATCTTAACATGTCGGGTGACCTGGCTTGGTGCTTGCACGTCCGTCGTCCTTCACCGGCATTTCTTGCCCAGATTCGGCCATGTGAGGCACACCGTAATATAGCTAGACCATTGTGATTGCAGCAATTTATAAACAAACAAACAGACATACAGACAGACAGACACACAGACAGACAGACACACACACGGTATTTTCATGCTTAAAATAACGATCGAAAATGTATTACACACACACACACACACACACACACACGATCGCACGCACCCACGCACATACACACAGGGCGAAGAGCTCACTTTGCTGCGCTGTTTCTGAAGATACCCCTGTAGTGCGTTATCTACTGCAGGTCTCTCTGTGGTTCCTGCTGCAGCGTCCAGGATGCCACTGCCACGTGTTTTAAAAGTTCCCATTCAAGGAACAGTTATCGGTGAAAAATAGGAATGATCCATATGATTCTTGCATAATTATCAAGCTTACAGCTTCTCCAAGAATCTACACCAAAACGTCGCTCTGTGCAATGAACAAGAAGTTGTTATCCATGAAGTCGTAATCGTCGTTATTGACTCACCGACTTCTAGAATGTGTGTCACATTATGTATTGTCCAACGTGGACGGCTAGCTGTATGGTTGTTCAAGAGGTTCTAGAATATACGGGATACTATTTCTCAGTATGTTAGCTCACGTTGTCAGTGTAATCAAACGCTCATTACAAACGATTTAGAGTTGCCGAGTTTTGAAAATGTAAAGCTTATTTATCCATTTTGTTCTACACAACTGATGGTTGCACTAACACTGAGAAACATAACCGATGTTTACTATCTGTACAATTCAGTTAGAATACGTCTAAATTTGTTTAAAAAGCGTCGTAACCACTTTTCCATCCTCTAACGTCGACAATTCCTTCCTTCCAGACAAAAGGCTGACCAAAGTGTCACTCAAACAACTATCCGTCTAACTTATTGTGACCAGGATAGTGACACATGCATGTCGTGGGTGCACATGTACCTTGTTACAAATGCATCGTGACCTTACCGTGAATTTCACAGTTACAGTACTGATCTCATTGGACTTGATTCCTTAACGTAATGAATAGGATTACCCCTTGACCTTACTTTTTTTATTTGAAATGATTACACCGGTGTTGGCGAGAACGGTAAACACATCATATACGTAGTTATATACGTGGTGACCTTTTGTCACAACATGTCTGAGTTTAGTTTTACGCCGCTTTTAGCAATATTCCCGCAATATCACGGCGGGGGACACCAGAAATGGGCTTCATACATTGTACCCATGTGGGGAATCGAACCCAGGTCTTCGGCGTGACGAGCGAACGCTTTAACCACTAGGCTACCCCACCGCCCTGTCACAACATGTACTGGATACCATGAACGTATAATAACATCCATGCTGAACAGTGATCAATATATAACAAACATGCTTTAATACCATTTTATAAAGTCACAGACGTGTTTCAAGACAACAGACATGTTTCAAGACAACAGACATGTTTCAGAATCACAGACATACTTCATAAAACCAGACGTGCTTCAATTCTGCCGACATGTTTCAGCACCACACCATCCCCGAAATACGACATGGCAGATACGTGTCATCAGAAATACCCACTTCACATTAAGTACGTCTTTGCATGACAATAGCAGGACCTGTTTGTGTTGAAGAATAACTCCTTTGTTGCAAGTGCTTAAGTACATAGCTTCCGTTGTAGAGCAGGAGAGTTAATGTCAAGTATATAGTCAGTTTACAACCCAAGGGGTTCATCATCCCGCATTCCGGGTGCTGTTATACGGGTATGGGTGCTGGTCTGTAGTATTTACGATATCAGGGTATCCGACTGCTGGTGATAATATCAGTATAAAGACTCCCTGACCATCCACGTACAATAGGCAGTTTCAATTTCACCGTCCGATGTTTATAGGTGTGTGACCATGGTGTGTTAAACGCCTGTCAAGTTAATCAGAAATCCTAGTGCGAGTTTGACAGAACGTGCTGTGGGCTAAATTAAATTTGAACATGTGATAGGTATCGTTTTGACTTCTTCGATAAATTGATGACACGGGGACAAAACGCTACTCATTTGCCGACAGAAGCCATACACTCCAGAAATACCCTGACAACCAGGTACCTTTCGAAATCCTAATGTTTCAGCATGTTGCTGGCGTCGATTGCATTTTTAAATAACAACACATGGGTAATGCCGAAATACAGCAGTCTCTCTATATTCGATACGCTGAGTATAATCATGCGCCATCCAATAGTTAGATATTGTCACTTTGTGATGTCATAAGAACGCATTGTAACTACACATGCCCACATACGAATCACGATTTCTTCCCGGACTGGCGGCATTAGAAGAACGCAATTATGCCAGGCAGTTTATATACATGAATAAACTTCAGGTGCATCGACAATCTTTCCTTCTTCTGTCTGCTCCATCCGAAGTAGAATAAATTAGACCAATGGGATCTCCTTATCTATTGCATATTTAGATAGTACAAAGTACCGACAGTGACAAATAAACCCTCTCCTCAAGCTTGTAGGAAAAAAGATTTGATAATTCTTGCTTGACAACAATACAAGAATCTATCGAAACGTCGCACTCACGAAATAAAAGGAATTGTTATCCATAAAGTTTGTTCAATAAGATATGATAATATTTTTAAATAGTAAACATTCTTTTCATGCTGAGTATATTATGTTATATTTGGGATTACGCTTTCTCAGAAAAGTTCAAACATTAGTACCTTTGTCTAGAATCTGTACTTTACTGAGAAACAGTAATCCCAAGTATAACATGTTACAGTTGACCCCTTTCTAAATGACATCGCGTATAGACATGCTGATCAACACTGCAACAGCTTCAGGCTCGGGTGTCTACATTTCACAACATTTGATCTATAATCTTTCAACCTAATCAGCGTTATAACATTCATGGCCTTTATCTCTTTCAAAACGTTTTAGGCTGGACACGTGGAGGGAACTACCTGTGTTTGAGACATGTGCGACAGTTGGGGGCGGATACACGAACCTTGTCGCTATGGTCACTGTACACATATTCTGAAAAAAAGATGTATACTAAATGTATCATATATATAATCAACAGATCAAATTGAATTATTCAAATTTGAATAGCCATTGTTATTAGTCGAGGTTCATCATGGCACACATGATGGCCAAGGTGATATGTTCTTGATATCTTGTATGGCCCCCATGAGAGTCAAGAACAGCCTGGTATCGTCGTCCCATTGAACCAATCAGATTACGAATTGTGACCTGCGGAACGTTCACCCGCTCTTCCTGCAGTGCTTGTGTCACCTGCTGGAGATGTTGTGGCTGATGCTGACGTGATCGAAGACGTTGATCAAGAGCATCCTATAAATGTTCGATGGGGTTTAGATTTGAAGACCATGAGGACCCTGGCAGTACGTGGCATGTTTTGACTTCACTTGCTGTACAATTGTGATGACAGACAAATGATAACGCGACGTTTTCACAGATAAACAATTAAGATTGCATGTACATTTCATGTTGGTGTTTGGTCGCAACGCTTCCACGTGGATGCTATTTGGCTTTTACCCCAGGTTTTTGGTCGTACTTGATTCTACCTGCACAATCACACCCAGCATGGGAAATTGGTACTCTTTTTGTATGAATAGCAATAAAACACCATCAGATATCTTCAATTATTTTACTTTTGCTTTTCTTTTTCTACAGAGTATACAAGTTCATGGTAAAATCTGACCCTTCTTTTTTCAAGATACTTCTCTCGAGTATCGTCTCCTCTATTGTTGGTTGTACCATGGCTGCTTGGAGTCTCTACCAAGTGATAACGCACTCCAACAGAACATACATTCGTCTCGGTCTGCGGCTGCAACAAGGTCTTCACTGAAGTTGGAGTTTTAATTTGACCGGCGTAGTCAAAGTCATTCACACGTCACGTTATGTCTGCGTGTAATGCCATACTGACGACTATATAGGCCATGTACAGATCTCAAATGTCCTCTTGTGATTGTGACGTCATAGAAGGATATTTAGTACGAATCTCAAAAGTTCGTTTCATTGAACTGTACTGAACATAGAACAGGCGAAAACAGGATTAATAATAAACATGATAATAATGGCACTGCGACTAATACTAATAAAATATCTAATACATAAAGTCTATTAAACGCACAAATTCTGTCACACACGGCATACAAACATAGAAACACGATCGATATACATAATCCAAACTCGGCGTCCGGATTAACAAGGTTTGTATCTATAGAGAGGCACTACTGCCTGGAACAAGTGTTCTTGCACTTTTAGCATAGGGGAGAACTCTATTCGAACTGCCCATGTCTTCTCTATACATCAACCTGAAAGTAAATCATACAGTTCCAGTTTCAAAGCCGCATCGTCTTCCACGTGGAGAATGTACGACTGGACGCATTCGTCAAAAGGCGGAAAACGAATTGCCACCTTCCCTCAACACAGATACCGCTTTGAAACGTAACTGCTCTAGCTTGAATATAAACAAGCACACATACCAAATCAATCTAGCTCACTTGCGTCAAGATAATGGTTCGCTGTATAAAGGAAAGAGAGGAAGGGTGGTATCTTTGATAGATAGATATTTTCACGGTCGAGTGGACAGTCGGGGATTGGTTGCACTCAGGTGTCTTTACAGCAGATTCTACGTGTACACAACCACATCTACATGCTATACTGTATCGTAACGTTTACATCGGCATGCCTTTAAACCGTCACACATGACCGAGCACGTCCATTGGTCCTCGTATGTCACATGGCTTGATAAATGAGCCTCTCTTTCACTGTCCAATCCTGTGTCGTGTTACAATTGTTAAGAATATGGCCCGTCTCAATGGGCAGAGATCCTCATTCGTTTTCTTAGCGAAAACAGATATGGCATAAATTGACGTGCCAAAACGTGGGTAACCTTGGAGCCAGCGAGGCTAGGGATTTAGAAGACACGTTTATCACCCTAGATCTTATAAAAACATAAACTTTATTCAGGTTGATCACCCTCAAAATAACACACCTATCGTATGGGTAGTTCTTAAGCTTGTATTAGTAGCAATGCTAAGATTCAGTTTCCCTGATATAATAGAAACTCACAAGGTTTGACGTTCTTCGCATTCAGAGTGGTTAAATATGGAAAAGTACCCGTATGTGGGATCTGTATGTAGAATGCATGTCTTGTCCTTGAGTGCATTTAACACCTTGAAGAATAGCCCATGATCCTTAAAAGCCGGGTTAGTGACAAGTGAATTGTTTTACACTTGCAGTGCATGTGTCGTGATTCGTTATTGACTTTCATTGTAAATGTCCAAAGACACTGAACGATGACCCCAGTTACAATACATAGACTTCATGATTGTCTCATGTAACAGTTGTTGTGACATTTTGCAGTTTTAAAGTGGGAGAGCAAGGGGGTTTAGTTCCGCTTTGAACAGTTTTACTGTTACACCATTGTGTGTCAGTTTAGTGGGATAGGAAACCGTCAGACAAAGGGATGAAGGTGTCCAAGTGTTTACCACTTTGATGAACCCCACCCATGCTATACGTTACCGAAGATTAGCGGATCCTGACAGGGCTAGGGGTGATAACTCTGGACAGGGGATGACGGCTTTAGACGAGTGTGCAACACATGCCAGACATACACTGAAAAAAAGCTTCGGTAAAATATACACCACCTCATGTCCAACATATGTTACTTTCATATTTTTAAAAGTAAGCATCCTTAATGTATCCTACTTTTTTGCACACACTTATTCCAAGATTTTTTAAACTTAAAATGCTGTTCAGTGTTGCTGTCATTGATGATCACAGTACCGCTGGCAAGCTGAGACAACCAGCGCGATGTTTTATGAGAAAACATATTTCAATGGGTTTCAGGCACTGAACTGTTTTTTATGTACAGGCATTGAACAGTATCTGCTTAGTCCTTCATCGTAGAATATTCATCTGTCCGTGAAAACGATCACAGTTGGGAAGATACCTTACAACAAGCTTTTAGTGGTATCATAGGGTTTGTTTGTAGTTGAGACGGGGGAAACTTGATCAGAATAATTAAATACCCCTTACCTCCATTATACCGGGATTGTTGGGCTATAAAACGTGACCCTAAGCATCCCATTTTGACCGGCAGAGCGCTCACAGTTCTCTTCATATGCGAGTGCTGGATTTATTGCAGGGTTGTCTCCAGCGTGTAATTGTTTTACTGCATTTTTAGAATGTCTTGACAGGCGTAGATGCTGCGACGCCAGATCCCCACCCCACTTGCACCCCTTCCCTCAGCCTAACACCAACCCCAATCACCTAGGCCCTCTCTCCCTCCCCTCCCTCTTCCACCCATCCGACCCACTTCTAGCCATCCCCCCACCCAAAACACCCATCCCACCCCCATCACCTTGGCCATCCATCCATCCCCCCTTCCATCCATCCAGTCCCCTTCCAGCCACCCCACCCAAAACATCCATCCCATCCCCAACACCTACCCCGCCCCCTTCCACCCCATTCCTCCCCTTCCGCCCATCACACCCAACGTCCCTCCCACCTCCATGTACCTTCCTCCTCCACACTTATACATCTGCTTCTTCATACCCGTCATCTGTCCACCCCGACCCCAACTCTTGCACAACACACCCACCCTCCCCAGCTGCCCCTGTAGGTAGCACCTGACCCCCGTCCTTCAGAATCCAATGGGTGATATCTCCATACCATGGCAATAAGGATTCAGCGATAATGCTCAACCGGAATGCCATGAAATGCGATAACCCTAATAATATGTTTATATTTTTATATCCTGAGATTTTCGTCTGATTCAGTTTCATCCTCTATGTAAACCGATATGAAACATACACGGATGACCACGGCTGTCAATCAACGTGAAGTATTTCAGAAATGACAACGTGCCATGGTATGCGGGCTCGTACAACACCACGCAGTTATTTTAACCCCTAAATACTTATAAATACCAAACCAAACACAGGCCAATGAAGAATTTGTCGTTAATTATGCTTGATGGTGAGGGCAGTACTTCAATAGTTAATTAATCCCAGGTAAATGAGTGTAAATGAGTGATTACCAAACAGTTAGTCAGGTGGGCAGTATGTTCTCCCTGTTTGGGGCATACCAAACAGGTAATCTAGGACAGGTGAGTCAGCACCTAAAGAGTACCAATGTGAGTCAGCAGAGCCAGCTAGGTCGGGTGATAAAGAGTACCACTAGCAGTTAGGTCAGAGTGATAAAGCGTATTATAATCCAGCTAGGTCGGATGATAAAGAGGAGCCGGTTAGGTCAAGTGATGCGTAATCCAGCTAGGTCGGGTGATAAAGAGTACCACTAGCCAGTTAGGTCAACGTGTATTATAAGTCAGCTAGGTTGGGTGAGACTACCACAGCCGGTTAGGTCAAGTGATAAAGCGTATTATAAGCCAGCTAGGTGATAAAGAGTACCACTAGCCAGTTAGGTCAAGTGATAAAGCGTATTATAATCCAGCTAGGTAGCCGGTTATGATAAAGCTAGGTCGGGAGTACCACTAGCCGGTTAAAGAGTCAAGGTCAAGGATAAAGCGTATTATAATCCAGCTAGGTGGGATGATAAAGAGTACCAGGTCAAGTGATAAAGCGTATTATAATCCAGCTAGGTTGGGTGATAATGAGCCAGTTATATTACAGCCAGTTGGAGGTCAAGTGATAAAGCGTATTATAATCCAGCTAGGTTGGGTGATAAAGAGTACCACTAGCCACATAGGTTGGGAGGTAATGAGTATTACAAGCCAGCTAGGTCATCTCACTCACGGTGTGGCCGATGGTTGGCATTGTAAAGCTGTAAAGCCGACATGTCCGTGTTCTGTCAGAATGCCACACGTTGTCATGACAGTAATCTACATGATGGTCAACCCATGAACTTGCAATGCCCTGAAGTTCTTCAAAGGCATTTTATTAAAAGTTGGACGAACATGAATATCCATAAAATCGTGTCATGTATTTACAATGCCCTGTACTGTCCGAAAAGCGGAAAAACAAACTGAATGTGAAGCGAATTAGTTAAAATTACAGTTACAGGCGCCGTACGTATTTGTTGTATACATAAACGACCAATAATGTATTTCTTCTGATGCAATGCAGGAAGGTTTAAGATCTCGTTTCTTAACACTACACCTTCAGATGTTAATGTCAAATCCTTGTTTTCAAAATATGAATGTAGAACATAACTGATTATATATTTCAAGGATTGCCACAAAACAGTACCCCACATTCAGTTGATGTCTCTCAAATAATCACAAAACCGGAAACTAAAAGTTTGCTAAAATAAATACAAGGAAATAGAATTATATACAAGGAAGTGAACAGACGAATGTTTTTGTCTCAGAAAATCTGAATTGGAAAAATGTAAGTTTCATGAATGCTAAACCTGAATGAGCACTGACATACGCCCAGTTTAAGAAATAAGTATATTAAGAAATATTACTTTGTACATCACAATATTTATAAATGTATATCTCTACTGACCTACTCTAGCAAGAAACACCTGGAAAAGTTGTCAATGTTCCTATACCATGCCTTTATACACAGGCCAACATATTCAATGTTGTATGGATTAGATGAAGCTGGTCGTATATCTGGGGCAACGTATGTAAGGAATAATTTGTTCAAGTATGGACTTGGCTACGCCGGGATAATTAAGGGTGCTGGAAATCCGCAAATATTCATTTCTCAATTTAAAAATCGTATCATGGACTGTGGTCAACAAGAATGAAATGAAAATATATCCCAGAAATCAAAACTTAAAACCTATGCCACTTTAAAACCTATGCCACCTATGACACCGAACTATACCTCAACTGATAGATACCAAGGTATATAGAGAAACACTAACACGATTCCGTGCAGCTGTCATAAACTGATAATCGAAACTGGACGCACAGAAGAAGACAAAAGATTATGCCCACAGTGTCAAATAGCAGGATTTAATGTTATTGAAAACGAATATCATTTTCTTCTCATCTGTAATTCTTATTCAGCTTTAAGACTTAATTTTATCGACAAATATTTTTACACTAATCCATCAAAGGAAACGTTTGCACACTAATGTCTTCTAAATGTAGACATACTATTTAGTCTTCTTCTTCTTCTTCTTCTTCTTCTTCTATATACCCGATCAGGATTTCGGCGAATTCATTTCGGATCCAAATGTCAAATTAGGATTGGATTCATACCGAGTCAAGGTACCCATTTGTTTGGGTGACTTTAAAGTATCCCACTAGTCAGTTAGGTCAAGTGATAAAGCGTATTATAATCCAGCTAGGTTGGATGATAAAGGATAAAGTACCACTAGCCGGTTAGGTCAAGTGATAAAGCGTATTATAATCCAGCTACTTTGGGTGATAAAGAGTACCACTAGCCAGTTAGGTCAAGTGATAAAGCGTATTATAATCCAGCTAGGTCGGGTGATAAAGAGTACCACTAGCCAGTTAGGTCAAGTGATAAAGCGTATTATAATCCAGCTAGGTTGGGTGATAAAGAGTACCACTAGCCAGTTAGGTCAAGTGATAAAGCGTATTATAATCCAGCTAGGTTGGGTGATAAAGAGTACCCCTAGCCAGGAGGTCAAGTGATAAAGCGTATTATAATCCAGCTAGGTTGGGTGATAAAGAGTACCACTAGCCAGTTAGGTCAAGTGATAAAGCGTATTATAATCCAGCTAGGTTGGGTGATAATGAGTACCACTAGCCAGGAGGTCAAGTGATAAAGCGTATTATAATCCAGCTAGGTTGGGTGATAAAGAGTACCACTAGCCAGTTAGGTCAAGTGATAAAGCGTATTATAATCCAGCTAGGTTGGGTGATAATGAGTACCACTAGCCACCTAGGTTGGGAGGTAATGAGTATTACAAGCCAGCTAGGTCATCTCACTCACGGTGTGGCCGATGGTTGGCATTGTAAAGCTGTAAAGCCGACATGTCCGTGTTCTGTCAGAATGCCACACGTTGTCATGACAGTAATCTACATGATGGTCAACCCATGAACTTGCAATGCCCTGAAGTTCTTGAAAGGCATCTTATTAAAAGTTGGACGAACATGAATATCCATAAAATCTTGTCATGTATTTACAATGCCCTGTACTGTCCGAAAAGCAGAAAAACAAACTGAATGTGAAGCGAATTAGTTAAAATTACAGTTACAGGCGCCGTAGGTATTCGTTGTATACATAAACGACTAATAATGTATTTCTTCTGATGCAATGCAGGAAGGTTTAAGATCTCGTTTCTTAACACAACACATGCAGATGTTAATGTCAAAGCCTTGTTTTCAAAATATGAATGAAGAACATTACTGATTATATATTTCAAGGATTGCCACAAAACAGAACCCCACCTTCAGTTGATGTCTCTCAAATAATCACAAAACCGGAAACTAAAAGTTTGCTAAAATAAATACAAGGAAATAGAATTATATACAAGGAAGTGAACAGACGAATGTTTTTGTCTCAGAAAATCTGAATTGGAAAAATGTAAGTTTCATGAATGCTAAACCTGAATGAGCACTGACATACGCCCAGTTTAAGAAATAAGTATATTAAGAAATATTACTTTGTACATCACAATATATATAAATGTATATCTCTATTGATCTACTCTAGCAAGGAACACCTGGAAAAGTTGTCAATGTTCCTATACCATGCCTTTTTACACAGGAGAAATGTACTCTCTACTGCCTAATAACAATATAGTCAGTATACATGTACTTTAGGCCTGTGGCCTCTTAAGTGCCAAATAAAGACTTGAATGAGTCACGAATACTGTTGAACAGTTTATGAGGCTCTTGATCTCACTTGAACAAATGTGCTACGTGTTACCAAGTATAGCGAAATTACATGTACCAGTTATTAATTACGTAGCGAAATGAACCAAACCTTCATTGCCCCCTCTTTCAAGTCCCCCAAACTCACGAAGATTTCGAACCTTAAATGATGTTTGTCTATACATGTACATAGGTTCAACGTTTGGCTTCGGAAGAAGACCCTGTCTTTCCCAACCAACCAGATATCCTGGGACCAGTACTCCCTATGTAACGTGTGAAGCCCATTTCTGGTGTCCCCCGCCCCGCTGGAATATTTCTAAAAGCGGCGTAAAACTAAAAAAAGACCTCACTCACTCACCCAGTGTAACGAAGGGACGTAGGGAGTTATAACATTATGAAATTTATTTAAAATATACAAAAGCGAACAAAGGAGAAATAAATAAATAAACAAATAAAACATCCCAAACGCATGACAAACCGTATTGCCGTAATAGTGCAGAACCACGAAAGGCCACAATATTGTTTAACCTTTAGCGTCTGATCTTATTCTTTCAGCAGCAACTACAGGAACGGCGTATGAACACACATGCGTCCATGTTATATTTTCAGTAGCTTTTTAGGTAGTTCACTAAACCGCTTTTTAGTAGCTGACTAAAAATATTGGGAACGTTATACGACAATTTGTTAACAAGTAGGCATGGTACCACTGTGTCGAGTTTAGTAATATAGCTCCTTCGTAGCTACCCGTATTGCAGATTTACTGGGCCAAAATACCGATTGTATAAGATTCATACCCGGTCATCGAAATTAATTTTGTCCAATATTTGATACATTTAGTCATATAATAAATAAACAATCGTGGTCTTCCTGTTTCCCCAAGAACAGCGTCGTTACTTGCATTTATAGGTAGGTTAAGGACCCGTTTGTAATATTTAGTCCGTATCTTCTCGATTGTTTCATTATATTGGAAACCCCAGACTTCACAGTCATACGTCAATATGGGTAAAACCATGGATTCAAACATCTTGATAGCAGTATTTATTTGTAGACCTCCAGATAAGTAGTGTATCTTGTAGATGTTGAGGCATACCCTTTCCGCTTGTTGTGCAACGTTGATGTTGCTTTTGTTCATACCAATTTAGGAGTGAAGAACAGTCCCAGATATTAATATAATGAAACTGTGTGTATTTTCTCTTCTCTGTAAATCCAATTTTCATAATGTCGTAAACGTCCACCATTCCTGAAAACTATTATTTTTAATTTGTTCATGTTAATAGAAAGGCGCCACTTATTCCTAAATTCACTGATATAGTTAATTTGTTCTTGTAGTCTTCCAGTGCTATGAGCAGCGTTGGCGACGTCATCGGCGTGTAATAAGGAACACACATTTGGTTCTTCCTCTGAAATAAAGCTTGGTTTAGTGCTTACCTAATCACACATATTCAATGTTGTATTGATTAGATGAAGCTGGTCGTATATCTTGCGCAACGTATAATAATTTCCTCAGATATGGATTTGGCTACGCCTGGATAATTCAGGATGCTGGAAATCCGCAAATAGTCATTTCTCAATTTAAAAATCGTATCATGGACTGTGGTCAACAAGAATGGAATGAAAATATATCCCAGAAATCAAACTTTAAAACCTATGCCACTTTCAAATCTGTACTAGACACTGAACTATACCTACAACTGATAGATACCAAGGTATAGAGAAACACTAACACGATTCCGTGCAGCTGTCATAAACTGATAATCGAAACTGGACGCCATCAGAACACAGAAGAAGACAAAAGATTATGCCCACAGTGTCAAATAGCAGGATTTAATGTTATTGAAAACGAATATCATGCTCTTCTTATCTGTAATTCTTATTCAGCTTTAAGGCTTAATTTTATCGATAACTATGTTGACACTTATCCTTCAAAGGAAAGGTTTGTACATCTAATGTCTTCTAAATGCAAACTATTATCGAACTGTCGAAATATCTTTTTCATGCTTTTAAACTACGAGAGTTACTCAAATATGTTTGATTACATTTCTTTGTGTTATACACTGTTCATTGTATTTTTGTGTAATTTGTATATTGTTCTATTGGCTTGTGTCTTTTTCTTCTTCTTCTTCTTCTTCTTCTTCTTCTTCTTCTTCTTCTTCTTCTTCTTCTTCTTCTATATACCCGATCAGGATTTCGGCGAATTCATTTCGGATCCAAATGTCAAATTAATGATTGGATTCATACCGAGTCAAGGTACCCATTTGTTTGGGTGACTTTAAGGCCTGTTTTAGTAGATCATGACACTCGTTTTTCGTGACTGGTTAAACAGTGGTTTGTCATAGATAATTCGACTGTAGTGTGAAACAGTTGACCAGTGGTCGGAGGTTAATTTTGTGCACTCTACTGACCAACCGTGTTGACCATTCGATACCCAGGCTTCTCCACTGCAATGATCAACAGGTTGATGAGAGTAAAGGGTGTATACAAGTTTCAATCTGTCTGTGGCCGTGATGCATCTGAAATGTGTTTCCAAGTGTATTGGAAAACTCTCTCGCCTGCTTTGAAGGAGGGTTGTGGAGCAGGGGAGATAACTTGTCCGGAGTGTTTAAACTGTGCATTTCTGTGACACCAGTTGCTCCTTATATTTGCGACCGCCAACTGGTTCAGTTATCATGAGAATTTTATTTACAGTGGTGAACAGTTTCGCAAAATTAGGAAGTTGTGTAGGAAGGTAATATCTGATGGTGGTTCTGCATAATGACGTAGGCTATCTTCGGATATAAATGATATTATCATGAGTCAATACAAGCTAAGAACACCTGGGCTAGCAAACACGAGAGTGAGAACTTATTTATCTCCCAGAATCATTCAGCCAAATGTCATCAGTTTATAACGCCAATACCTAGTGTCCTTTGCGTAAAAGCCACAGCCAACAAGTTTCAGTGGCAGAGAGATTACATAATGTCATTTGTGATATATCATAGGACGTGTTGTTTGATCCCACCCAAGCGATGTCTCCAGGGAAGCCTGTTTCGGACGATAAGTGATAATACCACCCTGATAGGTTGAACGATATGATTTTTACTAGATTTTGAGCGGAAAGTTTGCCCTTGTCAAAATAGTGACAGCGATAAGTGACAGTGACAGTTGCCATGGTGACCATGAATGACACGGAATATGGATTTGGACGCGACATCCGGTGCAGTACGCATCTGCTAACGACAACAATCACTAGCTCTATAAACCATGCGTAGAATAATATGTACAGCCGTACTGGTCAGATCGATATTGAGTGACGAACATCACGTAACTAATATTGATAATTATACAAGTTGCTCAAATGGTATGAATACACAATGTCATGTAGAAATTGGTAAAATGAAACAGCCGAGGTGGCTGAGAGGGTTAGATGGCTCACTTTGTATGCTGGCGATTAGGTGCCTGACTGCGAGTATGGGTTCGAATCCCGGATGGGATTCAACCTAACAAAAGTACTAGAATCGATACCTTACTGCCAAAGTGTATCCCATGTGTTATAATTGTGGGGATGGTGCTGGTCAAGGGTGACTTACCCTTCTGGTGCAGGTTTACACGTGTGTATCAGATGGGCTCTCTGAAACATGCAGGAGTAGCAGACTATGAAAAAAACACAGATTCAATTTCGTGAGTGTGTGTTTGTTGTTTCACTCATCACCCGTGTGGAGGCGTTCTGTCAATAAACGTCATACAAATCATAAGCAATGGCGGGTTACGATTACGTAACTATCCGAGTCTGATCACCGATATGTTAAGTCGTCTTTACGCGTAAGAAGTGATCGTTCTTAACGCAACGACTGTCGTTACTCCAACATATCGAATTACGGCAGTCATGGTGCTAAGATCGCTTTGTGCGAGTGATCCAAGCATCGATTGTTAGGGATATCTTCTTATCCGAAATACGCATGGGTTTCCACTTTAGCCCCCTCTTAGCAATGGGTTCTAGGGTACAAGTTCTTCCGCGGTTCGCCATTAAGGGGTAGCCGGGTGAGTAAATGTGCATGTACGCTGTCTTCGCTCACCAGTGACTTTTGAGTGCTTTGTCGATTCACCAGCACAACACACCCAGATCGTGCGTAAAATATTTGTCAAGTAGGTTGATTCACCAGCACAACACACACAGATCAGATCGTATGAAGCCTTCGTAAAATATATGTAGCAAGTACGTCGATTCCTAGCCCACAGCATGCCGCAGTGAAGCATGAAACATACCCAAATCGTAGCCGAAGCGTTCGTAAAATATATGTTTAAGTAAGCACAACAATGTCGTTTCATCCTCTTAACCTGTTCATCCATATAGGTATATTTGTATTTATTGCTGAGTGTCTGTTATAGCCATTTCTATACTACTCTTTACAAGTTAAGGAACAGCCATATTTCGACCACAAGCCGTGACAGATAAGAAAAATAGCAAAATAAAAGGGCAGGTGTTCTTGCCCGTCATCTAAGATGCCGGACTTCGCTGCTCAATGTTGTCTCGTGGGTAAGCCAGAAATCTCTCTGACTGTTGGTTCGAATCCCAGTTATCCCCGACTATGTTTGTTGGTTTGTCAGCACCATCACCGTGGCCGTGGGTTCCACCGTAGTGATGTACATCTGAGACCCGCTCACACTCAGCTGGCACGCCGTTATTGGGTTCATTTTAAAAAGCAACGTTAAACGCAAATCACTCACTCACTCACTCATCAATACATTCATCACGTGACGCAATCTTAGTTACGAGACTGAAGAAGGTGGGAATCTGTTTTCAGTTGCAGGAACACGGATATATATTTCAGGTAACCAGTGTGATACAATCAACCTCAGGCGAAATAAATCATTAAAAGCTGATGATGAGTACCAATATTAAGGTTGATGGACAATAGGTCAGAAGTACATGCACATATGGGGGCTAAGAGTGTTGCCACATATTTAATGTAAAAGTGGCCTTCCTCTGTTACCAACTCTTTCACACATATTCGTTCACCTGATGGCACACTGTCACGCTTCTAACAGACGACTCTACAAGCGTCTTGCCCTGGTTGCATTCTCTTCCCACAGAGGTTACTTGTCATATCTTCCTACGAACCTCTGTTCTAATACGGCCATATTTCCCGGTTCTCGTAAAATCCCCTATCGGCCAAAAACACTTGTTACATCGACTTAGCTTCAACCTGACTAATACAAGCAAATGTGGGGCCACAAATATAAAAAATGGAGACGCCATCGATCCGCCATTACATGACTGAGTTCTGTCTAGGTTCTAGTTTTTCCCGAAGCATACAGAAATTACCGAGGCCTTGCGAATGATCACTTTTGAAACAACGTCGCTGATTGCACAACTAAATCTGATTGCAACCAATCACGAATCCTAAACACTAGCACCATGAAAGGGCCCTATTAGAACAGAGGTTCGCAGGAAGATATGACAAGTAACCTCTGTGGGAAGAGAATGTCCCTGGATGTTACGTAGAGGATAATGTACAAGTTGTCCGGGACACTTTCTCTTGAGAACAGTGATGAAAACTTACCTACTTATTACATGGCACCTGGGTTTCAAGACATGGTGGTAGCAAGTAATACCCGTGTAGTAATAATTATTTTCTGATAGACGTGACAGACTGCAGTACGTCCATGTTAAACATACATACACTTGGTCAGAGAAAGCCCTCGTTGGGGATCACTGGGTCAGAAAGGGCACTGTTCTGTTACGTGTTTGTTCTTTGAGATCAAACGTTAAGGAGTAACTTGACATAATATTATCTTTCAGGCCTATTTTTAGTGTCTCCTGTTCGCGGGGCCAGCATGCATCATCGACTTCTCAACAATGAGAGTACGATCGATTTCTAATGCTTTATGTTTAAGAACGTAGAAAAAGATAAATATGGCATGATCTTACCGTAATCTAAGGGATTGTACAATTGATTGCCAGCAGATGACTCAGTACATTTTCCTTCAGCGTTTTTAAAAAAAACAAAAACATAAAGGAATCTTTTGTCTAAACGGATTTGGGTAGGAGTGAGATCAGGACAAAATGATTCATCTTTGATTATGCGCAAAACTAACGGTTAGATTTTTAAATGGGAATTTTTGTTACCACTCGATGGTCTGTAAAACATATTCAGTCGAATTTGCAAGTGTGAGACTTATACTCGTGGCATGTTGCTGTAAATAATATTGGAATCTCTCTGAGTCCAGTACCAGTAGCAGCCCTTGAACTATGAACCAATGTACAACAGTGGAAGTATCCATGAATTGGGGAACTGACGGTTAAAGTGTTATTAATGAGACACTGTTTTCTGGTGTGTGCAGAAATTCTGATCCTGTATACTGTGAGGACTGCCGCCTTGGTGCAACAGCTGCCAGGTTTAACACTCCTCTCGCTGCTCAGAGTCAATCGCTTTGTCACCCAGGAACCCTTGGACATGGATTAGAGTCGCAGATTCACTATAATAATGATTCGTTAAATCCTTATTCATGAGCACAGTATCCGCTTGTTTAATCCAACGTGATAAAAATGTGTGTAACGGGCTTTTCTCGGACTAACTTGCTGTGTTGTAACTAACATTCACACATGATGTTTATAAGTTTTTTGTTTCCTGGATCATAACATTCAAGACCTTATAATAAGGCTTTCAAAATAGTTTAATGCAGACAGTTAGAGGACACTTCAAAGTGGCGCATCATTGACAAAAATATGTCCGATTTCTCTGTGCCTTTCTATTTGAATAATGAACTTGCCATGTGGTGGTTGCCACGAAGCAGGATAAGCCTAGTTTTACACGAACATCGTGTATCATCTCGGTTATTGTATTTGGTCTCTGCTTGAAACACTTGTTTATCATGCTTATGGAAAGGGATATCTCTCTTTGGTAATTCCATAGTTTGGGTCTACCAAAACCCTGAATAAAGTGACTATGAAACAAACGTAGCACCTGTCCAGCTGACGCTTATACGCCGATACCAACACAATAAGAAAGTCACATACTATAGTATCTAAGCAAATATAATATTGCTGACCTAATATATTTTCAAATGAAAATCAAACACAATCAGCTGAGAGGCAGAGGTTGCTTTGGTCCTCGGTGTATGTTAGGGAAGAAATCAGCCAGTGGAATCCGTCACTGTACGCATGGCTTCTTGGCAGAGATTTTGGCGTGACCAAGGCATAGCAGAACAACGTTCACATACAACATAAAACAGCAGTATGAAAAAACAACAACTTTATTGTCAAGATAAACAACTTTATATGTACAGTGGTAAGATGCAACACAACAGGATATTTGTTTTACATATTTCGCCTCAAACAAGGCTTGTGCCAAGCGAGTTAGAGACACGGTCGAGAGACAAAACGTGGAGGTTCATCGAACCGGATACTGGATGTGTAAAAAATGGATTTGTGGTTAAAAGTACTTATTTTCTGTCGTCGTGTAGATTTAACAGCGCCCCAGAAGTAAAGTTTATGATTTCCCTTTTCAATATATATGAAGACTTAACATTGATATGAAGAATGGACGTTTACATGTAATTCCTCAATTTACCATGTGACTAACTTTTGTTAACCATCGGTTTCAACATGGAGTCGTATCAGCCCAATGTGGGGGGACAGTCGTGGTGCCCAGTGCCGACATATCAGGAAACATATCAGGGAGCATAACTGGGAACAAGGGGACGCAACTCTGCAAATAAATCGCGGCGTCTTAAACCATAGGTCAAAGATAGATGTTAAAGAGAAAAGTACTGAAAATAGAAGTGGAGATGTAATATTTGTAAAACAAGTGAACAAATATGGTGACAGTCATGTCGAGATAGCTACATATATGTCGAGATAGCCATATGTTAAACTATAGAAGAAGTGATGTAACTAAAGTCGACCATTCAAACACAACAGATATAGATTTGCACTTAAATAAAACACAAACATAAATGTCTACAAACATCCCATCGTCGTTTTTGTTTCGTTCTTCAAAAGATGTGGTTGAAAGTAGATCAGTATAAGGCTACCTGCAGGGCCCCTTTAAAAACGTGGAGCTAGTCGTACTGTGTCATGCCGCTATCTACATACAATTCACGTAGGGACATCGTTTGTGTGCAAATGGGTTGAGGAAACCGTCCAACAATCTACGCGATCTTTGTCAAATCAATAACGCCTTTCCTGCCTTACACATAAAGCTTATTGTCAGGTCCAAGTCAAAAGCAAACTGGACAGATGCCATTAATGGACTCCTTGAAACTACTGTCCATCCCGAAATGGCTTCATTATCACTTCTTACATTTCATTTGGACGTTTCATTCCGTGTTTCCAAATCTTTACTGTATTTTGATTTACCCGTTATGAAGCTGTAGAGCTTCTGTCTTCTTCCAAGGGTAGACTATATGAGCGAAATTTGAAATGAGATTGTGATCAATGATTCATTGTTTATTGATCCCTGCCGGTATAACTCGGCTGACATCAAAGCTTAATGACTGTAGGGATGAGTGAAGTGCTTAATTTATTGCATTCCACGATAGACAATGGATAATGTCAACTCTCCAAGACCCAGTTAGAGACGACAGTGGTCTATGTTAGCAATATCGATTAGATTGTATTTCTCACGGTGTAATATATAATGTATCACTGGCCTTTCATATACGTTTCAAAGGTATTTGTTCCTTGCGCCAATATAAAATCTGTTTCGTAGGTCATCAAGATTAGTGACGTTTTAGATTACATTGGAAAGAAGCTTGTCGTTACTGTCAGTATTGACAGGAACTTGACAACAACAAAACAATCAACTCAACGTGAGCTCGTGGCACATGGAGACGTGTCAAAACAAGTAGCAATTGATAAGTAACATAACAAATTACAAGTCACAACGTCAGAATTTAACATTATTGCACGGCAACCAAAACACTGGTGTATAGAAACAAACAAAAGCAAGATAGATGCCATCTTAAGAACAAGGTTAAAACTACGACTTAAAAAGTACAACCATAAACCGTCTATATACACAAGTATTGCGGCCAAGTAACCACGCGCTACACACTAACTGTGACATCGGTGTGTTTGTGCGACTGTTTTCAAAATGAAGTACGTTGCCGACGTTGCGTACAATTTCCACTAAAGGTTCAAGATCAGGAATGCATTTGTGTCGATCGTGTCAGTCTACAAGGACAAGTCTTTTTGGTGACGGAAAGGGCTGAATGGTGCAGCAACAGGAGGCTCTTTCCAAGAAAACCATTTTTCAATCAGAACGATCACGGCGACAATACACGTCCACCAACATCAGATCTCCATGTGGCATCTACATGTTTGATTCCAGAAAACGGAAATGATCCATCAAAACCACAAGGGAGGCAACTCAAGCTGTAATAGCCTCTCTCACTTCTCTGCATCGACTTGTTTCATATGTAATGCGTTTCCCATAAGATAGAAATTATAGGCATAGAAATACACGCATAGATATATTTAAGCGTGTTTTATATACAAATTGTAATAATGTTAGACATAAGACCAGTAGATACCAGTAGACAGTCGTCACGACCAGTAGTTGGTGTCAAACTTAGCATATACACAGTGCACATTAATATCACAAATCTCATCTTTCAATAGTCTAAGATATTTGACTATAGTTACATGTAAAGCATACCTTTATGTATTTTATGTACACAAAGAACTGGCTTATTGAAGGCACGTCACGATAAACACACCATATTCACTTCTGGCCATTGCTGAAAAGCACGTGCTTGAACATTTGTAAATCCTGTAAAACTACAGGTAAACTGAACACATAACACCGGAAGTAGTACCCCCGACAATCAAGGGTCTCCAACACTGGATAACCGAGGGTGCAGTAGGTGTGTGTATATAGGTTTATTTAGTTGATAAATGGGTGTAGGGGACGAACGACCGCATCAGAATTTAGAAGTGTGGCCGGCCAACACTGACACTAACACCCATCCCTTCATCTACTTCAGGCGCAGAAGCTATGCCAGCCAGACTTTACTGGGTGTCGTTTAGTTGTAAAACATACTACCTTTAGAAGTGTGGCCGGCCAACACTGACACTAACACCTATCCCTTCATCTACTTCAGGCGCAGAAGCTATGCCAGCCAGACTCTACTGGGTGTCGTTTATTTGTAAAACATACTACCTTTACTAATCAGCAGTTTACACATGGTGAGCGAAGTAACATTTGTTTTTAACTGTCTCCTTCCTGGATAGTTTCCCCATTCGACAATTCAATAGCTGCAAGGATTCCTTTGTAGAAAAAAATATATTCACATCTTTCACTTATTTCATATTTCCGCCACTCAGCCATACCCATCTGAATGTTTCTGTATATAATAGACCCAGGTTGTCTGAGAATCGATTGCGTTGTCTGCTGTTGTGATATGGATAATAGTTCCTCCCCTTTACAGTCGTGCATATTTAGCCTGAACAATAAACAAACAGTCACTTATTCCCACCATCCCGTTGTTCTCAACCACGACCAATCACATTGTAAATTAAAGAGTTCTTTGACTCTCATACATACCTACCTCCCTGACAATCTGACCCTCATGGAAGGTCGCGTCAGGTGAAACTTGAAACTCATTTTCAGTGAAGGATGCGTGATTTTTGGGCCAATCCGTTGTCAGTGTGTCTAAAACAATACTTCATTTCTTTTCTATCTTGATTATAACATTACAACGCATTCAAACATACTTGCAGTTGCCTGAAATAGGCAATGCTACGGCCAATGGGATAGAATGAATTGTCGTGACGTATATTCAAGATAAATAACAAATATTATTCACTTGTCGGGACGTTATTCATGCATATCCATTATAGGTAGTGCACACACGAATTTCCTGATATTGTTATTGCAACTGCAAATATCAGGGTCAAGTCAGAATAAAAGAATATATTTACCTTAAACATATAGATGACTTAATTCATATTCCTCGTGATATGTGTGAACACAACACTTAACTTTCAAGTGTGTGTGTATTGATGTGTGCGTGTGCATGTGTGTGTGTGCGTGTGTGTGTGTGTGTGTGTGTGTGTGTGTGTGTGTGTGTGTGTGTGTGTGTGTGTGTGTGTAGGGGACATATGTATGCATGTGTGTGTGTGTGTGTGTGTGGTCTTTGTTTGTAAGCGTGTGTGCGTTTAAGTATGTGTGCGCCTAAGTGTGTGATTTGAAGTGTACCTCCCTCAACTACAGGCGCTGAATATCACAGATACATACTTATATGTACATTGTTGAAGAATTACCACGTTGATTTTTCATCACACACATCTTTGTGTCTTCGTTCGGTTTCATATTTATTATGAAATTACTAATATATTCAATTGTTTTAGATATCGGTATTATATTTCTGACATCAGGTATCAGTGAGTACTCATTTTCTGACATTCGGATTACAATTATTGATATCTTAAAATGTTATGGTGATATCAAGAAAATATTCAGGATATCTCTAAAAGCGTTACGATGTCAATAAAACAAATACTATCCTACTGTACATAACCAGTTTAGAAATTAATTCGCGATATCATAAATCTATTCAAGATATCTTGAAATACACATCCACAAATGCATTTCAGATACCAATAACTCCTTTAGATTATATTTTAATTCCTTTCAGTTACCAATAACTTATTACTGATAACTGCATTTATTTAAGACATCAAGAAGTGAATTACTGATATTATCTTCAACTCAGTTCCAGGTATCTTGAATTTATTTCAGGACATCTTAAAAAGAGTTGACGACATCAGTAATGTCTTAATAAATGTGATTACTGCTTGCCATACATTGGACTTCTGTAAACTTCTGACCTCATACTTGTATCAGCCTGATTTATAAAAATATATTTACAATCACAATCTGTACATTAAAGGCCTTGAAACTTTCAAAATAGACAGTTCTCACCAATAACACCACCACAACACAACACAACAACCTGTATTGTGCTCTCTTGAGTTCAATTAGTCGTCGAACAACGGTTTACCACAAATCACAAATCCACATCACAAACATATACTGCTTCACGCCTTGCCAAAGAAGGAGCTGACGTTGGACTTGAGGAGATGTAGGTGTGTCATGATGGAAAGAGCGTCAAGTAGTATAAAGGTGACTCCAATTAAACTCAACAGAATGCAGGCGGCATAACCACCTGCTGAAGCTGACTGCCGTTCATCGGAAGCGCTCTCCTTCTTCCTGATAGTGGCGGACAGGTTCTTGGTGTCCACGTGAAGCTCCTCCGACACCTTCTCGGCTCTCTCGACTGCCGCCTCCAATGGAGTCTGATTCGGCTTCAGCGGAGGTGGCTTACAACGGCATGTACATGCTTCGTAGATCAAACGCCCGTCTTTGCTGTAAAATACCACTGGACCAGAGCTGGTTGGCCTTCCCCCTGTACCGCCTCCGGGGCTAGTTGTTGTTGTTCCACCCCCGGAACCAACAGTAGCACTGGATGTAGGTCCTGCTGTAGCTCCCGTCGTCGCACCCGCTGTCGCACCTGCGGTCGCACCTGCTGTTGCTCCCGTCGTCGCACCTGCTGTTGCACCTGCAGTTGCACCTGCTGTTGCTCCCGTGGTTGCACTCGGTGTCATACTTGCAGTAGCTCCTGGCGTCGCACCTGCCGTCGCACCCATTGTCCCACTGGCTGTATCCCCAGCTGTTCCACCAGCTGTGCTTCCACCATCAGGAGTTGCACCAGCTGTTGCGCCCGCTGTTGCTGTGGGGTTGATCGTCGTCTGGGCGGCGTTATCACTGCTGGTAGCAGGTATGTCCGGTGCAGTTGAAGACATGTCCATCGAGGTAGACATCATGGGGCTGGAGTCTATAGGTGATGAGTCCATGGTTGACATCTCGGCAGACGTAGACATGTCAATACTAGATGACTCTAACATAGATGACTCAACAGTCGAGGACAAGATGGAGGATGAGCTTTCTGGAAAGAAAAGTGTTATTGGGACCTCATGCGATTAAGTGAGTTAAATTGGTTAATGCCACAATCTGCAATATTCCAGCCATAACACGATGGTCGTAAAATGTTTATATCCCAGTATTCGCAATACAAACCCATGACTGAGAGCATGAGTAACGATCTACGAGCCTAACCACCCAATCCCAATTGTACTTCAAACTAGGATACACCGTCATACATAAATATGCATTACTGTGTACATCTAGCCATCTCTTCATTCCCCTAGAATACATCTGCTATTCGGGACAATGACTTTGATTTGTTGCTGTGAGGAATAGCACTCCGTTTTCATCATCAACTTAAACCGGGAGTGTGAGTTTGTGGGTTGCTGTTTGTGATGTAGCTTGATGTGAAGGGAAAGCCTGAATTGATGCAGGTTCCGGACGTTCAAACAGTTGGTCATTCCTAGCATTTGAATCTACATAATGCGATAAACAGTAGTATTTGTTCTTGGGCAACCCATCACATCGTCATCCAGAGAACCCAAAACATCCTCGCACAGAAACAGAACCCATCACTCCTTCTCATACACAAAGGTGGCGATGGGGCAGCCCAGTGGTTAAATCGTTCGCTCGCCACGTCGAAGACCCGGGTTTGATTCCCCAGATGGATAGAATGTGTGAAAAGCCCATTTCTAGTGTCCCCCGCCGTTATATTGTTGGAATATTGTGTAAAACCATACTCACTCACTCACTGATACACACAGACAGAACTCATCACAACCTCACACACAGAGAGGACTTCAGTGAGACAGAAGCTAGCACACCCCAGCACATGAAGAGAACTCTAGACATCCTCACAGAAATACTGACTGACTGACTGAGTTTGGTTTTACGCCGCTTTTAGCAATATTCCAGCAACATCAGGGCGGGGGACACCAGAAATGGGCTTCACACATTGTGCCCATGTGGGGATTCGAACGCGGGTCTTCGGCGTGACGAGCCAACGCTTTAACCATTAGGCTACCCCACCGCCCCCTCACAGAAATAATCCATCACATCCTCATAAACAGGAAGAGGCCACTACACCATAAGTGAGAGAACGCAACAGGGTCACACAGGGATGACAGAACCAATCACGCTGACACAGGGATAGAACCAATCACGCTGACACAGGGATAGAACCAATCACGCTGACACAGGGATAGAACCAATCACGCTCACACAGGGATAGAACCAGTCACGCTCTCACAGGGATAGAACCAATCATCCTCTCACAGGGATAGAACCAATCATGCTCACACAGGGATAGAACCAATCACGCTCACACAGGGATAGAACCAATCACGCTGAGACATGAATAGACCCGATCGCGCTCACACAGGGATAGAACCAATCACGCTCTCACAGGGATGATAGAACCAATCACCCTCTCACAGGGATAGAACCAATCACGCTCTCACAGGGATAGAACCAATCACGCTTTCACAGGGATGATAGAACCAATCACACCCTCACAGGGATGATAGAACCAATCACTCTCACACGGGGATAGAACCAATCACGCTCTCACATGGATGATAGAACCAATCACGCTCTCACAGGGATGATAGAACCAAACACGCACACACTGTGATATCACTCTCACACGGGGATAGAACCAATCACGCTGACACAGGGATAGAACCAATCACACTGACACAGGGATAGAACCAATCACGCTGACACAGGGATAGAACCAATCACGCTGACACAGGGATAGAACCAATCACGCTCACACAGGATAGAACCAATCACGCTGACACAGGGATAGAACCAATCACTCTCACACAGGTGTAGAACCAATCACGCTGACACGGGGATAGAACCAATCACGCTCACACATCTTTACATCATCACACAGAGAGACAACCCATCATATTCTCCCACAATGCGAGACGAGGTGATATTTAATATGTGCCTACCTGGAATGGTCCACGTCCCTCTGATGACGAACATTCCTCCAACACTGACCACGTTACCTGCAACAGTTATACAGCATGGTAATGGCATATCACATTGTTAGAGATACGGACATCTTGGTCCGACGTCAAGCTCCTTACAGCGACAGCTCTCTTGACTGTAGCTACCCCAGTCAGAGCTTCCCACTGTGCTAGGCGACCTACATTCATACATGGAGATGAACTCCCCTCTGACCGCTAGGTTTTCAAACATGCCGAGTACACTCGACTTAATAATTTTCTTCAATTTAATTCAATTTCATTTAATAAATCCCTCATACAGTGAAATTAGAATGGATAATATGTGTGCTTTCCTGTTAGTTTTCAAGTTTGAATCAATCTTAGGACAAACAGACAAACGTAAATCCATCTGAGAAATAATTAATTTGTCGCAAACGTTACACACTTCACTTGTTTTCTTCACGGTCCCAAAACATGCACACAAATATATATTTACTATATTACGTATTGGAGGGACTGTTTCAAGTGCTTTGTTACAGGCGCTTTGTACGCTGGTGGAAGCGATGCCATCCAAGCGTCACGCGCTGGGAAAGAAGCTTTGGCCGTTATTACAAAGGGAGACTACTCTAGTATTTTTATAACAAATGTCATTGGGCGGAAATAGGCCTCTTATTGGCCCACGTCGCCCTAAAACTATAAAACCAACCAGCCAACAAATGTCATTGCGATAGTGCAAGCAACCCGAGTTGCCAACGTTGAAGACCAGGGGATATTATTGCACCAAGTGAACACTTGACATTCCTAAATACAGCTTGTTGTCAGTAGAGTATATGTGAACACTGTCGACTGGAAGATAATGAACATGTTTTGGGAACATTTTGTTTGTTTTAACACGATAATTAGAATGTAATTAGTGTCACAATAGCTGCAGTAATAGCTGTAGTAGCCCTAGTAGCCATTGCAGCTAATGGTAGATAAGCAGTAGCAGTGGTAGGTGGGTGGTAGATACGGTAGTAGCAGTATAGTTCGTTTTGAGATTATTTGTAGCGATTGCCAGTGGCAGCAAATTACTGAAACGCTCCTACAATATCGAGCGCGCTGTCGCGGCCAGATTTTAACCGGAAGTCTGATGTAAAGCCTCGGCCAACCCTCACAACTCGCCTCATCACTCGCCTCACCACTCGCCCCTTTCCATAACTGCTAAAGAAACCCGTCATCCTATTTCATGAGTCCATCGTCGACAGGTTTTAATCTTCAAAATGTTTCTACTATTTATTGTATGGCTTGTTTTCGTCACGATATGGCTGCAATATTGCCGATGTGACGTTAAATATTCACTCACTCACTCACTCACTATTTCATGAGGGAAGATACGACAAACCAGTAAGAGTTAGTTTGAGATACTTTGATAATCATAATCCCAAGTAATCAAATATGATATAGCAGCATGTGATCATTTAAGAATAACAATATATATATGTCATCATTTTGACATTACCACGTACATAGATATCAGAATTGTGTTGCATGAATTTAAATCATCAATGAAGATAGGGTCATGCATCCCGTGAGATTGAAATCCAAACATAAAGGTTTATCTGTTTTCCAGTTGGGCACTCGTCAACTCGTCAACTTTAACCTTAAATATTGTGTATACTATTCTCTATTTTATCATTTGTTTATAAATAGAATCTATGCTTATAGAAGAAAACATAGAGAAATATAGACCCTAAACTGTAACTTACACTTTGAAATGTAGGCATTGCTTCCTGCCAGCTTCCAAAACATTTCCGGATTCAGAATAAGCAGCGAAAGTAGGCATTCGTGCGTGCCGTGACTTAATGGTTTGATTAATTGTGTTGCTTTGATCACTGGGCGATCCATATGATTCGTTGATCGGCCACTGACCTTGAATGGTCACACACTGATTTTACAATTTAGGTACAGATGTAGGGTTGGGTTTTGTAGTAGTAGTAGTAGTAGTAGTAGTAGTAGTAGTAGTAGTAGTAGTAGTAGTAGTAGTAGTAGCATCAGTAGTAGTAGTAGTAGTAGTTGTAGTAGTCGTAGTAGCAGCAGCAGTAGTAGTAGAGGTAATAGTAGTAGTAGTAGAATCAGTAGTAGGTGTAGTAGTAGTAGTAGTAGTAGTAGTAGTAGTAGTAGTAGTAGTAGTAGTAGTAGTAGTAGCAGCAGCAGCAGCAGCAGCAGTAGTAGTAGTAGAAGCAGAAGTAGTAGAACAAGAAGTAGTAGAGGTTGTAATCGTAACGTACCCGTCGGCCCTAGTATGGAGATGGTGGCGCGGGGGTAGGTGTAGTTGTTGTCCCCGGGCTCCAGTATAACACAGCCACTTTTAATGGCGCTGAACGTCTCCACCTCCCCTTTCCCGTCAAGCACCTGCCGGCAGACAACCAAACTGAGAGTAGGTAAATGCATTCTGTCATATTTTCTCACATACTAGCTATATGGCGGCGGTATGTAGATAATCGAGTCTGGACCCGACAATCCAGTGATCAACAGCATGAGCATCGATCTACGCAATTGGGATACGATGACATGATTCCACCAAGTGACATGAGTCCACCGAGCCTGACCCACCGATCCCGTTACTCGCCTCTTACGACAAGCATGGATTACTGAAGATCAGTTATAACCCGGATCTTCACGGGTTTGTGGAGGCAGGACTTTTCAAGATAGTTTGCGTGTACACGTACTAGTATTGGATTATAGTGAGTGAGTGAGTTTACTTTTACGCCACTCTTAGCAATATTCCAGCAATATCACTGCGGGGACACCAGAAATGTGCCTCACATATTTTACCCATGTGGGAATCGAACCCGGGGAGAGGAGCAATAAGGCCAGTATTATATTTAAAAGTTGAGCCGGTGCTAGAGAGACAACTGCACTGGTACCGACTGTGGGTTAGGTGTATTAGGCGTGCTAGGTGTACTTGGTGTACTGGGTGTACGGGGTGTACTCACGGCATGGAGAAACCCGGAGGTCGTGGAGCAGGAACTAGACATCATCAGGTTGTACGTGGGGGGCATCACGTCAAAGTACAAGTTGGTCAGCTGACATTCTTCCTCCTCAACAACCAGTGCGCCGCTCACAAACGCTGTTGTTTCGAACTGCAATATATATCATAAACACCATCTTTGGCGAACGCTTTGACAATAAAACATTAAAGAGATCCAATGTATTGTTTACGGGTTCCATAAGAATTTAGTTCTAAAACGATTGTACGTTTCAGGTTTTAAATAACAATAGAGATCTACGACGGACATCATTCTTGTAACTGGTGCGTGTAATTTGGACATGTCAATGACATATCTACCATAACACGTTGCTGATTATTGCAGCCTTGACCTTAAAACACTTTCTACAACACCAGAGAAATGCGTGTTGTATACACACAAGTGCAAAAAGTACCCTTTCTTGTCACGGAATCGTTTATATATTAATTAGTATTAATTATAACATTTTAATTAAATAATAAATAACAATGACCACGCATGACGATAATCTAAAAGACGCCTCACCGTCTGAAGATTTGTGCTGTTGATGAAGACACTCCCTATCTCGGTTGTGGCGTTTAAACCTTGGTAAAACTGGACGAAAGATTGAAATTCTGAAACAATGACACAAACCTAAATCAAATATACACCATTACCTTGTGAAAATACTATGCAATACTCAGTCTGAAGGACGTGTAAAGGTACCACGGATGTATACTGTCAACCTTTTTACAGTGCTTCCTGCTTGCAAATGTCACCCAGGCAGCAAAGGCGTCGAGTTGAATTACTCCGGGATCCCCCACACACACACACACACATCAACCCTACACTTACTTAGATAATTTGAAAAGTTTAAATCCAACTCACACACTCGCTCACTTAATCAATCATCGTTATTGGTTTGTTTACTAATACCGCCCACTACCCGCTGAAACAAAATATACGCCTCGCCTGTACCCATATCAAATGTCAAATAAAGAAGAACCGAAGGTAGGAACTCGTCCCTCAAATGTCGACATCCTTTTATCGGGACATATCCTGCATATCGGATCGCAATTTCAGAGGTATAGCCCCGTTATACGTGGCAGTCCGCACAGAACCGTATACAGTTTAGATATCCAGACAAACGAGTGTATTTTTGTTTGTACTGTTTTTAAACCAAAGATGTTCACCTGTCGTGATGTACACGCTGCTGGCGGTGGTGCCGCCGCAGAGCTGCGCGTTGTCGCCATCACAAAGTGTTGCGCAGTCATTTTCCGATGTCGAGGTGATTTCGTCTGGCGCCCCTCCAGTGTCGGCCACACAGTAGCAAGACGCCCCCTACAGGTGAAGACAAGGGACATCACAGGTACACAGTTAATTGTTGCTGGTGAGATTGTTGTCAGGTGCTGCTTGAATGTATCTCACAGAAAACATTGTTTTGGTTTCAATCATGTAAACACAGAGTGATGCATCACTGCTGTTCATATTTTCACTGTTTCTGCGAGATATTTAACCACAGTTGCTAGTGTCAGCACTACACCTAGTTAAAATTGAAACCTCGTACAGAAGGAATATCGAAATGGAAATCCGTCAGTCAACTCTGTCTCTATTTTCACGATAGTATCTTGCTTGTCGCAAATGACCGGCTCGGGGGCTCGGGTTCGGTGGCTTGGTCGCGTGAAGATCAATTTAAGTTGTTCAGTTGTCTCGAGGGGGACATGAGATGATGTATCCTCTATGGTTGTTTATGTTCCCTTGAACAAACATAGGGGGTACATCAACTCATGGGTACCGAGGGGCCAGTGAACAACGTATTTATCTTACCGAACACCAATGTTAATTTTGAACTGTTTGAAGCACGGGTATCGGATCATAATAAGGAGTACCAGAGTTAGGCAATTTGCCAATACTAGATATTTGGATGGCTTAGAATCTAGCAGACGACAAGAAAAACAACATTTAATAATTCATTCGATTGGATTTGCGAAACATCGGTAATTTCCGTACATCATACGTGACTCACTTATTCGAGATAGAGAATAACTAATACGAAGTACCAAATGAATTCCCACAGTTCGGCATTCCCAGTGGGTAACATAGAAAATCTCATTGTCATAGGATTGTCTGACACTGACTCGATAAATGCTACGCCGCTGCAATAATTAAAGTGCGGCGTTGTGTAACAAACAAAACAAACTGCAGCTCCTAAAATAGCACGTGAAGCTAGCATACATGCGTGCTTGTGCGCATTATAGCAAAACTTCGCAAAGTTTACGGTATATCTATATGCAATTTCATATCTTAATTCTGAAGGATTTTACAGCTTGTTATGTATTTGTAGTATGTATATACAAAGCTCTGGTTGCGTTGAAAGCAGCGTAAATCCAAACTCATTCACTTATCGGTAACACATCTATACACAGTCGCGTACCGATCCGTCGAATGTCTGATTTCAAAGTAGTAAAATGCATTCGACGGATGAGCACTGTGATCTTAGCTTTTAATTAGTTATCCAAACATTGGATCATACCAAGAAAAGACGCAAGGGGTGTTGGACGGTTTCACTCTCTTTATTTTAGTACTTTTGTACTTATCTTTATACACATCTATACCCAGTGTTTTAGATGCAATACATACCGAAAGTGCGAAATACGCTGTCGTGCACTTTTCGTAGCATTTCATGATGTTTGTGTCAGTCAGTGTATGGGTCGCTGAGCCTGCCGGTTTCGTGTAACAACCAATGTATCCTGCAACATCGACACAACAACTGCTGACTAAACGTATAAAGACATGTGTATGTCCGCCACATCAGATCATGATGGGATTACCATATAAACATTTACGTGAGACCCCCTAGATGCACGGGGAATCCAGCAGGGGCCCGCAGACTCTCTGGATGTACGGGACAGTAGATCAGACTGTCTGGATGTACGGGACATTAGATCAGACTCTCTGGATGTACGTTAGAATAAAGCACACTCTCTGGATGTACGGGACATAAGATCAGACTCTCTTGGTGTACGTTAGATTAGATCACACTCTCTGGATGTACGGGACATTAAATCAGACTCTCTGGATGTACGGGACATGAGATCAGACTCTCTGGATGTACGGGACATGAGATCAGACTCTGTGGATGTACGGGACATGAGATCAGACTCTCTGGATGTACGGGACATGAGATCAGACTCTCTGGGTGTACGGGACATGAGATGAGACTCTCTGGATGTACGGGACATTAGATCAGACTCTCTGGATGTACGGGACATTAGATCAGACTCTCTGGATGTACGGGACATTAGATCAGACTCTCTGGATGTACGGGACATGAGATCAGACTCTCTGGATGTACGGGACATTAGATCAGACTCTCTGGATGTACGGGACACGACAGTAGGATGGATGTACAGGACATGAGATCAGACTCTGGATGTACGGGACATTAGATCAGACTCTCTGGATGTACGGGACATTAGATCAGACTCTCTGGATGTACGGGACATTAGATCAGACTCTCTGGATGTACGGGACAGTAGATCATGACAGGACCGAGAGACTCTGGATGTACGGGACATCAGAACAGACCCTCTGGATGTACGTTAGATTAGATCAGACCCTCTGGATGTACGGGACCGGGTCCGGGAGACTCTCTGGATGTACGGGACATTAGATCAGACTCTCGGAATGTACGTTAGATTAAAGTACACTCTCTGGATGTACGGGACATAAGATCAGACTCTTTTGGTGTACGTTAGATAAGATCACACTCTCTGGATGTACGGGACATTAAATCGCACTCTCTGGATGTACGGGACATGAAATCAGACTCTGTCGATGTACGGGACATGAGATCAGACTCTGTGGATGTACGGGACATGAGATCATACTTTCTGGATGTACGGGGCATGAACTCAGACTCTCTGGAAGTAAGGGACATTAGATGAAGAAGGGTCCGCGAGACTCTCTGCATGTGCGGGACATTAGGTCAAACTCTCTGGATGTACGGGACATTAGATCAGACTCTCTGGATGTACGGGACATTAGATCAGACTCTCTGGGTGTACGGGACATTAGATCGGAGTCTCTGGATGTACGGGACAGTAGATCATGACAGGACCGAGAGACTCTGGATGTACGGGACATTAGATCAGACTCTCTGGATGTACGGGACATTAGATCAGACTCTCTGGATGTACGGACATTAGATCAGACTCTCTGGATGTACGGGACATGAGATCAGACTCTCTGGATGTACGGGACATTAGATCAGACTCTCTGGATGTACGGGACATTAGATCAGACTCTGGATGTACGGGACATTAGATCAGACTCTCTGGATGTACGGGACATGAGATCAGACCCTCTGGATGTACGTTAGATTAGATCAGACTCTCTGGATGTACGGGACATGAGATCAGACTGTCTGGGTGGACGGGACATTAGATCAGGCTATCTGCATGTACGTTAGATTAAATCGCACTCTCTGGATGTAAGGGACATTAAATCAGACTCTCTAGATCGGAGTCTCTGGATGTAAGGGACAGTAGATCATGACAGAACCGAGAGACTCTGGATGTACGGGACATTATATCAAGAAGGTTCCGCGAGACTCTCTGGATGTACGACATTATATCAAGAAGGTTCCACGAGACTCTCTTGATGTACGGTACATTAGGTCAGACTCTCTGGATGTACGGGGCATGAGATCAGACTCTCTGGGTGTACGGGACATGAGATCAGACTCTCTGGGTGTACGGAACATGGGATGAGACTCTCTTGGTGAACGGGACATGAAATGAGACTCTCTGGGTGTACGGGATATTAAATCAGACTCCGTGGATGTACGGAACATGCGATCAGACTCTCTGGATGTACGAGACATTAGATCAGACTCTCTGGATGTACGGGGCATGAGATCAGACTCTCTGGGTGTACGGGACATGAGATCAGACTCTCTGGATGTACGGGACATGAGATCAGACTCTCTGGATGTACGTTAGATTAGATCATACTCTCTGGATGTACGGGACATGAGATCAGACTCTCTGGGTGGACGGAACATTAGATCAGGCTATCTGCATGTACGTTAGATTAAATTGCACTCTCTGGATGAAAGGGACATTAAATCAGACTCTATGGATGTACGGGACATGAGATCAGGCTCTGTGGATGTACCAGGCATGGGATCAGACTTTCTGGATGTACGGGACACGACATCAGACACTGTGGATGTACGGGACATGCGATCAGACTCTCTGGATGTACGGGAAATTAGATCAGACTCTCTGGATGTACGGGACATTAGATCAGACTCTCTGGATGTACGGGACAGTAGATCATGACAGGACCGAGAGACTCTGGATGTACGGGACATCAGAACAGACCCTCTGGATGTACGTTAGATTAGATCAGACCCTCTGGATGTACGGGACCGGGTCCGGGAGACTCTCTGGATGTACGGGACATTAGATCAGACTCTCGGAATGTACGTTAGATTAAAGTACACTCTCTGGATGTACGGGACATAAGATCAGACTCTTTTGGTGTACGTTAGATAAGATCACACTCTCTGGATGTACGGGACATTAAATCGCACTCTCTGGATGTACGGGACAGGGACATGATGTAGAAATCAGACTCTGTCGATGTACGGGACATGAGATCAGACTCTCTGGATGTACGGGACATGAGATCAGACTCTCTGGATGTACGGGACATGAGATGAGACTCTCTGGAAGTAAGGGACATCAGATGAATGTACAGGACATGAGATCAGACTCTCTGGATGTACGGGACATTAGATCAGACTCTCTGGATGTACGGGACATGAGATCAGACTCTCTGGATGTACGGGACATTAGATCAGACTCTCTGGATGTACGGGACATGAGATCAGACTCTCTGGATGTACGGGACATGAGATCAGACTCTCTGGGTGTACGGGACATTAGATCAGACTATCTGCATGTACGTTAGATTAAATCGCACTCTCTGGATGTACGGGACATGAGATCAGACTCTCTGGATGTACGGGACATGAGATCAGACTCTCTGGATGTACGGGACATGAGATCAGACTCTCTGGATGTACGGGACATGAGATCAGACTCTCTGGATGTACGGGACATGAGATCAGACTCTCTGGATGTACGGGACATTAGATCAGACTCTCTGGATGTACGGGACATTAGATCAGACTCTCTGGATGTACGGGACAGTAGATCATGACAGGACCGAGAGACTCTGGATGTACGGGACATCAGAACAGACTCTCTGGATGTACGGGACATGAGATCAGACTCTCTGGATGTACGGGACATGAGATCAGACTCTCTGGATGTACGGGACATTAGATCAGACTCTCTGGATGTACGGGACATTAGATCAGACTCTCTGGATGTACGGGACATGAGAGACTCTCTGGATGTACGGGACATGAGCTCAGACTCTCTGGAAGTAAGGGACATTAGATCAAGAAGGTTCCGCGAGACTCTCTGGATGTACGGTACATTAGGTCAGACTCTCTGGATGTACGGGGCATGAGATCAGGCTCTCTGGGTGTACGGGACATGAGATCAGACTCTCTGGGTGTACGGAACATGGGATGAGACTCTCTTGGTGAACGGGACATGAAATGAGACTCTCTGGATGTACGGGATATTAAATCAAACTCCGTGGATGTACGGGACATGAGATCAGACTCTCTGGATGTACGAGACATTAGAGCAGACTCTCTGGATGTACGGGACATTAGATCATACTCTCTGGATGTACGGGATATTAGATCAAGAAGGGTCCGCGAGACTCTCTGGATGTACGGGACATTAGATCAGACTCTCTGGATGTACGGGACATGACATCAGACTCTCTGGATGTACGGGACATAAGATCAGACTCTCTGGATGTACGGGACATTAGATCAGACTCTCTGGATGTACGGGATATTAGATCAAGAAGGGTCCGCGAGACTCTCTGGGTGTACGGGACATGAGCTCAGACTCTCTGGAAGTAAGGGACATTAGATCAAGAAGGTTCCGCGAGACTGTCTGGGTGTACGGTACATTAGGTCAGACTCTCTGGATGTACGGGGCATGAGATCAGACTCTCTGGGTGTACGGGACATGAGATCAGACTCTCTTGGTGTACGGGACATGAGATGAGACCCTCTGGATGTACGGGACCGGCTCTGGGAGACTCTCTGGATGTACGGGACATGAGTTCAGACTCTCTGGGTGTACTGGACATGAGATGAGACTCTCTGGGTGAACGGGACATGAAATGAGACTCTCTGGGTTTACTGGATATTAAATCAGACTCCGTGGATGTACGTGACATGAGATCAGTCTCTCTGGATGTACGAGACATTAGAGCATACTCTCTGGATGTACGGGACATTAGTTCAGACTCTCTGGATGTACGGGACATTAGTTCAGACTCTCTGGATGTACGTTAGATTAAATCACCCTCTCTGGATGTAAGGGACATTAAATCAGAATCTGTGGGTGTACGTTAGATTAAATCACACTCTCTTGGTGTACGGGACATTAAATCAGACTCTCTGGATGTACGGAACATTAGATCAAGAAGGAGGTGTGAGACTCTCTGGATGTTTGTGACATAAGATGAAGAAGGGTCATGTTCGCTCCGCTGGACGCAAGGGACATAAGATGAGGACTGGACTCGAAAGGTCTACTATCTAAAAATTGAAAAATTGAAAAAAGGTCCCGGATGGTCCTTTAGGTTTACGGGACTCGTTGGTTCATGACGTTTCTCACTTATACATGTAGTCATATTTTACAGCTTACCTGCATTAGGCATGTCTTGGAAGGTGGAATCACTAGAGACGATAATCTCCACCCCGTTGAGCGTGTCACTGAGGTAGTGACGTGGGTTGATGATGGACAACAGCGTCGTGGCTGAATTCATTATTGGATTCAAGGCGAAACCCATCATTCCTGTAGCAAGAGTGTGTCTGGTGTAAATATGTCAGGGTCATTGTGAAGGCAAAAGGCGTTAAGGCGTCTAGATTAATATAGTGTTCGGTTACCATACCTCAATTTAACAAGAATATCGCGCTCTCGTCATGTTTATATGACCATCAATGCAAGGACGAGCAAGAGTGAAAGTGATTTAGACTCGAAGATAGTCATCCTATCCAGACGTTTATAAAGAAGGAACTTTACGGAAATTTACGAGAGATTAAACATATTTATCATCCAAAACTGTGTTCCACAGGATATATTGCTTTTTGACAGTAGATTTTGCACAATGCCCTGACAATATGCTATGACGTCACGAACTTGATGACGTCGCAATGCTATGACATCGCTGCACTGCAAGTCTAATGGCAGTACTGTGTTCAGAGGTGTACATTTTTCATTGAAAACTAATGAAGAGTGATTTTTTATGATAAATAGAATCTCACCCTCGTTTCTTCTGATATCAAATATATTAACACTCGTTGATAACAGTAAAAATATCCTCGGCAAGGGTTGGATATCTGTTACTTTATCAACTCGTGGTGATATACTTGATATCAAAAGACACTCGGGTGAGATTCTCTATTTATCATCCAAAACTGTGTTCCACAGGAGATATCGCTTGTGTGAGATCATATGATATCTCCTAGGAGATATCGTTTTGACAGTAGATTTTGTACAATGCCCTGATAATGCTATGACGTCATCAACGATGACGTCCTAATGCTATGACATCACTGCACTGCAAGTCTAATGGTAGTAAGTGTTGAGAGATGTACATTTTTCATTGAAAACTAATGAAGAATGATTTTTGATGATAAATAAAATCTCACCCTCGTGTCTACTTCTATGAATTATATCAACACTCGTTGATACAAGTGAAAATATCCTCGGCAAGCCTCGGATATTTGTAATTTTATCAACTCGTGTTGATATAATTGATATCAGAAGACACTTGGGTGAGATTCTCTATTTCTTACGCAGTATATTCTGTCGTTGCCACCACTGATCCAGAGAAAGGACATGTTATATAATCTGCGTATGGACAGTCACCAGTTGCCAACAGCTCTTCGCCGAGGTCGTTGTATACGTGCATAGTCATCTGGAAGCAGAAAAAGCTGTTACCAGGGAGGGTTCATTGTTCACAGGACATTGATTGTGATGTTCAGATGGGACATTATACCCCAGGGAGAGTTCAGTGTGATGTTTAGTTTAAGTGAATTCAAACGGAGATACATTATGAAGAGGGCTCATTGTGAACGTCGCAACAGCGTGAATTAGTGTCAGGGAAACGCGCGTTATCGGGAGTTCAATATGCACGGAGTGACTTCATACTTTAGATATATTCACAGGGCCTGAATGACTTCGTCAGGGAAATGTACTCCAGAGGGCTGTCATCACGCCCGGTGAGTTCATACTCCAGAAGGAATGTCTCTTTTCCCAAGTTCAACAAAGAAGACTATCTGAGCATCGTACGTAAAACTTGTTAAGTTGATAAGAATGGTTAAAGAAGTGTGATGTTTTTTCGGACGAGTTACGTCAAATTCCACGTACTGTCTCACGTCTAGCGAGCTCTGAATGTAGAGTATTATTATCAATATTAATTATCATTATTCTCTTACTGAGAAGTAAATCGGATTATCGAATGTTAAACTATCGATTCGAATACGTTAGCGTACACATTTGAACTGTGTGGGTTTTTTTTCATTTTGAACTTATTCTAAAAAGAAGACACCACCGCTGAACCCCCGTTAGCTTATGGAGAGGATCATCGAGTGAGGGGGGATATAGCTAGCAGAGACTCGAAGACTGGCTTGTATTTGGGGTAACTGTATTGGTCATGTTACGCATTATTTAGGCTGGAGGAAATATAGAACTACTTGTTGTTAGCTGCAGACAAATGTCACGACCTACACTACAGCGACGAGACGTGTTCAGTAACGACAACCTCGTTGTTTTACGTCCATTTCAAACCAATAACAATCGTATCAATAACATGTTAATCAATGAAACAGAAAGGAGAATATCGATTTTGACCCGTTCTCGGTACGAAATCGATTTCTCTCTGAGACATGTGAAGGTATATTTTGAAAAAGAACACGCTTCGTAGCACGCTGATAGGCGCGATTCCGCTTTACCTGGCAATGTGTTTGTACGGGGCACGGCCCTGTATGTATTCATCTAATTTATACTAATTCGGTTCATCGACGAACAGATTGTTTGTTTCATCAAGTGTCAGATAAATGGTCCACGGGGTCAATTTCAAGCGGGGATATGTGTGCAAACTTCGACGCTTATTGTCTTGTCCAGACCCGATTACTTACAGCCAGCGCCATATAGCTGGGATATTGCTGAGTGCGGCGTTAAACAACAAACAAACAGACTGTTTGTGTGATTGAACACTTTCATCGATCACTGGATCAAACCACAACCCACACTCCACACCCCGGGCCCAATTGTACAACGTGTTGATCCCAGAACTAACTAATGTACAACTGATTTATTGAGTGAGTATGGTTTCACGCCACTTTTAGCAATATTTCAGCAATATCACGGCAGGGGACACCAGAAATGGGCTTCACACATTGTACCCATGCGGGGAAACGAACCGGCGTGACGAGCGAACGCTTTAACCACTAGGCTACCCCACCGCCCCTCACTACTTTACGAATATTGCATTGATACGATTATTATACTGCGTATGTATTCATTATCATAGAAATCCATAGCTCTGTCTAAGGTAAGTAAACTAGCGACTTGATGACGACAACAGACGTAATGAGAACCGACATACACTGGACGTGAGGGAGGGGAGGGGATACGTATCGTGGACAAACTTGGGAATATAAGACACGAACGTCTAGCTAATTGTGAATCATACGTATATCTTCAAGAGTTCATGTTTGATTTATATATTTTGTACACGTAATGTAGAGCCCATGTGATAACCTTGACACGACACGACTTGCAGTGGAATATGGCTCGCCAAACAAGGAAGCCAACAAATTCTACAGCATTAAATCAGGAGATAGTTGTCCAAAACATGTGGGGTGGTGGGGTAGCCTAGTGGTTAAAGCGTTCGCTCGTCATGCCGAAGACCCGGGTTCGATTCCCCACATGGGTACAATGCGTGAAGCCCATTTCTGGTGTCCCCGCCGTGATATTGCTGGAATATTGATAAAAGCGGCGTAAAACCAAACTCACTCACTCAACAAGTTTACAGAATAATATCTCATTTTCACAAATTACTCTTATGACAATATATTTGAAATGGACAAGCAGTCGTAATCGTTTAGATCAGTGTTGTATAAACAGAGTAAAGATTACCGTAACATCTACATAGGAGCTCAAGTTGAACATCCGCTCGCTACGGAAGGTGCCTTTCAGAGCCAAATCCGTGACAGGAAGTAGTTCGTCATCCAGGCAGTCGTTTACCCCTACCAGGGTGCTGATGTCGGCATCCCAAAGTTGGTTAGGATCATACACGCCGCCCGCCGGTACCAACATCAGTATCCCTGTCTCCGTTACACCTGGCAAACATAATATACATCATGGATACACATGGCGGGAACAGTTGCGAGGGGCGAAACAGGGCTCCAGGCACGGATACCTTCACTTACCCTCTCATTGGTTGAGGCAGATTATTTTCGTTCGCCAGAAACAACAGCCATTAGAGGCTTAACGTGAAAACATGCCTTATTAACCGACGTCAACAGATATCCCATAAACCGTTAGAGCCAGAAAATATTCCAAACGTGTAATTAATCATCAAGTCCCAGACGTTTCTGGCAAAGTTTAACAATCAAATTATCAGTGCTTCCGTTTTTTGATTTATGTCAATTGGTGTTTCGGACAAAACGTTGTTATTACAAGCCTGAAGATTCCATGGATGTAGCCTGTTTTGCCAAACTTCCTTGTAGTTCTGTTATTTCTGTATTTTATAATTTGGATTATGTCACTTCCGGTAATGAAATTAGGGTTGCCTGCATGAAACCTGAACTTTAGTTCAAACTTTGTCATGTTATATCTATGGATTTCTGAACATCGCTTCTGCGTCGGAAAATATATATACACAAAAAACTTAGTTAAACACCCCCTGACATATCTCACGATTGAATGAGTCCCGATCTTAACCCTTTGGAGCATATCTGGGACATGATTGATCGTCGCGTGCAACAAAGGGATCCTCCTGTACAGAACGTGGTCCAATTGAAAGATGCTTTACACGAAGAGTGGCGTAGACTGCCAGTATCAGGTAGCTGACAGGGGGTGTGAGGGGGAGTGTGCTGGCTGTCATATAGTCACATTTAGGTTACACTCGATATTGACCTTGAATCGTGTAAGACACGCAAAATGATAGTTTGATTGTTCACATTCACCATTAAATACAACATTAAACATGCCAGGGCCATACTTGTACAGACAGGGTTTTGTATGAAACACAGTGTGTGTGTGTGTTTATAAATGAGGAATTGTCATCATAAAATCAACACGGATTCCAATCATTTTGTCGTCTTTTATGAGTCAAAGGATCATATGGGTCAGAAAAATTCGTGGTCAACACGAGTTCTTTTACGTACGCGATGAAAAGCTATCATTGCAAAAATACAGGGAGTGCCTAATTAAGTTCTTTGTGTATATATCTCACGTAAATCAACACCACGCCAGTAAGACTAAAAACACATGTCGCTGAAGGAGACCAAGGTCATAATTCTTTGATTAAAATATTTCAGTTAAATTGGGTTAATTGTCACTGTCTCTTTAAAAAGAAAAAGAACTGTTTACATTTTGGACTCAAATACAACTAAAATACCAACTTTATTGTTCCATGTCACACCAGATCATCCGCTGATGTGAAGAACTTAACGAGCGTATTTCCAAATTATATTGATGCTTCGTCTTTGTGCCAATTGTACAGACCAACGCTCACTGCCTCCACACATGCGTTAAACAAAAAATGTTTAGAGAGTTTTATTTTAAGCGCCAATACCGTAGCCTTACTGTCGAAATTGTTCAACACTTAATACCACATGACCAATTCGGTAGCTCTGAGATATATGACCTTTTGTGCTGTTTTGAATGAATTAATGTATTTACAGAGTGTTCAGCCCCAAAAGCCCACCGGACGACGATCCTTCATTTTTAACCAACTCGTGATATTCCGTGATAATCTCCGAGTCCTTCTTGAAGGATATCACACCTACTGAACTATTTCAAGCAAAGCAGATAATTCTATTTCTGTTTAATTCCAAAAGCAATAAAACAAAACAGAAGCAATAGCATACTGCTGTTTCTTATAAGAATTAATCATTTTTCATACAACACAACAACAAGGTATAGATATTGTAACCATGATCGAACAGTTTTTCAGCAAGATTTGTATAAGGTAGATTAAATAAACACCTCAAAACACTTGATACAGAGAATCGTTCAATCGACGCTGCATTTCAAGTGGCAAATATTTCTTATGATCATGAAAAGTGTTTAGTCGCTTTTGTTATAATATTATTAGTTTCTATATTTTATACTGCTATCGACAACAGATATTAAGTAACGCGCGAGTTGTTTCCTCTTTTGAGTAAAAACACAAAAGTTATCTCAGATGAAATTAGACAAACAAAACCGTTCTTCAAGGAAAATCCACCCTTCTGATTATCGATAGTTCCAAGGACGTTGTTGTCAGAACATAACAATGGTTTGTAAAACTAATCCGTAGTTAGTGTGAGCTACAGCCAGGCAATTGCTTGCGTCGTAAAGCTTCTTACATCTTTTGTGAAGTCATAAGTGGATTCTGGTGGGCATTGAATTTTTAATGGATTTTTCACCGATGAATTAGCGCAACCAGAAATATGTTTTGTTCGAGAACTTTACAGATTTTTTTGACAATATTCTGCCGTCAGGTCACAAGAATGATAATGTTGCTTTTGTAATTGAAATGGTTTGCCCGAACTGTGTAGACAGCATGTTTCCAATATCTTGGGCACGTAGCGCGTATTGTCTGACATTAGTGACAGAATGTGGACCTAGAATTGTGCATAATTCATACATAGACGTGAAATAGCTAGGTGAAGTACCATGAGATACACGCTCACAAATTGCTCCCGACGACGGTAACAACGACGATAACAACGACGGTAACAACGGCGATGTCCATCCGGCGGAGACTGGCGATCAGAGGCCGGGATACCTCATGAAGGAATGTGTCATGCACTGACCTCGAGGCCATCTTGGTTTTGATAAAAATGACAATACAATCTTCCAGTGTCACGACGATCCCTAACGGCGTACGAAGCTGTAGTGTGGCCAAGTGGTTAAAGTGTTCGCTCGTCACGCCGATCACACGAGTTCAATTCCCCACATGCGTGCAATATGTGAAGACTATTTATTGTGCCCTCTGCAGCTGGAATAAAACCACTCAGTCACTCTAACGACGCACATGCCTATGCAACGTATACACAAAGAAAACAATAATAATTACTTAAAGTAACATTCTCAGACATTCTCCGGCCTGTTTACCCGGAACCATCAATAATTTCGTATTCCTGTACGAAACACCATATCATCTACGTTGTTCATTCATAGGAGAGAAGACCGATATGGTTGGTCCTATACTTCTACATATCGACGGTTGTGTTGTACATATACATGGGTGTGTGACGGGTGCCAACGTTGGAGCACAATAACCACACCTTTTAGCACCATAGTCCTTGTCGAAGATTAACAATAACCCTTAAGGAAGAGTTTTCGTACATGCAGACATTATTTGAGACAGGTGGAATTGATACCATGTCGATTCCGAGAAATCTGTTTCTAAAACAACTTACAATGTCAGAATACGGCCCACTCACCATGTAAACATCATATACCTACGACCTTTCTCTGCACTTACTCACTTGTGTAAATTTACAAACATGTGTCGCATGAGAGACGTTAACTGACGTTCACCTACATGCACGGAAAACATTATCAACTGTTATTCACAGATTCCTCTAAAATATTCAGTGCCTCTGAGACAGTTATCAATTGTTTGGCAGTACGAACACAAAGCCAGTGCCCAATACAACTTGATGCATCAGGGCTCCATGATTGTGAAGAAATCTCGTTTTTTATCGTGAGAACACAACATATTATAATTTACATGAGTCCACGAAGGCGTGTAACACAGTACACAAGTCTGTGTGCTCACGCACCACTGACTGCTTCCGGTAACGAGCAAACACACATAGCTTGTTTCGGTTACAATCAGACGCAGAGAATGTCAATAAACTCGAATGAATGTGTCAACGTACGAAACCAGATCTATGGCTATCAATAAACTTGACCTCAAAAGCTATATATTATAAATGCATACTATATGATAATATTTTCGTTAAAACTGAATTAAATCAATAAAAATGTCCAATTCTCACAAGATGAGCAATTTGGAGAAAATATCTTTGGGGAAATTTGTTGAAATTCAGTCTTACACAATGTGATGAAATTCTTTTCCATACCTGTACAATATGAACGAAATATCCGAGATGAATATTACTAAAGGTTTTAATTATCCACCCCATAACATGGAAAAAAGTACCAAAACCTATAGTTTTATAATATCAATATATAACCATTACCCATAGCAAATGAACGTATTCAAACCTCAAATTAAGCTACTATCTGGATAAATTGAGGAATTGATAACGGAATAATTAAAAGGCAAATCTAAACGCAGAAAGGTCAACAAACTTTAGTTTACTCATAGAAGCAGGCATGGCAGAAAATTGACTCATTTTGTATTGGTTATAACTATGGTCGTATGACAAGTGTGTTCATTTTCAAGATTCTTTCATACAATCCTAAAGAAATCACAGAATATCAATAACCGATCACTAATAATATCTGGTGTAAGTTTCGCCAACACTAATAAATTGTATTTGACGATGAGATATTGCGTTCTATTCTTGATTGAGGGCTTGTTTGTACTTTGTACTTGAGGATCTTTGCGTCTCATGATGTCCCAACCATGCTGAATGGGACTGAGATCTGGACTCACGGCGGACCATGGTAGAGTTGCATCCGCTTCTTGACGAAGGAAATCACCAACGGCACGTGCAGGATGTGGCCTAGGATTATCGTACTTGACGACTCGCGCTGTGTTCAGAGGATGGTCATTGGAATTTTGTCGTACAATAACTCTGTCTGAGATGTCAGTGATGTACCGTTGTCCATTCAAATTTCGTCTGATCGTAACAAGGTCAATTTTGAAGTCATGCGAGAGGCACCCCCATGCCGCCAATGAACTTCCGTCAAATAGTACTTGCTCTCAAATATTCCGTTCTGCATAATTATGCAGTGTTCCTGCTTCAAGAAACACCAGCCCTGTCATCAGTCATGCACAAAAGAAATCGACTTTCGTCCGACCAATGGACCCTCCCCATGACCTCAAATTCTAGTGACCTCGAGGATGACACCAAGTTAGTAGTGCTGGGGATAACAACGAACGTCTGCTACTCTATACCCATCCGACTTTAGGCGATTATATACCGTTCTGTTAGACAATCGACTATGTGGAAGCCACTCTGCTTTTAACACGGCAAGGGAAGTTGACAAGGCAACATGAGGTCTTGTAAATCTGAAAAGAGCTGCTTTCTTCCTGCATTCTTCCTAGAACTTGTCACATGAACAGTGAAGGTTCTTAACGTCATTACTTGACCGATGTCTTCGGGATGATAGTCGATGGATGACGACTAACACAGTTTGAATTAGCCCTCAATGACATGCAGACATTCCCCAGCGGGCACACAGCGTTGAGACAACGTTTAATCAACGTTGACTTTTGGTTGTTTGCTTGATCAACCTTTCATAAACGTTGATTCATGTATAATGAAAACGTAAGAATGTTGTTTAAATCTGGAGAATGGCGAAAGGAAATCTTTCTAGGTCATGCAACAAAACATAAAAATTCACATCAAAATGTCTTGTGCAAGTCTTTGTGAAGGGTGAAATTGTATATAACATATTTGAACTTTTATTTATTTACGAAATGTGTAACTTCACTAATGATTCTTTGATGACACAATTAACAAAACTGCCCCCATAGACTTACTGGTTTGGAAGGGATGTGATGATTTATATCTCTTAATGGTTAAAATGTTACATATAAAAGAAGTAATTTAGAAAGGAAAATATCATTTTGAAAAATAAGATTTATCTTTATGGAAGATTGTGTGGCATCAATTTTGTGGATCACATGAAAGGAGCAATGCTAAGGTAACAAGTTTTAAACATTTCACTTGTTTGCCAGTATCTCCATCACAAAGTTTAAGAGAAAGATGATAATGCTCTTTCATTACCACCTACTTGTTTTTTCATTCTTTAATGCAAAAATGGCTTTTGTTACAATTTATGACTCCTGTTAGCAAAATTGCTACATCAGTACAACACCTATTTTATTTAAAATAATCATATCCTAAATCTGACGGAATAACAACAAACTTCCATTGTTTTGCAGGACAATGTCAAACAATTTGATGTCAAGAATGAATGTTGATGGGCGAAACGGCAAGTTTTCTGTTAAGAATACAGGACTGTATTCAATCATCTCTGGTATGTTAATTACCAAATGCTCTTTGCCAGCAATTTCATCATGACCATAGCAAATAATATATGACCGTAAAGCATCGTCTAATTAGGAAATAAAGTTTGCTCTACCCCAATGTGTTTTGTAATAAAGTATAGTTTTGCCCTGAACTATTATAATTAAAGCACGAGGACGGTGTTCCGAGTGCTTTGATGTTATAATAGTCCAGGGCAAAACTATACTTTATTACAAAACACATTGGGGTAGAGCGAACTTTACATCTTTTCTAAGATGCTAAATTTAATACTTTCTAAGGATAATTACGATTAATTTAAGGCAGAAAACAAACGACGGTGTCGCTGACCTAAATTAAGAATCCTCGCACAGGGCTAACTGGCGCGCTGTTCTATTGATGTGTCTGCCCCCCTACGTTAACACGAACGTTACCAGAAAAAAACAAATGATAACAGTTTGATGACGGTTTACGTTCGGATTAAATATCTTCTCTGAATTATCTTAATTACATCTGTCATTAACGTAAACCATATGGGGCAATATGAACGTCGCATTTCTACTACCAACGTAAGTTTAGATCAGTACATCCAGATGAAGCTGAGTAGTCAAGCGACATTCCACGATTGCATTGTGGGAATGTAAACATTGCGGACGTTACCGTGTCGCTGAAAACTTGTGAGTCGAATTGAGACATTTTAACCGTCGTAAAACATAAACGTAATGTTTCCACCAGTGATGTTAGCTGCGTGAAGCAACTGCAAACCAAGAAACGGGATGCAACGGAGTAGTTTACTGAAGGAGGCCGTACGAGGCGATGACAACTGACATGCATCGTGACGTCGCTTACATTGTGACGTAATGGTTCGATTACGAGGGGGCACACTAGAATGGCGTAGTGACGGGATAACGTCATTCAATTGTTACGTCATCAAAAAACTATACCTTTATTGTCTGATAATGTATTTTTTTTTCGATTGTTCTAACCGCTAGGCATCTTAGAATTTATTCTAATTCATAGTCTAATTGAATAATCAACTTGCAATTGAGGATTTTCTTTGAAAATGTCTAAGAAGACTTCCATTCCTTTAGTTAAAAATATAAGTTGTTTACACTTTAAAAGTACTTTTCCTCATATTTTGTATGGGTGCTGTTCATATGCATGTTACATATGTTCACATGCCAAGTTACAGCAGTGAAATGAACCTTTCAAGTGATTGATTTAACAAATACTTGAACCACTTAAGACAATATATCTTCCGTATACATGTATTTAAATATAAATATTTCAGTATGTGTCCTATCTCAGGATGGGAATGCATCCGAAGCAAAATTTCAAGAAAGACTTAGGATCCTTTCTGAAGTATCCACCGTCAGAGCTGGGAGTGGCAGAAAGAAGACAAGCTAATAATTGTGTGTTTGGAGTTGTAATTGTGTTGAAAGATCTGAACTGTTGAATTGAAATTGGTGGCGTAAATGTCAGTTTAATGCTATATGCAGATGATAATGTGATATTAGCACAACAGAGGTCACCTACAGACTATGTCATGTATGATGTTTTACATAATGCTTTAAATTTAGTCTAAAGTAAAGCAATTTCTCTCTCTGTGTGTGTTAATAAAGATTTTATGAAAAGTGACTTGTATTATGTGCTGTCTTCAGGTACAGTTCATGCATGGTAATCTTGTATTCCTTTCATGGTGAAAGTAATTGCATTGTATTTATTCAGGGGTCTATCTAATAGCTGAAATTCAGGCAAAATATCTTCTCGGAACAATTTCCATCTTTTCAAGATAACAACACAACAGTAAATAGTTTTTCTTAATTTAGGATACTCTTTCCTTGTTACTGGAATTATATTTCCAACTGACATAAAACTTAAATGAACATTATATTGAATGTGGAATTTTAACCAAGTATTTTATGAGGTAAACATTTTTACTGTAATTTTCTGTTTTACTGTTTATTGCAGGTAGCATTTTTTGGTATTCTAATTGGATGCAGGAGTTTAGTGCTACTTTAGTGTAGTTTAAAGCTGAACTGCGAGTCTATTTACAGGAATGCGGAATACAAGTATTGTAACCTTGGTTGAATTTTCACGTATTTACGTTAGATTTCTAAATATAGAAAAACTCCCATACACAACCACGGAACAACCCATTTCAACATTAATAATGTGTCAAACTTCAACGTTGATTCCACGTCGGATATCTACGTCTAACAAACTTTCATAAACAACCTATTTTCAGCATTGATAATAGGTCAAACTTTAACGTTGATTCCACGTCGGATGTCTACGTCTAAAAAACTTTCATATACAACCTATTTTCAACCTAATTTCAATGTTGAGGACAAACCTATTCTCAACGTTGATGTGCCTATTGTGTCCGCATACCAACAACTTGCCATGTGTGAGCACTTGTCACGGGTGGAGGCCCCATGTTTGCTTATGAACAGCAAAATCAATCGATTTTCCATGTTATCGAACTGTACGAACATTTTTTTGAAAATTGTTGTTTGCTTAATGAAGGGCAAACATATAACAAGGGAGCTCGCCTTTGATCGTAGCATGTGCATATTTGAAATCAATCTATGGTACGTTCATTATAATCATACAAACAACCGATTCTGAAAAATCATAGGTGTGCCAATACTTTTTTCCATGTGCACTTTCCAGGGCAATGTTTTCTTTTCAGGTAATTACCGTTATAATTATACACTGGATGTGTTGCAAACATGTGTTTTCAATGCACACCTCACTTTGCTGGGCCTTGTGTTTGAAGATGGTTACATGTTGTTGGTTACTGGCTCAGCGTGTTTAGAAGTGTCGGGACAGAATCATTTTACATCATTATCACAGAGCTCAACAAAATTTGCTACCGAGGATGGCAACAAGTAAATGCAGTTATTCATTCTCTCTCAACTTCAATGACCTGAAACATGCATGCTTCAAATCAAACGTCCTTGGTCTCGACTAACGTATTTGGTTGGTTGGTTTGTTTAACGCCGCACTCAGCAATATTCCAAGAGCTATATGGTGGCTGTCTATAAATAATCGAGTCTGGACCAGACAACCAAGGGATCAACAGTATGACCATCGATCTACGTTATTAGGATACGATGACATGTGTCAACCAAGTCAGCAAACTTGACCAACCGATCCCGTTAGTCAAGCATGATCTTCACGGGTACCAAAGTATTGTCAGTAGGACATGTAATCGTTGCGACCGAGCCGCATACAGGTGGTCGACAGCGTTCCGGCACCTTACCATCCTCGATAATCTCCAGGGAATACGTTACGATCACTCTCCACTATACCCTGGATGCATCCACGGCTAATAATATTATTTTATATTACCTCCCTTTGCTGGCTCCGCATTCTCACAGTAGCCAATCAGCTAAGCCGCCGTTACAACCGAGCTTGCCAGTGTTAACAAAGATAGCGGTCGTAGTCGCGAAGGTTTGTTCGCAGTAACACTCAGATTTTTTGGGAAATAATACAGACAAATTGACAGATCTGAAACTTTCAAAAAATATCTAAAAGAAATCCTTCTACATCTTTCAGAGTACCTCTGCATCAGTTGTGTTGCCAAGTTTAACGGTTAGATAATTTAAGAAGCTAAAGTGAGTTGTGATTGGTTCGCTCAACTTCCCAGCGTAGACACCTGATTGGATAAAAAGCCTGCCAAGGGAGGTAATAAAATCATCGGGCCAAGACGCGGATGCATCCAGGGTATAGTGGAGAGTGATCGTAACGTATATCCTGGAGATTATCGAGGATGGCACCTAGCGAGAAAACAGATTTCCCATGATGACATCAAGGCGTTATCACTTTATGTCTGCCACAACACACAGTTATGACCAGCGGAACACCGACGTTAGTTGTACTACACTACCGGCGTTACCCCTAGGAGACTGCGTAATAGTCAGAGGCTGGTCCCTGATCATGGAGGGCTTGCACTCACGTCCACCGATCCCACATCACACGGATGCTTGAATGTTTTGATTGGACTGAAGACCACGACAATAACACAAACCAGGACTTGTCTCCAGTACTGACAGTTTTTACATATCTGTGCATCTGTGTGTTTTGTAGTCAAGATCACATGTTTCAGGATTCCAATGTAGACGAACGTAAATGGTGTGGATCAAACCCAATCATGAGTTGAGCTTGGATCAGTAGAACTGGGAGATGCCACTCATACCCATATCATACAGTGAGTCACGAGAATAGGGATAACATTCTGGACCGGGATTCATCCACATAGACGATAACTCTCGATCACTGTCGTTGATGCCTTCTTACAGCAGGAGACCAACGTCAGCGGCGACAAAACACCAAACATATTGAAAGCATGTGGAACAGGCTACAGAACTCCCTCTCACATTGTCAAGTCCTTCTGGGAACTCTTTAAGAGCTCTTCCAATGGAAACCACCTTTACGGTTTTGTGGAGCACGATACGGCGGTGATAGGCCGTGATTGAATCACGTGAAACATGTCAGCAAGAGTTGCCTTTAGAACAATGATTTTGTGACGTTTTGGTCAAGTACTCTAATTCTTAGGAATGACCTGACCGATTGTTCGTCATAGGCGCTTCATGGGATTGAGTATCACACGTCTACGGATGTTTATTAATCATGTCTTCTCGTAATATTGTCCCTGGCTATTTCAACAGATGCACACAAATTGAGGTATTACCTTTTGTTGTGATTCATAGCAAACTATTAGTTGTATAACCCAATAGTAGAGTTAGTATAACTGCCAGAGAGTCAGTATTCACTTCAAACAAACAGCAAAGTCTAACGTGGCAGCTGTTACTCGATCACAATAATAATGTTCTATTGCAATAAGAACGGTATAATGTTAGAAGCCTTGGCTGTCGCAGTTGAATAAAGTGAGACGTGACACAAGCCATACCGGAAACTGGCATCAGGGGTGACATTCCTCGTCAAGGTCGTCAAGGGAGTGAAGCATGGCTAGGGAAGAACATATAAACATAAACGAATCGTAACATCGGGTTTATGTGTTGGAAAGTAATGACGAGTGGCATCGTCGATTCAGCGTTTTGACAAGTCTTGTTTGTGTAAACTATCTGATAACGAGAACTTCGGTAAGTTAGTGGTACAAATTAAGAGCAGAGAGTGTGGTTGTTAATATTGTAGCTTCAAGCTCATTAAAACAGTTACATGGCGGACATTACATGGTGTCGTTACGTGTAGGAAATGAAACAGCATGGGGCTGTATAGTGTATATAGACGATTTCAAATCCTCTGAACCTAAACTCGGAAATTGTATTCGCCATTTCAGCTCGACTTTGTTGAACCTAGAGTCATGATCAGGTCCTTTACTCTTGTCGTTGACAAGGGAACCTTGGTCGATAGTCAACAGTTTGTATTTCTTGCTTTGCTACCCATACCCTAGCCTATCCCATTGGTCCCTGCAGATTGACGTCTGTCAGTTTATAGCACGTCAGAGGCCTGTACACGTTCACCCCGTTACAGACGCTGCACAGCGTGTTGATTCACACACAGTGATATATTCAAGCATATCAAATCTGTATAATGAACTGGAACAAATAAGCGGAATAATAGCCACCAGTAAAAAATCGACCTTCCTGTGTCAAAATCAGCAGTATCACCCTACGCACGTGTGGGACGACTGCGCGGGCACATGCAAACTACAGGAAGTGGTTTAGTGTGAAGTTTACATACATTATGGTTCTTTCATTAAATGTTTGCCGTCAATACTTACCTTTATTCAAATACTTGGTATAATCATTTTTATTGCATGATCCTCTACTTTTTCAGAAGAGTATGCAACAAAACATGTTGAGACGAGTCAGTCGGGATGTGTGTATTATTATCGATGGACGATAACTATTATATCTGTAAAAATGGCACAATGAACACTAAGCAAACATAACAAAAACTCCAAGTAAATTGATTGATTTTCTTCTCTGTTCAAGCAGCGTGTCGCGATGTGAATAATGCATGGCGAACGTGACGAACATATACATCTACATCACTAGTTCGTTCGGGTCAGTAATAGGAGATGATGAAGAAAACAGATACTGAAAGTAAAGGAACATGATGCTAGCTTTGATGTTATTCACGTTAGTGCTTGCGGGTTAAAGATATATAGAGAATACTACACGAGGTCTCATTACTTACGAGTGTTCCTATCCTATGGTATCTGACCATATGAAGGTGACTAGTTTCGTATAATTGGTATCCAATGAGGCCGTGTGTGGTATTTTTTATATTGCCCAAGTCTTACATGCATAAAATTGACAAAATAGCGTATTTTGATGGGGGGTAGACATGTCAATAGAACAGCGCGTCAGTAAGCCTTGTTAATGTAGGTCTCCGACACCGTGGCGTTTGTGCCTTAGATTTATCGTCATTAAGTATTAAATTTGGCATCTTAGAAAAGAAACAGAGTTCGCTCTACCCCCATGTATAGTGTAATAAAGTAAACTTTTGCCTTGAACTATTATAACGTGTATTATAAGTTGTACAATGAATGAATTCACGCGATTGTTATGAATGAAAAAGTAGTCCCGACCTAATTGAGAGGTAATCGCTTATCCATTCGAATCGTTAGGATTTCAGGTCAAGACTTAGTTGTTACTGTGCAGGTCAACGCGATACGACACTCGTGTGACGTGCGAGATAAGTATGCAACTACACTTACGTTGACCACGTGGGTGGTAAAAAGGGATATGTAGCATGGGTGACGAAATAGTTACATTATAATGAGTGGCGAAACCGTTACAATGTCATGGGTGACGAAAGTGTTACATTGTAATGGATGGCGAAACCGTTACATTGTAATGAGTGACGAAACTGTTGCATTGTAATGGGTGACGAAACTGTTACATTGCAATGGGTGGCAAAACCGTTATATTGCAATGGGTGACGAAACTGTTACATTGTAATGAGTGACGAAACTGTTGCATTGTAATGGGTGACGAAACTGTTACATTGTAATGAGTGGCGAAACTGTTACATTGTAATGGGTGACGAAACTGTTACATTGTAATGAGTGGCGAAACCGTTACAATGTTATGAGTGAAGAAACTGTTGCATTGTAATGGGTGACGAAACTCTTCCATTGTAATGGGTGACGAAACCGTTACATTGCAATGGGTGACGAAACCGTTACATTGCAATGGGTGAAGAAACTGTTACATTGCAATGAGTGGCGAAAACGTTACAATGTAATGGGTGACGAAAGTGTTACATTGTAATGGGTGACGAAAGTGTTACATTACAATGGGTGACGAAACTGTTGCATTGTAATGAGTGGCGAAACTGTTACATTGTAATCGGTGACGAAAGTGTTACATTGCAATCGGTGGCGAAACTGTTACATTGTAATGAGTGGCGAAACCGTTACATTGTATTGAGTTGCGAGACCGTTACATTGCAATGGGCGGTGAAACAGTGTTATACCCGGTAACTGACGAAACTGTTACATTAGGTGAGGGAACTGTTATATTATATGAGTGACGAATCTGACCGGGTTAACAGGTCAGCCACTTCAGGTTTGATTGTAGTGAATACTGGCAGTTATACCACCTCTACTACAAGGATTATACAACTAACAGCAGCCACTTCAGGTTTGATTGTAGTGAATACTGGCAGTTATACTACCTCTACTACAAGGATTATACAACTAACAGCAGCCACTTCAGGTTTGATTGTAGTGAATACTGGCAGTTATACTACCTCTACTACAAGGATTATACAACTAACAGCAGCCACTTCAGGTTTGATTGTAGTGAATACTGGCAGTTATACTACCTCTACTACAAGGATTATACAACTAACAGCAGCCACTTCAGGTTTGATTGTAGTGAATACTGGCAGTTATACTACCTCTACTACTACAAGGATTATACAACTAACAGCAGCCACTTCAGGTTTGATTGTAGTGAATACTGGCAGTTATACCACCTCTACTACAAGGATTATACAACTAACAGCAGCCACTTCAGGTTTGATTGTAGTGAATACTGGCAGTTATACTACCTCTACTACAAGGATTATACAACTAACAGCAGCCACTTCAGGTTTGATTGTAGTGAATACTGGCAGTTATACCACCTCTACTACAAGGATTATACAACTAACAGCAGCCACTTCAGGTTTGATTGTAGTGAATACTGGCAGTTATACTACCTCTACTACAAGGATTATACAACTAACAGCAGCCACTTCAGGTTTGATTGTAGTGAATACTGGCAGTTATACTACCTCTACTACAAGGATTATACAACTAACAGCAGCCACTTCAGGTTTGATTGTAGTGAATACTGGCAGTTATACCCTACCTCTACTACAAGGGATTATACAACTAACAGCAGCCACTTCAGGTTTGATTGTAGTGAATACTGGCAGTTATACTACAAAGGATTATACAACTAACAGCAGCCACTTCAGGTTTGATTGTAGTGAATACTGGCACCTCTACTACAAGGATTATACAACTAACAGCAGCCACTTCAGGTTTGATTGTAGTGAATACTGGCAGTTATACTACCTCTACTACAAGGATTATACAACTAACAGCAGCCACTTCAGGTTTGATTGTAGTGAATACTGGCAGTTATACCACCTCTACTACAAGGATTATACAACTAACAGCAGCCACTTCAGGTTTGATTGTAGTGAATACTGGCAGTTATACCACCTCTACTACAAGGATTATACAACTAACAGCAGCCACTTCAGGTTTGATTGTAGTGAATACTGGCAGTTATACTACCTCTACTACAAGGATTATACAACTAACAGCAGCCACTTCAGGTTTGATTGTAGTGAATACTGGCAGTTATACTGGCCTACCTCTACTACAAGGATTATACAACTAACAGCAGCCACTTCAGGTTTGATTGTAGTGAATACTGGCAGTTATACTACCTCTACTACAAGGATTATACAACTAACAGCAGCCACTTCAGGTTTGATTGTAGTGAATACTGGCAGTTATACCACCTCTACTACAAGGATTATACAACTAACAGCAGCCACTTCAGGTTTGATTGTAGTGAATACTGGCAGTTATACCACCTCTACTACAAGGATTATACAACTAACAGCAGCCACTTCAGGTTTGATTGAATACTAGTGAATACTGGCAGTTATACTACCTCTACTACAAGGATTATACAACTAACAGCAGCCACTTCAGGTTTGATTGTAGTGTAGATTATGAGGTTTGATACTGGCAGTTATACTACCTCTACTACAAGGATTATACAACTAACAGCAGCCACTTCAGGTTTGATTGTAGTGAATACTGGCAGTTATACCACCTCTACTACTACAAGGATTATACAACTAACAGCAGCCACTTCAGGTTTGATTGTAGTGAATACTGGCAGTTATACCACCTCTACTACAAGGATTATACAACTAACAGCAGCCACTTCAGGTTTGATTGTAGTGAATACTGGCAGTTATACTACCTCTACTACAAGGATTATACAACTAACAGCAGCCACTTCAGGTTTGATTGTAGTGAATACTGGCAGTTATACTACCTCTACTACAAGGATTATACAACTAACAGCAGCCACTTCAGGTTTGATTGTAGTGAATACTGGCAGTTATACCACCTCTACTACAAGGATTATACAACTAACAGCAGCCACTTCAGGTTTGATTGTAGTGAATACTGGCAGTTATACCACCTCTACTACAAGGATTATACAACTAACAGCAGCCACTTCAGGTTTGATTGTAGTGAATACTGGCAGTTATACCACCTCTACTACAAGGATTATACAACTAACAGAAGCTATGAATCACACAAAAGGTAATACCTCAACTTGTGACAAGCTGTTGAAATAGCCAAAGATAATATTGCGCAAAGACATGATTAATGACCGAAAGTCCGTAGACGTTTGATGCTCAATGCCATACGCGATATACCGGAACAGTCGTCAGATCATTCTTCATCATAAGATTACCAGACCAAAACGTCACGAAATCACGATAATCAATTCATTGTCCAAAAGACAACTCTTGCTAACCCGTTCTACTGTTTGCCCGCTGTACATATACAGTCAGATGTATCGGAGGTGGCACTAATAATTGGATTTCCTAACAGTAACAAAATAACATAAAAGTAAATGATCGTCCTCGATGAAAAGGGCAACACTGATAAAGAGCAAGGTCAAACTGACCAATGAAATGTACTTTCCTTGTTACTGCATAATGAATCTCTCTGAACTGTCGTAGAAATCCTGGCATCGGTATTTGTCTGACAATACAGAAAAGTGAACATGTCCAACCTGGCTTTGAGGGAAATATTTCGTCACCCTCTTTCGTTCTGACTTAACCCACAGCTGCTCACACAACATACAGATTGTATCAATTGTTACCTAGTACATACACTGTCAGTGTTGTGCAACCTGAATTTACAAAAAGACAGTTGGCATTCTGTCCACTAATGGGATACTACTCAGATGTGACTGTACCCAGGAGCGGACCCAGAGGTAAAGGTCCCTCCTCTCCCCCGAAAACAATTTCCCTGAGGATCATTTCCCCCTAACCTTTGGACTTAATGATATATGTGCAAACCCACAACCCCCTTTTTCCAAAATCCTGGATCCGACCCTGACTGTACCAAAGATGCCGCAGGCTGCAGGCTACCCATACACATATCACCCTAAAATCATGGTCTTGAATACTAGAAGGGTCATTGTTACTGTTGGTGCTGTTAGAATCCTACTCATAAACAAGCCCGTAGAAAGAGAAATGCTACTGCGGTTTGGTCAAGTATGTCACGTTTTAAAGTTTTTGATAGGCATTTAGAAGTTGGACGAACATGAATACATGACACGTTTATGATAACAACTTCTTTTAAATTTTAACACGACGTTTGAGTGCATTCGCCTGATGAAGGAATTAGCTCTGAAAGGTCGTGTGAAGAATAAAAAAGAAGTTGTTATCCATAAAATGTGTCATGTATTTATGTCACGTTTTGCTAGTATTCTAAAGTAGGTAAAAACAAATCGACAATATTCCGTCTGTGATTCCGTCCGATAAATGGTGTACATAGAATGTCATTGATGGTGAGTGTCCTTGCTGCCAGTGTGTAAACATTATCATCTGGGTGTCTCAAGAAGTGTCGTCATGGTAACGACCAACCACCATTATATGTGGTCAGTACAGGCGGTAAAGCATCTTCACAACCAGATGTACCATTGTTCGTCACAGACGTTGGTCCCAACAAGGTCTTCTTCTCCTGCCTGAATAACATCACATAAATACTTAAAGGGGTGTTTTGTTGTCACAGGAGACATTCATTTGATGGCAAAATGAAGTTCGATGCTACATGAATTATATATTATTTAGAAGAAAAATACTACGTGAACCAAATATCAATTATTGAAAATGTGTCGCGAGTATATGGAAGGCGCGATATATTTAGTGATAAAAATTCATTCCGCCTTGACAACGGTACAATAAACTGTATCGAAACGTCGCACTCTTGACATAAAGAAGTTGTTGCCCATAAAGTGTGTCTCTAGTGTAAAATGCATATAACCTTGCGGGAGAAAGCAAGTTAACACTTGAAACTTGACGTACCATTTCAAACCTTGATCTCCACATGAAGTATACCAGCATTATATAACCATGTCTTGTTTATTTCAGTGGTGAATACTTTCTTTTTATGCCAAAGGTTTAAATTCACATCTCACTCGAGTAAATAACGTGTTGATTCCCTCTTGTGAATCTCTTGTGCAATCAAGACACGTATAAAACTATCATAAACGGGTCAAAATATATTGATATTATATTCTGTCTCTGCTGTTTCCTGGACATTTCTCCGGGTTAGAACTGATCTTCAAGAACCCATGCTTGTCGTAAGACCCGTGAAGATCCGGGTTAGAATTGAACTTCAGCAACCCATGTTTGTCGTTAGACCCTTGAAGATCCGGATTAGAATTGATCTTCAGCAACCCATGCTTGTCGTAAGACCCGTGAAGATCCGGGTTAGAATTGAACTTCAGCAACCCATGCTTGTCGTAAGAGGCGACTAACGGCATCGGGTGGTCAGGCTCGCTGACTTGGTTGGCACATCCCATGGTATCATGCGTAGTTCGATGCCCATGATGATCACAGGATTGTCCGGTCCAGACTCGATTATTTACAGACCAAACCAACGTGTACATTTCACTGGGTGTTCCAGTGGACACATACAGCTCGTGTAACTAAGCTGCGCTGCCAACTATCTCATGACCGGGACTATGTGATGTAGGTCATGGTGAAGGTAAATGCGCTGTTACATCCAGTGTTTAAGGTTCATTGAAGGTCATACAACTGACGGTGAAACATTTAGCGAACCTGGAGCTCAGCGCTAGGCAGCAATATCTCAGGGGGTTCGAACCCCCTGAACCCCCCATTGGCTCCGCCAACGCAAAAAAATATTCAATGTGGTCTTAAGTCTGATTTTAAAAGGGGGTTGGGGTGGGATCCGCCAATGAACACAGAATCTAAAACAATTATAGGCACTGTTTCGTTTTTTAATTTGTAGCATTGTGATATATCATGTTGTGCAGTGTTAGTGATGGGGAAGTATTTATTCTGTTAAGTCTCATACCAAATGAATCTTTCACCCTGATTCGTGTGAACTGGTACATCTTCATTTCAGCGACATTGATATTGATTCAGCTAGCATATTTAACCAATGATACTCTTATCTATGCTAGGAATGTTTCAGATTCTGAAAAAAAAAAAATCTACTTTACTTTGAATGAGTTATGTCCAGCGTAAACAAATAGTGTATACTTGTGAACGAAACACGACCGAATGAATGTAGCGAATGTAGAGTTCCGTGAAGGTTAGAGCTCAACCCGGAGAGCGGAAGGTCGCGGGTTCGATCACCGACCGCGTCATACCAAAAGACGTTAAAATATGGTACTTGTTGGTCCCTGCCTGGCGCTCGGCATTAATGGGTACAACAAGGACTGGTCGACTCGGAGTCAGTATAATGTGTCTGAGTGGGGTATTCATGCTTCACTGCGGCATGGTATCTCAGTGAGCTAGCACTATAAAACTAGCTTAAATCTGGGCTAGTACAAGCAGCAGCACATGCACATACACACGCATGCCCGTCGTCATATGAGCGAAATTTTCTCAAGCACGACGATAAACCTAATATCACCTCACTACCAGTACTACTAAAGCACCACTATGACTGCTATTACTTTAGAACCACTATTAAAAGTACTACCGCCAGTATTACATCAGTACTACTACTAATACGAAGGTACTACGGCAACGTTTATTTCAGGACCGTTAAAGTATTACTACCACTAGTAATTCAGTACTAACACTAAAGCACTACTGTCACCAATTACTTCAGTAACACTGTTAATACTAAAGTATTACTACAATTATGACTTCAGTACAAATACTGAAGCACAAATATCACCCTTCCTTTAGTACTGCTACTGTGGAAATATAATGGGTACATCTATGCGTGATAAATGCCGAATGTTTGTGGAGGCTATGAAAGTCAAAGCACAGTATGGAAACATGGACCAATGTAGCCTTGGTGACCTGGTAAGGCTCACCTTTATGTAGGCTGGATATAGATATGTAAGAGTGTCTCCAAATAAACATTTTAGGCCAAAGTTGTTGAATTTAAATTATAAAATTATAAGTCTTCAGGATTTTTGCTATTTATAAAATACATAGAAGCTTAAGTGTGTCACGTGTCACAAACGCATTGGGGAAGTAGGGTAGGGGTAGGGAGAAGTTCTCATCTCACGCCGGTCAAATTGGTAGACGTCGATAACGGATGTATTTGAACATCGGTACATTATGACCCTGTCTGAGTCATTCCTAATAACTTGTTTATTGAAAACAAGGTCGAGGATACGGACTGGAAGTCTAAACGACAACCAAATAAAGTTAAACACACCATGAAACACAACATATTATTCCCAAACCGCTAAGATCAGCATTGTTGACATATCTCACTTTAGAAACCAACTGAAAAATATTCTTTTTGCAGATAATGATGAAAATAATTATTGATTAAAAAATATTCTTTTCTTTAAAAGAAGCCGTCTGATGACCGTTTATGCATACATTTTCCTAATTTCACAAACTCTCATTCTCTTCTCTCACATTATACAGGAATGAATTCTGATTGGTCAGTGGTATCGGATGGCTGTGAAGATGACACTATCAACGCCAAGGGATATGTTCATCTGAAACCTATTCTTTGTGAAACCGACCGTTCGTCTTGCTCTTCCACATACTAAGAGCTCTTGAATATGGTTGCGAAATCTGTTAAACTTGAAGCCCGAGGAAGCCTCAGGCTTAGTGTATTGTTGATGTAAGACTTGACATTTACGTTATGTTACGTCAAACCCAAGTTCCGGAGCTTTGTGTGTGAAACATGACCATAAGAGCAGTGTGAACTTTGTAATTTAACATTGCAGAGTTTACTCAATTTGCTCTAAGAAGGATTGTTTGAATAGCCTTGCTGAGTACCACAATAGACTGCTAAACGTGTGCCAGTGTATGCTGAAGCCCTAAAAAAACTTCACACTTGGAGAAATGAATTATAGTGAAAATGAGTCGTACAAGGTAGTTAATATGGGCGAATACCATAATGGCCAGTTCTAACCTGTTTCAACTGTGTTGAAGCATTCTGGATGCACATTTTCATGTGCCTTGCCACCAACATGTGAGCAGAATTTGCTGGTGATAAGCCTCCTGCCATTCCTTACAGGTGTTGACTGTGAACGTGCTATTGGCATACCGCGGGATGGCCAGTCTACCGTGGCTGCTGCACGTGCCATGAGATGCAGTAGACCGGCAATTGACAACCTGAGGACACGTGTGCATCAAACGGGTAACGACATGTGATGCCCCACGGCCACGTGTGATGTCACATACGTCATTTGCGTAATCGTGTTGCGATCGCAACGTCAACCAGTAACGCACTGTTTACGGGTCGCGTAACTACGCAAAACATACGTAACCGTAATGAGGCCCATGCTGGGCACAAATGCACCTGCAGATGACTAGTAAATTTTCTGCATACGTGGTAATAAACAAGCTCCAATACAGATGGCAAGTGCCAGTGAAATCAAAGCATGACCCCATCGTGCTACTGTTGACTGGATAGTGCACCAAGCGTACCTTAATGCCTAATTCTGTTTTAGTGTACGATCATCACGTCCATAACTTTTTATCCATGCCACTAACAACACACGTTGTCCTTTATGTGTATGTTTGGGACATAAATTAACACATGTAAAGTATCTTCTTTTGCTTAGTATATACAGTCTTCAAAAAAAAGAAATAAAAAAAGAAAAGAAACGCACAGGCGGTTCAGCAGTTCATTTCGATATATTTCGGCAGCAATCGTCGTTAAGAGAATTCCTTTGTTTGAATCCCGTTATTAGTATCGTGGCTTCCCTAAATGTGTTTGTAAACGTTTCTCGTAAACGTTTATAATTTCGTGGCTTTCCTTTCATCACAAATGAAAACTATAATGAAAAGTCCATGTATAATTTTTTTCAACGTAACGCACTTGCAATGTGTCGCAACCTTGAGTACAGACCTCGACTATAAAAGGCCAAACCACATTCATCATTTTTTAGGTGCCTGGGCCACGAAGAATTTCCGACCAAACCATCAGAAATCGTCTGAGAGAATAGGGAATTCGAGCATATCGGCCAAAACTTGGACCTGTCCTGACACGACTACACCGACAACCACGTGTCCAATGGTGCAGCAGGGTACAGGCATGGAACCCGGGGAACTAGCGACGCGTTTGGTTCAGTCGCGTTTCCTCCTGCAACGACGGGATGGGAGACAACGTATCGACGTCGACACGAACGTTTTGCGCCGAACTGCGTTCGACAGGTGGACCGATTTGGTGAATAACGCGTCATGCGACCTCACCCCTCCTACTTTATAAGGGCCAGAGGGAGCTGTTTCAAAACAACGCTCGACCCCCCACAGCTCGTGTAACAGGTGCCTATCTCGCCAACGCAAACGACAACGGCCTTCCAAATCACCTGATCTGAACCCGATGGAGCATCTATGGGACGAACTTGATCGACGTGTCCGTAAACGTCACCATCGCCCTCTGAGACATGCCGAACTTGCCAACGCGTTGCAGGAGGAATGGCGAAGAATTGCGACCACTTCCAAGGCAGTGCCGAGTAGTCACGGCTGCAAGGGGTAGTGTCACCAGGTACTGTCCTGAACGCCCCCTTGTTTCCACACACATGTGTACTGAGTGAACTGAATTAATGCTGACAATGACAACAATTAAGTACGTTTAATAAATTTCCTTATTTTGGGCCGGGGCGTTTCTTTCTATCTTTTTTTTTCTTTAAGAGTTTATATTTTTGGACATAGTTACCCTTAATCTGAAGGCCTTCGCAGCTTCGTATTGTGGGTGTTTGTTTTTTCAAACTTTTGACGTACTCCAACGACTCAGCTGCTTATATACACTCCTTTGTTGCTGTTTCTCAAGAAACTTTTTTCTCGAATTTCTAATTGTCAATATAGTCGGTAGAATCTATGTTTTAAGACCAGGTTTAAGAACGGGCTCATTCATTTTACAAGCCAGCGAATACGAACATTAAGCCATTTAGAAGTTGGACGAACATGAATATTGATAGCAACTTCTTTTGATTCTTTATTCGACGTTTCACCTGATGAAGTAGCACGAATTATCCCTGAGACGTTGTATAAAGAATAAAAAGAAGCTTTTATCCATGAAACATACCATGTCTTCAGTACTCACCTGTAATGTTTATACACAATTTATGCATTAGCTTAGAGTTTGGCCAGTGTAAAGCGGGTATGCCAAAACTTGTACAGATGTGTGATATTGATGGTCGTTACTTCCATTGTATGGAAGTAATAATTATTATAAGTAACAGTTAGTGGTCGCCATTGCTACATCTTATATCACAAGGCCAGGTGTTCATTCAGCTAATTTGAATATGCTCAGTATATGGATCAAAACTCGAGAGAGATAGTATTGTCGATCAGTTTATACACTGGAATTGGTTAGGAGTAAAATATATCTAACCATGGCTTAAGAACATGACAGGATAAAATTCATTATTACACGATGCTACCATGGTGACAAATACCTACCATGTACATATTCATATAAAACATTATCAAATATATAGGTGATAAAAGTGGGGCGTTATTACCTTCAACTGTCCTGAATATTACCACAAACAGAATTGTAAAGATTCCAAAAGAAAATGCCGACATCTTGTGACAGCGTGTAATGGTGACTTCAGCACTGCTTCCTGTCCCACAGATGTGTTGACAACTCTGTCTTCTCCGTCCACGCATCCCTAAGCACACTGCCTCGACGGCATATCGACGACACGGGCTCCCACAATAGAACAGGTTGATCCAGTCCTTGGTACAACGACGTCGATGAACGTCACCACAGTCTACATATGAAATGCCTTGACGCCGGGGAGATATTGACTGCATTTCGATGCTTCTGTGAATATTGATTGTTGTCTGTGCTTGATGTTAGCAACAAGACCGGTTGGCAATGAATAATTATAAAGGTCTACACTGGATGATTGAAGTCTCCAAGGGTTTGCAAATGGAACTGTATTTACACAAAGAAACAACCTAATGCTACATAATGGAATATTTTAGACAAAGAGTTCCTTGAAACTGGTTTAATAAGCCATACATTAACACCGTCACAAAGCAGGTTGATGTTGCCTATTCTGTTTCATACAAAACACATAACGAAAGTTAGGATTCATGTTTATTTTCACCGCATTGAGGATATTGGACATTAGTATCCATTTCGGACATTGTTTTAGTCTGGTGTGGCATAGAGAAGCCATGTTGTTTTTAAGACAGCATTGTCATTATCTAAATCATGCATATTTAATCCTATTTTCTTAAAGTTTGTTCCACAACTTTCGTACAGCCATCATTTTTCGCCAGGATATGCATGATCTCTGATTCATATAAGTTTCATCGCTATTTTGCCTCCTACACCGAATGGAGTCGGGAGGTAGGGGAGACTGGATATTCCCTGGGGTTTACAATTATACTTTCCTAACGTCAGTGTCGTTAACTATTCTCACGTGGCTACAACGACGTGACTGCAAGCACTAACTCCCTCTGACGCCCACTGTGGTAATGTATGTACCACTGCATTATAAATGTGGTTTTTCTGGTGTCTATCCATACGTTCGAAACCCAAGCCGTTAGTCCTCACAGGTACCCAAACATCCTGATTGTAACGTCTATTTTGTCTGAACCAGAGCTTTGCAAATTGAGTTCTGTGAAACTACTATTACATATTCACACAATGTGCAGTTGTGTAACACATGGGCGTTCAATCATATATCGCTACATTGTGCATGTTGCTCGCCCTGCTAATCATCGACTCAGGGTGCCGTGCCTTATACCTTTAAATGATCTCACTTTACATGGGAAACTTTCAGGGAAAACTTCATTTATTGACCTATAGGGTTCGAAATGGTAAATCATACACAAAGAATTCTGCAGCAGGTGCATTGATGAAATGATGTAGGTGAATTACCTTCTTCTGAAATTTCCATATGAACTAGAAACAAACCAGGGAACCTAACTCAGCGGTTCCATCTCCAGATCTCTGAGTAAAGGTTCAGAATCAAAGGGAAGTCTCTTACGAATGTGGAAATGGTTTTATCGCATCAATTAGCGTTAGTTTCTTTTTGTTTAGAGAAAGTGTGTTTGTCTGGTGTATATTCACTCTATTATACCACTACATGTGGGTCATTCAAATAGCGGGGCGGTAGGGTAGCCTAATGGTTAAAGCGTTGGCTCGTCACGCCGAAGACGCGGGTTCGAATCCCCACATGGGTACAATGTGTGAAGCCCATTTCTGGTGTCCCCCGCCGTGATGTTGCTGGAATATTGCTAAAAGCGGCGTAAAACCAAACTCAGTCAGTCAGTCAGTCAGTCAGTCAAATAGGTCGTATTTACACTAGTATTTCCCTCTCAAGTTCATTGGAGATGAACTCGTAAATGATGAGGGTGAGAGAGAAACCAATCCAGCAAATGATCCACGGGTCGTATGTCGCGACACACTGAAAGGATAATGCCAGTTCATATGGTATGGCTTCATCTAACTATCGTAACACGTACATTATGAGCCAATGGGAAAGAGGTGAGATAATGTAACAAAAAGCACATATGACATATTTCATATTATCTTACGTGAGGGTGATTTGTGAAGAAATCAAAATGGCGCATTTGTTGAGGTTATACATCCGGGTTCATTGTTCAAGTCAGTATGTGCATGTGTAGTAAGTCATTAGCCTGTATGTGGCGGAGTGACATACATGTGTAGTATGTCCGTAGCCTGTATGTGGCGGTGTGACACATATGTGTAGTATGTCAGTAGCCTGTATGTGGCGGTGTGACACATATGTGTAGTATGTCAGTAGCCTGTATGTGGCGGAGTGACATACATGTGCAGTATATCAGTAGCCTGTATGTGGAGAAGTGACACATATGTGTAGTAAGTCAGTAGCCTGTATGTGGCGGAGTGACATACATGTGTAGTATGTCAGTAGCCTGTATGTGGAGAAGTGACATACATGTGTAGTATGTCAGTAGCCTGTATGTGGCGGTGTGACACATATGTGTAGTATGTCATTAGCCTGTATGTGGCGGAGTGACATACATGTGTAGTATATCAGTAGCCTGTATGTGGCGAAGTGACATACATGTGTAGTATGTCAGTAGCCTGTATGTGGCGGTGTGACACATATGTGTAGTATGTCAGTAGCCTGTATGTGGCGGTGTGACATACATGTGTAGTATGTCATTAGCCTGTATGTGGCGGTGTGACACATATGTGTAGTAAGTCAGTAGCCTGTATGTGGCGGTGTGACATACATGTGTAGTATGTCAGTAGCCTGTATGTGGCGGAGTGACATACATGTGTAGTATGTCATTAGCCTGTACGTGGCTGTGAGGCGGTGTATGTGGCGTGACATACATGTGTGACATATGTATGTAGTAAGTCAGTAGCCTGTATGTGGCGGTGTGACATACATGTACGTGTGTAGTAAGTCAGTAGCCTGTATGTGGCGGAGTGACATACATGTGTAGTATGTCAGTAGCCTGTACGTGGCGGAGTGACATACATGTGTAGTATGTCAGTAGCCTGTATGTGGCGGTGTGACATACATGTGTAGTATGTCAGTAGCCTGTAGCCTGTACGTGTGGCGGTGTGACATACATGTGTAGTATGTCAGTAGCCTGTACGTGGCGGAGTGACATACATGTACATGTGACATAGTATGTCAGTAGCCTGTGACACGTGGCGGAGTGACATACATGTGTAGTATGTCATTAGCCTGTACGTGGCGGACATGTGAGTCATACATGTGTGACATATGTGTAGAAAGTCAGTAGCCTGTACGTGGCGGTGTGACATACATGTGTAGTATGTCAGTAGCCTGTATGTGGCGGAGTGACATACATGTGTAGTATGTCAGTAGCCTGTATGTGGCGGTGTGACATACATGTGTAGTATGTCAGTAGCCTGTATGTGTAGGTGTGACATACGTGTGTAGGTCATCAAATGTCCAGACATTGTATTTAGCAGATCAATAGCTCGTTCACTTACAGCTTCTTCTTGTTGTTTGTATTCCTTTCAATACATTCTTCATTTATTCATGCAATCTGTTCAGAACAACATCAATCAATATTGTCTATCCCGGATGTCCACGGCTCACGAGGGCAGCAAGTGGTCATTTTTTGTTTCCTGGTTTAATGTATTTCAGCAGCCTCCTCAGACGTTGATAGTTGTTGATTGTGTCACTTTCTAGATTCCAAAAATGCCAAAACTGGTCCCCCATGGAGACCCAACTGGCGTAATGGCTACCTTGAATCTACAATATGTAGTGGCCCTTCCCGACAGAGATGGAAATGATTGGCGCACTTTTTGTTTCAATGACATTGACTCCTGTAATATTTGGGATTACACTTTCTTTGTAAAGTACAGATTCTAGTACTTTTGTTGGGTTGAGCCCCATCCGGGATTCGAACCCATACCCTCAGCGTCAACTGGTAGTCTAGACTGCGGGCTTTGTGTACCCCCCCTGATAAGTGTTAATTGGCACACGGCCGAAAGCTATGATTACACAATGCCATTTAGATAGTGGTCAAATGTACTGAAACATCTGTTATAGTTGGGATTACACTCTCTTTGTAAATGGCATTGTGTAATCATGACCTTGACTCCACGACACAGCCCAGAAACAGACGTGTTCTGAAATATACTGTATGGGGACGAGTTGGGTCCCTTTAGCAGTCCCTTTTGACTGGATTACGTGTGAAGGTTGTCAGCGCCAAACCATGTTTCATGGTTTCACCAGAGTGGTAAACGTCTGTGACACGCATGACACCGGCACTTTGCTTCTACATCAAGGTAACACGCTCTGACATTAGGGGAGTCATTGTGAAACTCAACTCACTCACGTTGACTTGTATGTGCCACGGCAATCTACCCTGCTGGTTGGGCGGTGGGGTAGCCTAGTGGTTGAAGCGTTCGCTCGTCACGCCGAAGGCCCGGGTTCGATTCCCCACATGGGTACAATGTGCGAAGCCCATTTCTGGAGTCCCCCGCCGTGATATTGCTGGAATATTGCTAGCAGCGGCATAAAACCCAAGTCACTCACTACCCTACTGGTAAAACGAGATAGATAGATAACCTGCCCTCATACAGTGTGATCTGGACTGTACTGCTGGTGTATCGCACCATTCTCAACACGTCTAACACCCACTGGACGTCATCCGTGTATTAACACTGACGGTGATCAATAAGCTTCAATCTAAAAATATTATATGCAAGCTTGCATGGTTCAGTTGGTCGATTAAAGACGACGTCATACCATATTTTAAAGACGTGTCAAGCAGTAGCAACATCCACGACAAGGATGTGAGGGTCCTAACCGATTTGAAGGCTGGTGGTTTGCAAGTGTAAACAGTCTTTTTTCCCGGGTTGCTTTGGTAGAAACAAGGCAAACATTTCATTGTGGACAATACAAACATTCGTCGTTTATTGAAACATGAACCAAAATACCATGAGCAGTATCCAACCAATTTGGATCCCTATTTACCAAATTCATTGTAAATATGACGCAGTAGCATAGTCCATGTGTCATGTTCTGGGTAATATAATGCATAAGCTGAAACAGAGGAAACAAAACCGGAAAATACCCTTTATGTCCCTAAAACCCTTCGTGTTTGAACTGTTTGAACAACACCTCACATTAACGGATTGATCTGAGAACCTGGTAAAAGTGTCAATGCAAATAATCAGTCTAGTGATATGTAACGATTCTCTCACAATACACCCAGACAATGGTTAGCAATCACCGGGATAATTCAAACTTTATTCGTTGGATGATTATGCTGTATGGTTTATTGGTGTCTCAGGCTACAGATGGTTGATTATAGTCTCACCTCACCTATACATAAAAGTATATTAAGTAATTAAAATAAGCCACTCCTTTTGGAGTTATGGGAGACTAAACATTAAAATGTACAAATTAAATTTACTATAAAAAAAAATAATGAAAAAACACAACTAAAATTGATAATATGTACAGGTAAAAGGTTAAAAACACAATAAATACAAAATATCCTTAGGTAAATTTAAAATGGCTTTGCAGGTCTTGGCACTGACATGAACAACATTTGGGCTGGCCAGGATCAAACTTAACTTAACATGATCCAAGGCAACAATTCCTTTCTACTGAGTTACTTACCTGTGGTAGAAATAGAGGAGACCAGTGAACACTCCTCGTCTCTTTCATCCTTAGATTTATGCATGAACAGTTAGTGCAGCCAACTAAAACAGTTAATACTTCATTTTTCAAGCAATGTTCCAGCAAGTTTGGTGTCAACATTTCATGACATTTGGGGAACAAACTTTCTATTTCAAAGTTCACCACACGTGTATTCGATGAAGTTTCAACGTTCTGAACCTAGTATCGGTTTCTGTAAGCAAAAAATGTGAAATGCTATTCTTTATTTTCAATATTATGTTCCCATGTTTGTCCACGTGATCGCTTCACTTGTTAGGGACGGTGGGTAGCCTAGTGGTTAAAGCGTTCACTAGTCTCTCCGAAGGCCCGGTTTCGACTCTTCAGACTTGTTTTATTCAAAGAAAGACATTCGCGGATTTCCTTTGATGTATTCAACCACAAAATCGATGGTTCATTCCAAATTGTGTATGTTAGCGCGCATGAATAGTTTTTAAAAACAGATTCAAATGGTGACAGCTTTTGAAGATATGCCATTGCTTGGTTTTTTTTCGTTAGAAGTTAATACGATGCTGTTAATATCGATTTACAAACCAGCTTCTGTAAGCGTTCAATTGGTTGGTTACTATGTACTGAGAGTATTTGTGTCCTTTCTACTAAGGTTACTTTGTGCAAGGTTGAAAAAACACATTTAAGTCACGGGTTACATACGTCATTAGAAACTAAGTGTAAGAGTTTGTAATCGATATATCTGGAATAAGTCACCAATCTTGTCCAGCACAGCTTGTCTCCCTTGTCTTTGCCTCAGGCTGTGATATAGGTGCTACCGGTCATCGCCAACAGATCAATAGGACAACATTCGACTTCATGTCGCTGTTGGCTAGCAGCAAGTTGTCAAGCGTCATCTGCTTCACAGAGGCGTCAATAAGACAGGAAGACACTGCCACTTCCGGGTATACTCAGCCTGGGACAGGGCGTCAGTTTCACACCAGTCGTTTTTATCTCATTGACTGTAAATGTACCATATTTTACTTCACGATTCGTTTAACGTTAACAGTTTTAGTAAATTCCTAGTCATATCTACTTGTGTATACTGATACGTGGTCCTCCAGTTGAAGCTGTAGCACAGGTGATGGCAGCAATCGATCTACTGACAGTCTGAGAACACTTACACATTGGTATACTTTTAACAGTATCATTACAGATATTTACCGACACTTATAGTATGATTAAGTCCTCTTTCCCAAAATATGTTGAATAAACTTGTGTTTATTCTTGGTAAACGATGTGATCAATCACCTCATAATATTATCAGCACATCTTTTGGTGCAACCGACAGCCTATTTAACTCTCCATCCTCCAGGCTTCCAGGAACCAACGACTGAAATACCATCAGACCATAGCTCTGTGATCAACTACCAACCAGTTACCTAATGTACAACGACCTGCGATACGAACTGTGAGTATGAAAACGTGTATTGTCCTGTATAATTGTATTGTATTTCATTGTATTGTTTACATTGTGTTAAATGATATTGTATGCAGGGTATTTGTATCTGTATGTATGTATGTGCGTACGTAATTTATGATTATAATATATGTGTATTTTATGTATGTATGTATGTATGTATGTATGTATGTATGGATGGATGGATGGATGGATGGATGGATGGATGGATGGATGCATGTATGTATGTACTGAACAAGAATAGAAACTTTACACATGTATTTTCTGAGGTGGAAAAAGTATCCAATGCATATTTAGAAATATTGTACAGTCGGTTAACATTATCAATAAACATTCGCTGCAAGACAGCCAAATTTTTCACCAAATTCCTTTATTGCACTTGCAGATTGAAAAACATAAAACTTGGTGTTACCCCGACAAATTTGCAATCAATCAGGAAATTGTTTGTTTGTGCGGCTGAAGGTTATTGTTTCATACAGGAAAACACTTTAAAATTGCAATAATTTGAAAATCGTTGAAATGCCAAGACTGTCCAATCAGGACCGGGAGCGCGCCATTGGTACGCTGAACGCTGGACAGTCTGTCACGGATGTTGCTCGCGCCTTTGGCTGCAGTAGACAGACAATTCATAACCATTCCATGTTAGCTTACTTCCTCAACCTGTCTGGGTTCTATTCTGCTTCCACCGACAATGTTTGTTCGGAAAAGTGTCCTTCATTTGGACAGAAACGTTATAATGTGAATACTGTGACCGTTGATGTCCTTGCTGATGTGAATACGTTAACGTATTAACGTGCAACCATAGCCAGGATTGAAGATCTCCTACACAACAACGACAAGGTTCATGGTGCGTACGAACAGTTGGAATCTTTGTTAACTTGAGAAATGGATGATAAGCTAACTTCGTATACACAAGACTTTAAGAAAAGAAACAAAAGTTTTCGTAAACCATATTGGTGCGAGGATCTTCAACAACACTGGAATAAAGTTTCTTCGAGTGAACATGGTTGGTTGAACTGTACGGGTGGACCCAACATTAAACGTCGTCTTAAACAAGTATGCTGTGAACACCGGAAGAGATTTGACCGTTTGAACAGAAGATACAAGAGGAAGTATCAACTCTCAAAGCAACAGAATCTCCTTGATAAACCTGAGTCAAGCGATCGGAACTTCTGGAAAGAAATCGGGGAAATAGGTAGTGAAAGGAAACCGTTTGTGCCAGTGGAGGTGAGTACAGAGGACGGAACTCTACGCTCTGATACGCCGACAGTGTTGAACAAGTGGAAATCTGACTTTGAATCTATATGCAGTGAGAATAACGAGGGTTTTGATGACGCTCACCGACTGGAGGTCAAGTCGGAGCTGGACAGGATAAACTTAACAAACACGCTTACAGATGATGATACAACAGTTAATGAGCCTGTTACTAAACATGAAGTATTGAAAGCCGTACAGAGAGCCAAGTTAAAGAAAGCAGCAGGAATTGACACTATCCCGGCCGAAGTGCTAAAAAATGGACAATGTGTCGATATTTTATATCAACGCTATAATGTGTGTTTCGAGAAAGGCATTGTTCCGGATAAATGGAAATCCAGTGTTATACAGCCTATTACGAAAGCAGACACTAACGCCCGTATTCCGTCATCATACAGAGGAATACGTCTTTGATCTGTACCGTGCAAATTGTTTTGTGAGATGTTAAACCAAAGATTATCAACATGGCTTGAAACAGAAAATTATATTGTAGGGGAACAAAACGGATTTCGGAAGAAAAGAACTTGTTTGGATCACCTCTTTACTTTACACTCACTCCTCAAGGCCAGATTAGATGCAAAACAACAGACGTATACATGCTTCATGGGCTTTCAGAAGGATTTCGATGACGTAGACAGGTCATGTTTATGGCTTAAACTGAGGAAAGCGGGAATTAACGGTAAAATGTTCAGGACAATCCAGCCGTTGTATGACAATGTGAAAAGTGCTGTGCGCGTGAATGACCTAATGACCCCGTTTTTCGACGAGCCAATCGGAGTTAAGCAAGGGTGTCTGATGTCTCCAACTTTGTTTGTCCTATATATTAATGATTTAGCTATAGACGTTAACAATCTGGGAGACGGGGTGATGATGGACAATGTAAGTGTTTCCATATTACTCTACGCTGATGACGTGGTACTTCTAGCCCCGACAGAGGACAAGTTACAACGTATGTTGAACCTAGAGAGAGAGAGAGAGAGAGTCTTTATTTCCTCCAGTAGTTACCGAAGATTACAAACAAAAACATCATATTATATTACAACACGTACATGAATATTAATAATTGGATGTTTAGAGATATATGTACAGAAACTTATGACAAGAAGAGAATCATTCTGTATAACAGTTCACAAGGTGAGGTTTCAGGTCATATACATACAAAGAAAAGCGTAACAGTATCGTTTCCCATAGTGTTGAATCTATAGAGTTATAAAAGTCGTTTTCTGCTCCGAAGAGAAATGACAACATATCTTGTTCACCTTGCATTTCAAATATTACGTAAGTTTCAACATCAAGTTTATCAATTAAGTATGCAAAGAAATCATTTCGTTGTTGTATTAGGTTTTCACAGTGGAGAAGTATGTGGAAATCATAGTCAAATGTTTGTTTATTACAAAGAGCACACTCTTTCGAGATTTTACCTCTTGATAATATTTTGACACAAAATTGCAAGGAATATTTATAATTAGGGTGTTTATATGCCAGTTGCCAGAAAGTATGGTAAGAGAGTGTAGTATGAGTTGTTGCATAAAATGACATGCTTGAACGATAGAGAGTTTGTGATCGCCATAATTGTTCTTCATAACTATGTACAGTAGCATTTACAATTCTTCTCCATACCCGTTTTGGAGGAAATATGCCTTGAGCAATTAATTGTCAACAAATGTATTTAGATTATACTTTTCAGATATTGATAAAAGATCATCACAGATGTTGTTAGATTTTACTGAAGTTGCAATAGCAGCACAAAAGATATGTTTTGCAAAGTTGTTACACTCAGTGTTACATAGTCGCCCAAGAAATAGTAGTTTACATTTATCGATATACCCAGTTAGTGACCATAATCCCAAATTTGCAATGGTAGATATTGATGATGACCTCTTATCAAGACCTTGCACAAGACGAGCAAAGTATCTTTGTGTTTGTTCAAAGGTGTCAGCCTGTTGGACTTTGATGTTTGGTAATACTTCACAGCCATAGAGACTAGTTTTAAGAATCATTCTGAGCCATATTTTAACACAAGTGATTGGATGTAGGTCAGAATCATTCAGTCCAATAGATCTAAGTGAGTTTACATTCTGTCTTGCTTTCTGACAATACTTTTCACTTCTAGTTTTTGTTGAGAGGTTACTTGTAAAGAGTACACCCCATATACGGTAGATTCTGATAAGGGATTGGGATGTTACCAATGCTACAGTGGACGTTTACATCATAGCCTTTTCTTTTGCTAAAAACGATGATGGTACTTTTGATGGGTTATATGTTAGACGCCATTTAGTAGCGTATGAAGAGACAATATCCAGTGATACCTGTAGGCCATTAGGGATGTGCTTATGAGTGTAGTATCGTCAGCAAGCAAGACAGCTGGAACGTCCATACCAAAGACACGGATACCACAGCCAGCTTCTCTTAAAGATGTAATTAGGTCATTAATAAAATGAGAAAACCAAGAGGATATAACCCTCCCTTGTCCAACACCTTGTTTGACCAAGTACATATCTGACCTCTCGCCGTGGTATGCAACAAATGATTGGCTATTGGTGTAACAGTGATGTAACAGTTTCCATGTATTACCTCTAATACCAAGTTCATGAAGCTTATAGAATAAACCATCATGCCAAATTCTGTCGAATGCTTTTGCATTGTCGAGAAAGGCTGTAAAGACAGGGGAATCTCTATGGTTATAGTATTGTATACTCTCCATGAGAGTAAACACAGACATTATGGCTCCATGCTCTTTCGAAATCCAAATTGTAACTTGTCAGGGAAAGTCCGGATTTGATTTAAGCAATTTATTTTCAATTCGTTTGAGCAAGAGCTTTTCAAATAATTTACCAAGGCAAGATGTTAGTGTGATACCTCTGTAGTTTCGAGGGTCGGTTTTATCATTTTACCTTTGTATATTGATATTACCATTCCAATCCTATATTCGTATGGGACATATTGAGATTCAATCATATGATTGAATAGTTTACATACATAATTAATGAATACATCACCTGCATATATGATATGCTCGTTTGTAATTTTGTCGGGACCTGGGATTTGTTTTTGCTAAGAGACTTAACAGCATCCTTTACCTCATCAAATAGAAAGTCTCTGTCTAGTTCCTCATCATAATCCTCAGTGCTGCTATTGTCAATTTTCTTAACCATTTGAGATATGTGATTTTGAAATCATCATCAAATGTTTCTGACTCATGTGGTTGACCTAGGTCGGTATAGTATTTGCCCCATATTTTACATACTTCAGATGGCGTTGAGCCGCTCTCGCCTCCGTAATCAAGTGTAGATACATTTGTAACTACTGACCGTTGCTTTCGGACAGTTTTGTAGAAAGTGTTTACGTCCAATTCAGCAGATAATTCAATTTCTTTAAACATTTCTTTTTTATGGGATCTTTTTGATTTCCGAAGCAGACATCGGAATTTTCTTTTCTCATCTTTATAGGTCAAACGTTGTTCAGAGTCATGTTCGCGAGGTTTACCGGAGTTTATCCATGCACGCCTAGCTACTCGCATATCGTAGTGAGCATCATTTAGGCAATTAGATTTCCAAAAAGGTTTTAGGTATGGTTTGTATCAGACTGGTGTGCGAAATGGCGCCTTAATATCAACCAAAAGAAAACTAAAGTTGTTCACTTCAGGAATACATCGAGGCAGAGATCAACGTTCATATTCTCGTGTGATAATAAACATTTAGACTCTGCAAATGCTTACAAATACCTTGGTCTATGGTTTGAGGAACATCTGAATATGAAAATCGCCAAGAGTGCTGGCCGCGCCTTATCTCTTCTTATCTCAAAGTATTACAAGCTCGGAGACATGGTATACAACGTATTTACCAAACTGTACGAAGCGATGGTTCAACCGAGTTTACTGTACGGAGCACCGATCTGGGGACTGTATGGCTACATTGAAATCAACACTATCCAGAACAAAGCGTGCAAGTTCTTCCTTGGTGTCCAACGTTCAACGTCTAACTGTGCAGCGAGAGGTGAAATGGGCTGGTACTCATGTTTAACCAAACAGAGTAGTGCTCTCACGAGTTCAAAATTTGGGACTCGAGTACTCGAGGGGTCAGACCCGACTCGGACCCGAGTACCCGACAATTTGGATGCTTATCAGAAACCAACATTCAAGCATACACGTAGTTGTTCCAACTCCCAATCTACGAATAATGCAACATGTATATGTGAATCCAAACGTTTTTGAATAAAGCAATTGATATTCAATGTCAATGAAAGTATCTATTACCTTTTATTATTGCAAACAGCATGTGAAGGCAGCGTAAGTGTCACTGTGACCCAGTTCTACGCGATCAATAATGTGATTAATATTCATGAGCTGGGCCTGTAAATGCTGTAAAATGTCCGGGAAAAGAAACCAATCAATGTACTTCTCTTTTTCATTTGGTTTTAAGTTTGACTGCGCTTTCAAGGTTATCTAATATTAATATGTCGTTGCAGTTATGACATATTAGCAACTTTTAAACATTCACATAGACGATAAGTCACATAATCAATTAACCTAAATTACGGTTAAAATGCGGCAAAACACGTGCGCAAGCTGGAAGATACATACATAGACACAGCATTCATTGATCGACTATAGAAATTAAAGAATATGTAAAACAGCATTGATGTTTATTTGAGACTTCTTATAGTGAAAACGTTTTGGTTTCAAACTAAAGACTAACCATTTATTGAGTAACACTACGCTGTATTTCTTTTTCCGAAACTCTGCTGAACGGAGATCACGTCAATGGTATTTATTGTGATTGAAACTTTCACTATTTAGGATATAGGTCTCCAAGTGTGAATGTTATTTGAATGCTTATGTATGTGTTGATTGTTGAATATGTAACACTGAAATACGCTGGATAAGAACGACTGTATATCTATGTAGAAAACAAGTTGAACATAGGTAGTGGGCAGTTATACAGCCGTGAGTGGCTACGCTTGTCCACGCGTCCGTAGTTAGGGCAACGGCAGGTACTGTTTTGAGTACTGATATTTTGTTCTCCTTGCAAATTTCATACGACTTTATGAGGTAGTTGTGAATTGTCGTGGTACATGGGACCTGGTAATTTGGGTTCAATGGTTCACAGAAAGCCCTGACTCACCCCCCCCCCCCCTTTTAACAAGGCTTAATGGTCGTATATCCTTAACGTACATAAGCATTGCTTTTTGCGTAATACCTTCATACCATTTCCTGTCAACAGGCTTGCGACTTTTGATATCAAAATTACCAAACTGCCCCAGCGTTGCGTGCTGAGCTTGTTTTCTGTCTACAGTGCTTATTTGCGGGTGCTTGCAGGACAAATGCTTGCGCATTGAACTTCTTGCACTACCTGCGTAACTAAGAGAAACGCCACAAAGACGGCATTCCGTATTTTGGCCACTAAATCAAGATCAAAATGCGTCCAGACATTGCATCTTTTTCTCACGATCATCCATCTTGATTGCTGAGACGTTTAGAGTTATCTCCCCTGCGAGTCCTAGAGGCCCTTCAATTGGTCTCGAGTCCTGCTTTACCCGACTCGGCCCCGAGTACCCGAGTACCCGAGTACGTGAGAGCCCTAAAACAGAGACTGGAATGATTTCGTTACTTCATAAAGCTCCACAGAATCGAAGATGACAGACTGCTTCATGGCGTTTTAAACTAAAGTAAACGAAGAAAAGAGTCCTTTTTTAACACTGTTTTAAAGATATGTAAATCTCTCAACATACATGATGTCATTTGTTCACGAGGCACAGTTAAACAGGTTACATCTACGATATTTAAAGAACTCAAGAAAATTGACGAATCCTGCTGGTTTGCAGAACTGTGGAACGATATAAGAAACCCGCAAAATGGAAATAAACTTCGTCACTACCGTTTGATTAAAAAATATTTGGTACCTGAATTATATGTTCAAACGATTATGTTAAGACAGCTAAGAAAATACACTGCAAGATTAAGATGCGGAAGCCTCCCCCTATATATAGAAACAGGCCGACACACCAGACCCCCCACCCCTTTAGAGTTAAGACTTTGGAAATTTTGTACAGATGTTGAAACTGAAGTTCATTTTATCTCTGAAGGTAAATTTCATGATGTGCTGCGTAATAACCTTAGTCTTTACCTTTACCATGCTGAGGGGCCTACAGATCTCTTTATCATATTGTTAACTGAAACTAACCCCAAAAATATTAAATGCATTTGTACTGTAATTAGAACCATGTATTTTAGACGTCAATTTTTTTCTGTGATTTTATAAGAGTGTCACATAGCCAAAAAATGTATGGTTGTTAAGATTTTTTACTTATGCTATAATCATGATTTTATATTGTGACACTTTAATAAATTATTCTGTCTGTCTGTCTGTCTGTCTGTCTGTCTGTCTGTCTGTCTGTCTACAAGCTGATTGTTAAATACACTAGACGCCAAAAGAAACGTTACCCCCTACCTTTATGAATTACTGAAAAATTATCAAAGATATTTTAGAAGGTTTTAGTTTACAAGAAAGCTTAACAACACAGTTTTATACAAACCATAAAAAAAAATTCTCAAATGCATTCATATTTGGGTGGAGAGTTAAATTGTCCTATTTTCGTCCATGACAAAATAAACCAATAATAGTGATTTGATGTCCAAAAGAAAAGTCACCATTTTTCAACTATTAAAACAAGAAACAACTGTTGTAGAGTGTGTAGAATTGTAAACTAATCATTGCTATGATTTCAGTCCTTTAAATCATTTCTTCTGATTTGCATGAGTGAAAACAAGTACCACGTGACTTTGATATTGTGAAAACAAATTCAGGAACATCTAAAATTATCTTTGTTAACATTTTTGCTTGCAAAGTAACATTTTTCCATTTTCTGTTTACACATAGCAATATCAATCGCCAAAACGCAGAAATATTCAAGCAGTATTTCACATGTAGAACGATTTTATAGGGTATGAAGAGAGCCTAGATGTAATATACAAGTACAAGATGTATACAATTATTAACAGCTGAAGAGAGAGAAAGAGCCATTGGGATGGGGCAGATGGGGGTCGACATACAATGCTGTTGCCAACGCCCTCGAATGTCACCGTATCACGGTTATCAGACTTATTCAGGGCTTCAGACAGACTGGGATCACCGTAGACAGACCAAGAAGTGGACGTCCACGCATCACAACGCCAGCTGAAGATAGGTACTTCCGTCATAAAGGAAGGAGGGTAACGGTTTTTTTGGCGTTTAGTGTATATAGCTCACCCCACGCTCTGACAAGACAACAGACAACAAGCATGAACAGCCAATGGCTGTGACTAATGTTATCATCTGGGAGGGTAAGAATTCGGTTTATCCTCATTTTGCCACCACCGTGAAATGGAGTACCAGCAACTGTGTATATACAAGCACAGGGGTCATGTCCAAATTACTCACAGCAGCAAGTGGGTGAACTGAACTCAGGCTTAATGAGCATCCATGATAATGTTAACGGTGCTCACTTGTGAATGTCGAGTTCATTCCTAACAGTTGGGGGCGGTGGGGTAGCCTAGTGGTTAAAGCGTTGGCTCGTCACGCCATAGACCCGGGTTCGATTCCCCACATGGGTACAATGTGTGAAGCCAATTTCTGGTGTCCCCCCGCCGTGATGTTGCTGGAATATTGCTAAAAGCGGCGTAAAACCAAACTCAGTCAGTCCTAACAGTCGGGGTGGCCGTAGTCTAATACTACAAGGTTTTACGTATAGAGTTAAGAGAACGCGAGGTGCCAGCATTACTGTACTGCTACATGCCCAGCACGACCTCATCACAACCCAGAACCATGGACACAACCATCCTCCAGACCAGGCCAACATGAAGACGCCAGTGGAGTATGCCGATTCTGTACCTCACCTTATTGGACTTTAATTGTTTATAATTGTGGAAGTGTGTAATCTGTGTAATAAATTCCTTAATATTCTTATCTTGTACTGTATTAAAATTTCATGTAATTTGTGTAAATGCATTAAAAACGTGTGCAAAGTTTGTGCAATTTCATAATAATACTTAAGACACTGTTGTGTTGATATTGTGCAAAGTTTCATAATACTTTCTAAAATACTTGAGACGACCCCCTGCCACCTTCTATTGTTCTTCCCATCAACATACATGACTGCTTCGCCACCCTTAACAATAGGGTGGTGGCAAAACGAGGAGACCCCAAGAATTCACCTCTCAAGAGACCAAGTAACCTCAGCTTGGGGTAATTTGGAAAACATGAGCACTGGGAGCCTCTAAGGGATATCCTCTGGGCAATGAGGATCGGAAAATGAGGCATAAATAAATTTATAACAATAAAAACCGAGTCTTACACAATATAGTTGCTAACCTACTCTACATTGGCAAAATCGCCCATCAGACTACTTAAGCATCAAACAGGCAACGACACCATTTCACCGGCACTCCGTCCCTCAGAACCATCCCAAATTCACGCGCCTAAAGGAGTGATCTACAAGATAAACTGTGAATGGGGTTACTCTTATATAGGTGAAACCTCCTGTCCCCTAGACACCCGCATAGACAAGAGCATAAAAAATCAACAGCCAAGGCGACAGAATCAGCGAAATCAGCCCTCTCAAATCACCAACCAATATCCTCCATCTGTCTGATCCAGTTTGACAAAGTTGAATTACTATTCACCAAGAATGAGGACTTCACGAAAAGAAAATTTTGGAAGCCATCGAAATCCCCCCTTTGATCAACAGAGATGGAACCACATTCCATCAGCCCCAGAAGAGTTAATTAGCCTAAAGACTCTATCAATTAGCGACATATCAGCAAGCTTTTACTATATATCCCTCCTGTTTATTGGCTTCATGGCTCGTGTCATTTGTTGTCACTTCCCACCATGCCAGTTGTGTACCATTTGTTATCCACTACATGCTTTTAATGTTAATCACTTGGTCGTAGTCACTTTTATCTTTTAATGTAAATATCGACACGAAAACGTCGCCCTATGCAATAACCAGAAGTTGCTATACATAAAGTTGTTCTCACAAACGCCTTGTCACCTGATCAAACGTTTAGGCAATTCTGTAAAGTTTTGGTATCCAGGGGTTACTAGAAATAATGGGTACAGAATATAACATAACTATATTTAGCTCAGTATCACCGGAAGTCAATCAGTACAAATTCAAAATCGACCTTAAATATATACTTACTGGTGAAACTACGTTTGACCTGACTACCTAGTACCAGCACGTGTATAGTGTCCCCCGCCGTGATATTGCTGGAATATCGCTAAAAGCGGCGTAAAACAAAACTCACTACCTCACCCAGTATTTCACTCACCAAGTAACACTTTTGTTGTTCGAAAGGGTCACGTGTCATATACCCGGCGCACGGACGTCGGAGAGGACGACTGGCGCTTGCTGGCTGGGACTGTCAAAAGACCAGGAGAAAAATCAGAACTGTATTTTCTAAAATATGGAAAGAAACACAAATAGTAGTGTCACTACTAAATCAATACGGGGAGATACAGCCGAACCGAGAAGAAAGGACCCGGGCCTAGGCGATCATCGGACAGTCAGGACCGTTTGCCTTTTTGTACGACCTGTTTTCAGCCACCATCGTGGTAGCCCTTTAATTGGAATCGACTATCCTCAATTCCTACAATTACTGACATTCCCCCCGGGCAGGCTGCCAAACATCTACTTAGCGTGGATAAAGCATGTGTGAGATAGTTCTTTCACGCAAGTATACAAATATTGACTCATCGATCAGGAAATCAATCGCCAGCACTAACCACATTAATTATTCAAAACTGTGATCAATGTTTTGAAATTGACAAGAAAATTATTTTTTAACTGTTAAATCCTACTGTTACTTACACAAGAACTTGAGCATACTTAACACTAGGTTACTATGACAACTAATCCTCAAAACATGTACACAAATGAACTGTATGACGACTCAGTTATTAAGAAAATGGTTCTCCGAGTACTTTCATGTAGTTCCTGTCAATGTTGCCAAACTGAATTTACTGTTTGAATGGGAATATTTGTTAGGTTGATTTGTTCTTTAACATTCACAATCCGCAACCGTCCTGCAATATGACGAGAGACAGTACATAATCGAATTCAAACAATCCGGTGATAGAAAAGGAATCATGAAATGTGTCACCGAGCATGCTCCTTTAACGCGTCTCAGACGACCGTACTTTGAGAAGCACGGTATCAGATGTCCTCAGCCACCTGTGTTGGTCCTACCGTGGGAAATCCGTATTGCATAGGTGCCCGGTTAACAACGTTCATCGTAAGAGGCAACCAGTGGATCGGGTGGCCAGGCATGGTGACACTGTGAAGGTGTGGATCGAGCACAGTATTGCCTGTATTCGATTACAAGCATGTGCCGCAGACATATTGCTGCAATACTGCAGTTGATAGCGTTACACAAGAAACAAGCACACAATCTTACAAAATAACTGACCGCCTCCGTGGTGTAGTGGTTAGAGCGTCCGCCCGGAGTGCGGAAGGTCGCGGGTTCGATCCCCGACTGCGTCATACCAAAAGACGTTAAAATATGGTACTTGTTGGTCCCTGCCTGGCGCTCGGCATTAATGGGTACAACAAGGACTGGTCGGCTCGGAGTCAGTATAATGTGTCTGAGTGGGGTATTCATGCTTCACTGCGGCATGGTATCATAGTGGGCTAGCACTATAAAACCAGCTTCAGTCTGGGCTAGTACAAGCAGCCGCACATACACATACACACGCATGCACGTCGTCATATTAGCGAAATATTCTCAAGCACGACGTTAAACCCAATTTCAAACAACCACCACAAAATAACTGGACGAGTAGAGACGAGGTGTAGGGTAATGCGTCTCCTGCCTTGAGATTTCTGATATCCTGCCTTGAGATTTCTGATATACGTGTTGGAAGCGTACTCCTGTTCCCCGTCCCAAGGAGGGTACAGACGATAAACGAAGAAATAAACTTTAGATGTGTTACTTTATGTCCCACCCATATAGAACAACGTGTATTGCTTGTGGACAAATCTGACGTGATAAGGAATGGATGCAGGCAAACTGAATTTATATAAGACGATAAGCATACTTCAGTATAATAATCACGAATCTCTCCTTGAGTTCAGTACATCGACAAAATGTGTCAACTAAAGAACATTACGTATCTCTGCTTGATTGTCCAGGAAGTTCGTCTTAAAACTATAGGTCTGAAAGCTGAAAATATTCTATGACAGCTGATCCTAGAAACTCATTTTATTAACATTTTAAAAAACTATAAATATCTATTGTTCGTAAGATGCATTTTAATATTCAACGTTTGTTTTAGATACATTAAATCATGTATTTTGAGACATTTGTTGTTTAGGAAGATAATTTGAAACGTTCGAAAAAAAAAATCAGAAGAGTACGAGTAGTAATTCCATCTTTATTTTATAATCATCAGGTAGTAATTTTTCTTGTTTAAACATCCTGACTGTTAATGGTTCAATTATGACAGAGAGAGACGTTAGCTGTTGCTGGTTGCATAGCCACGGCATTGATTATTAGGTGGTTCCAAGTGTTGTCTCCAGGCGATACACACTACATACAGACTGTTTACCATGTACATGTTTAACCCATGGGGAGATTATGGTTATTAGGTTAGGGCTTTTCTTGCTGGGTTTTGTATTCAAGGATGGAGACATAGCCGGGAGTATTTCGGTTATATGAGGGCGGTCTGTATTTAATCGAGTCGCGACCAGACAATCCAGTGATTGCCATCCTGGTCACCAATTTCACCAGATGGGGCACGAGACCATAACCTGGTTGTAGGCACTTTAGCTTAAAAACGGTGTAAGAATCTACACCGAATCGTGGTTCTATACAGTTCATACCGTTTGAAAGTATAATGGAACACTTGCTGGAACCAGCAAACATATTTTTGGTACGGATGACATGTCTTCATGTTTTACAGTGAAGTCAAACGTTGACAATACCTATGCGTGGGTCTGGCTGATTTCGTCTATTTAGGCTATATTAACCAAATGGTTGACATTATTCAAAATGCACCTATACCAAATTGAGTTATCATAGCAATGCAACAAGCAATAGCAATAAGTGTTATGGTATTTGGGGTCGTTGGTGGTAACATCCACCAACTGTTCAAGTTGGGCAGCCAGAGGGCGGTGGGGTAGCCTAATGGTTAAAGCGTTTGCTCGAGACGCCGAAGACCCGTGTTCGATTCCCCACATGGGTACAGTGAAGCCTATTCCTGGTGTCTAGTGATATTGCTGGAATATAGCAAAAGCAAACTCACTCACTCATTCACTGGGCAGACTGTGCATGCCACCTAAGTCGGAAATAATGGGTTCATTTCATTTTCTCGTTTTACATTTGTGCAATTCACCGATGCCAACATCACGCACTGACTTAACCCTTCAATCGAAACGTCTTCGAAATTGATCTGTTAAATATTTATCAAACGTAACATCACCAATGCAGAATTCATTTCGCCAAGCCTAGCTGGAGTGTGTTTTCTTTGGCAACAGGACAAAAGGACACTTATCGTAGCAGTGTGATCCTTACTCCGGTTCGTTTAAACACTCCCTGGGCGAGATGGGTTTGTGCAGTCCACTGTTAACTGGGCAGTGTTGCCTTCAGCCTATTGTATGGCTGTATTTCCCGCTGAATAATCCAGTAGTATTTATTGTTTTCCCAGGCCTTATATGATAGATGAAGTCACTTCTTATTGCAATATGCCTAATCCCCCTTGCTATATATTCTGAAAGGCACTCGTTAATTTTCAGCCTTAGTGTTTAGGCCTGGGAGTTGGTGTTTAGTAAATAATATTGTATAAATGGCCATCTTTATATATGGAATGTGAGTGGCAACTTCCTCAGTCTGTGCTGTCAGAGAAGGTCATCATTTCATGGTATATTTGTTGTGTATTGTTCAGAGGTGTATCTTAAATGTATCGGAACAGAGATGGCGACAGAAGGTGACAAGTTATGGATGTCAACTTTTTTATCATGAGGAACCTGACGTTTCGGAGTACATGTATAGGGCTGTCCACCACCAACAACAACTGACGTCAAAAGAATCTACAAGAAGCCATAGACATCAGAAGATCCCAACCAGCAATCAACCGTGACCAGGAACACACCCTCATCGTGCATGGGACTATTTTGATCTGTGCTGTCTTCCATAACCTCGCTATCCCATCGAAATCCGCCTTTGATCAACAGAGATGGAACCACATTCCATCAGCCCAAGAAGAGTTAATTAGGCTAAAGACTCTATCACTTAGCGACATATCAGCAAGCTTTTACTATATATCCCTCCTGTTTATTGGCTTCATGGCTCGTGCCATTTGTTGTCACTTCCCACCATGCCAGTTGTGTGTACCATTTGTTATCCACTACATGCTTTTTAATGTTAATCACTTGGTCGTAGTCACTTTTATCTTTTAATGTAAACATCGACACAAAACGTCGCCCTATGCAATAACCAGAAGTTGCTATACATAAAGTTGTTCTCACAAACGCCTTGTCACCTGATCAAACGTTTAGGCAATTCTGTAAAGTTTTGGTATCCAGGGTTTACTAGACATAATGGGTACAGAATATAACATAACTATATTTAGCTCAGTATCACCGGAAGTCAATCCAGTACAAATTCAAAATCGACCTTAAATATATACTTACTGGTGAAACTACGTTTGACCTGACTACCTAGTACCAGCACGTGTATAGTGTCCCCGCCGTGATATTGCTGGAATATCGCTAAAAGCGGCGTAAAACAAAACTCACTACCTCACCCAGTATTTCACTCACCAAGTAACACTTTTGTTGTTCGAAAGGGTCACGTGTCATATACCCGGCGCACGGACGTCGGAGAGGACGACTGGCGCTTGCTGGCTGGGACTGTCAAAGACCAGGAGAAAAATCAGAACTGTATTTTTTCTAAAATATGGAAAGAAACACAAATAGTAGTGTCACTACTAAATCAATACGGGGAGATACAGCCGAACCGAGAAGAAAGGACCGGGCCTAGGCGATCATCGGACAGTCAGGACCGTTTGCCTTTTTGTACGACCTGTTTTCAGCCACCATCGTGGTAGCCCTTTAATTGGAATCGACTATCCTCAATTCCTACAATTACTGACATTCCCCCCAGGCAGGCTGCCAAACATCTACTTAACGTGGATAAAGCATGTGTGAGATAGTTCTTTCACGCAAGTATACAAATATTGACTCATCGATCTGGAAATCAATCGCCAGCACTAACCACATTAATTATTCAAAACTGTGATCAATGTTTTGAAATTGACAAGAAAATTATTTTTTAACTGTTAAATCCTACTGTTACTTACACAAGAACTTGAGCATACTTAACACTAGGTTACTATGACAACTAATCCTCAAAACATGTACACAAATGAACTGTATGACGACTCAGTTATTAAGAAAATGGTTCTCCGAGTACTTTCATGTAGTTCCTGTCAATGTTGCCAAACTGAATTTACTGTTTGAATGGGAATATTTGTTAGGTTGATTTGTTCTTTAACATTCACAATCCACAATCTTCCTGCAATATGACGAGAGACAGTACATGATCGATCCAAACAATCCGGTGATAGAAAAGGAATCATGAAATGCGTCACCGAGCATGCTCCTTTAACGCGTCTCAGACGACCGTACTTTGAGAAGCACGGTATCAGATGTCCCTCTGACATAAACCCTACCCTGGTGGGACAGAAGGGCCAGGATAGCTCCTCAGCCACCTGTGTTGGTCCTACCGTGGGAAATCCGTATTGCACAGGTGCCCGGTTAACTACGCTCATCGTAAGAGGCAACTAGTGGATCGGGTGGCAGGCATGGTGACAGTGTGTAGGTGTGGAACGAGCACAGTATTGTCTGTATTCGATTACAAGCATGTGCCGCAGACATATTGCTGCAATACTGCAGAGGATAGCGTTACACAAGAAACAAGCACACAATCTTACAAAATAACTGACCGCCTCCGTGGTGTAGTGGTTAGAGCGTCCGCCCGGAGTGCGGAAGGTCGCGGGTTCGATCCCCGACTGCTTCATACCAAAAAGACGTTAAAATATGGTACTTGTTGGTCCCTGCCTGGCGCTCGGCATTAATGGGTACAACAAGGACTGGTCGGCTCGGAGTCAGTATAATGTGTCTGAGTGGGGTATTCATGCTTCACTGCGGCATGGTATCTCAGTGGGCTAGCACTATAAAACCAGCTTCAGTCTGGGCTAGTACAAGCAGCCGCACATACACATACACACGCATGCACGTCGTCATATTAGCGAAATATTCTCAAGCACGACGTTAAACCCAATTTCACAACCACCACAAAATAACTGGCTAGTAGAGACGAGTGTAGGGTACAAGGTGTGGGAGGGAAAGCATCTCCTGCCTTGAGATTTCTGATATACGTGCTGGAAGCGTACTCCTGTTCCCCGTCCCAAGGAGGGTACAGACGATAAACGAAGAAATAAACTTTAGATGTGTTACTTTATGTCCCACCCATATAGAACAACGTGTATTGCTTGTGGACAAATCTGACGTGATAAGGAATGGATGCAGGCAAACTGAATTTATATAAGACGATAAGCATACTTCAGTATAATAATCACGAATCTCTCCTTGAGTTCAGTACATCGACAAAATGTGTCAACTAAAGAACATTACGTATCTCTGCTTGATTGTCCAGGAAGTTCGTCTTAAAACTATAGGTCTGAAAGCTGAAAATATTCTATGACAGCTGATCCTAGAAACTCATTTTATTAACATTTTAAAAAACTATAAATATCTATTGTTCGTAAGATGCATTTTAATATTCAACGTTTGTTTTAGATACATTAAATCATGTATTTTGAGACATTTGTTGTTTAGGAAGATAATTTGAAACGTTCGGAAAAAAATCAGAAGAGTACGAGTAGTAATTCCATCTTTATTTTATAATCATCAGGTAGTAATTTTTTCTTGTTTAAACATCCTGACTGTTAATGGTTCAATTATGACAGAGAGAGACGTTAGCTGTTGCTGGTTGCATAGCCACGGCATTGATTATTAGGTGGTTCCAAGTGTTGTCTCCAGGCGATACACACTACATACAGACTGTTTACCATGTACATGTTTAACCCATGGGGAGATTATGGTTATTAGGTTAGGGCTTTTCTTGCTGGGTTTTGTATTCAAGGATGGAGACATAGCCGGGAGTATTTCGGTTATATGAGGGCGGTCTGTATTTAATCGAGTCGCGACCAGACAATCCAGTGATTGCCATCCTGGTCACCAATTTCACCAGATGGGGCACGAGACCATAACCTGGTTGTAGGCACTTTAGCTTAAAAACGGTGTAAGAATCTACACCGAATCGTGGTTCTATACAGTTCATACCGTTTGAAAGTATAATGGAACACTTGCTGGAACCAGCAAACATATTTTTGGTACGGATGACATGTCTTCATGTTTTACAGTGAAGTCAAACGTTGACAATACCTATGCGTGGGTCTGGCTGATTTCGTCTATTTAGGCTATATTAACCAAATGGTTGACATTATTCAAAATGCACCTATACCAAATTGAGTTATCATAGCAATGCAACAAGCAATAGCAATAAGTGTTATGGTATTTGGGGTCGTTGGTGGGAACATCCACCAACTGTTCAAGTTGGGCAGCCAGAGGGCGGTGGGGTAGCCTAGTGGTTAAAGCGTTTGCTCGTGACGCCGAAGACCCGTGTTCGATTCCCCACATGGGTACAGTGAAGCCTATTCCTGGTGTCTAGTGATATTGCTGGAATATAGCAAAAAGCAAACTCACTCACTCATTCACTGGGCAGACTGTGCATGCCACCTGAGTCGGATATAATGGGTTCATTTCAGTTTCTCGTTTTACATTTTTGCAATTCACCAATGCCAACATCACGCACTGACTTAACCCTTCAATCGAAACGTCTTCGAAATTGATCTGTTAAATATTTATCAAACGTAACATCACCAATGCAGAATTCATTTCGCCAAGCCTAGCTGGAGTGTGTTTTCTTTGGCAACAGGACAAAAGGACACTTACCGTAGCAGTGTGATCCTTACTCCGGTTCGTTTAAACACTCCCTGGGCGAGATGGGTTTGTGCAGTCCACTGTTAACTGGGCAGTGTTGCCTTCAGCCTATTGTATGGCTGTATTTCCCGCTGAATAATCCAGTAGTATTTATTGTTTTCCCAGGCCTTATATGATAGATGAAGTCACTTCTTATTGCAATATGCCTAATCCCCCTTGCTATATATTCTGAAAGGCACTCGTTAATTTTCAGCCTTAGTGTTTAGGCCTGGGAGTTAGTGTTTAGTAAATAATATTGTATAAATGGCCATCTTTATATATGAAATGTGAGTGGCAACTTCCTCAGTCTGTGCTGTCAGAGAAGGCCATCATCTCATGGTATATTTGTTGTGTATTGTTCAGAGGTGTATCTTAAATGTTTCGGAACAGAGATGGCGACAGAAGGTGACAATTTATGGATGTCAACTTTTTTATCATGAGGAACCTGACGTTTCGGAGTACATGTATAGGGCTGTCCACCACCAACAACAACTGACGTCAAAAGAATCTACAAGAAGCCATAGACATCAGAAGATCCCAACCAGCAATCAACCGTGACCAGGGAACACACCCTCATCGTGCATGGGACTATTTTGATCTGTGCTGTCTTCCATAACCTCGCTATCACCTATCAGTGTGGTTATCCCATTCATTACGTATCAATGCTTGATCACCTATTGGGACGATTTACGTCTGGATTGATTCTGGCTTCTACGAGTTCATCGCCATTACCATTAGTCTGCGTTAATTAACTACTGGCTTCCCTTGTTAAGTGCAAACCATTGTTATCTTATCACGGTGTTGTTTCACGTGCACATACATAGTTATCTGTTACCTAGTTTTACATTCACCTGATGAAGGAGTAAGGATATACTGACCGAAACGTCGTGCTGCCCCCACCGTCCGTTTCTCATAATAAAGAAGTTGACATCCAGAACATTTTCCCATGTTATCTGTATATTTGTCAATGCCGTTCAAAGACTTCAGAGATGGCAATGTTAACCTTCATTCGCCCAAGGAAAGGAATTAGTTTTAGTTGGACGTTATCCAGCACTCTGTTCATACCTAGTCGAATGTCCCCAAGATCAAACAGCGGTTTTCAAACGGTTAAATTGGCGGATACTTATCTTTGCAATGTGGTTGTAATGCTCACTCACTCACTCACTCGCTCACCGGGGAGGAATGTTGATATCATCTACGCTGTGTGAAAGGTTGCATGACGAGATGTGTAAGGTTCTGTAAGTTCGGACTGAGTGGCAGCAGGAACAATCGACCATACACGTAGAACGAACAGTTGATCGATAGACATGCGAAATCACACAAAACAGTTATTCATAAACAATTATTACCACCTCACCTACCTCATCGAAACTGAATACCTAACGTTCTAACTTTTGTTCTGCTAGTTCTTTGTGTTTTCCATTAAGGCGTCGACTTCATCAAATATATATATATACCCCAGACTATGGCTTTTACCGTCTGAACGACTTCCTGTGTCTCCCGCCGTTATATGGCTGGAATATTGCTGGAGCCAGCATGACGCCATACAGACATACTAACACACTGATAATGACGTAGGGTTTGAACTGAAAAGTGTGCGACTGACATGTCTGAGAGTTGGCATTAGTAAAAATGTCACGATAACCGAATAAATGCGTTATCGTATACAAATGTTCCTACAACTCCACATAGCAACTGATTGGTTCCGATATATCCCCAATAATATCAATACACACGGATGTTATTTGTTCGTATCATCTTCAAATCCGTTCAGGACGTATGGGTCTTAGATTTGGTATATTTCACGCTCTCTGCACAATGCCTCATAAGTTCGATCTACCGGGGACATTTAAAGATCAGTGGGTCTTCCTGTCAAAATTGAACCAAGGTAAATAACGAATACTTGTGTTGGTAACTTGGGAAACAAGGAGACGGCTTTAAGTTGACCTCCCACACCATATAGAATCCCTTCATTGAGATATTAGGGGGTAAATAGCACCACCACACCCCGACACACACCCACACACCCCTCGTCTCAACTGATGTACGAGTAAGACATTAATTCACAGTCCCTTTTCCCAAACGTCTCTGAGCTGTCAGGAACTGTCTTCGAGAAAGGCCATTTCTGTCTCAAGTATAGAAAACCTCGACACCACAGCATATCGTTATGAATTATCATCATTGCATATGTTGCATGTACTGCTGTTCTGTGTCTGTGTGTGTGTCTGAGTGTGTGTGTGTGTGTGAGTGTGTGTGTGTGTCTGAGTGTGTGTGTGTGTCTGTGTGTGTGTGTGTGTGTGTGTGTGTGTGTGTGTGTGTGTGTGCGTGCGTGCGTGTGTGCCTGTGTGTATGTCTGTGTGTCTATAGCCTTTTCTAGTACATGTTTGAGTTATGCACCTCCACGGGCTTTCCTACAACGTAAAGTTGGTACACCGCGTAGTTATTAGAAGACTGCGGAAAGCGGCTTTAACCTGACTGACTCACTCACTGTTGATTTGCCATGAAACTGGTCCCATGCATTCAAACAGATGTTGACAATATTTAGAAACTTCGTCAGTTATGAAGTTATCACGATAACTTGCCTTCTGAACAAGACTGCATCATGTGAGTGAGTGAGTGAGTGAGTGCTGACAACGCCTATCGTATATGGTTGCCCAAGCTGGTATGTACAACTATACAGGTGAACTACAGTGCCTGCAGCTGCCTGCTTTGTCCTATATGTCGATGTCATGGCCATGAGATTAGCATGCTGAAATGGAGGGCTGACAAAGACACAAAAGACAGCACTATTTATTCAGTGCAAGTCCACATCTCTGAGCACATACCCACACACAGTGTTATAATAAACGCATGAACTCGTGAAATTATGTTTGGTCGGGTAGTTCTGAACTAACAAAGCTTCGGTGGAATCATAACAACACAGATTGCTTGGCAAACAAGAAAATGCCTTCTATACAAGAATATAGAGTAGATTTATCGTTTACGTTGTCTGTGATAACTATATGATGCGTCATTATATTGTCATACCCATGTGGATGTTCCATACACACTGCACTTCCTCAGTGTCATGGAGTTTACACACTAAGGTGTTTGCTGATTGGGTTTTAGTTGTGTTTTGTATGGGCTTCTGTTTGCTGAGATAGAAGTTTCCGAATCGATGAGGAATACAGCGATTTGAGAAAGCTCACGTCTGATTAGCCCAAAGGAACCTCGCACCCTTCACTACCTTATCGGTCAAAGTTCGATCAGAATACACTTGACGAGACCTCCTGTGGGGTGGTTTTAGATCTTAACCCAGACCAAACTTGAAATGGTTTTAAGTCGGGGTGATGTCGTCGGGAGGATGGTGTCAGGGAGGGGATGAGTATTTTAATGACGATCGATGGCGGCACTTAGTAACAATGTCCATTGTCACAGCCATCATACCTGAACAACAGACTAAATCTATTCATCTCGCAATATCTAGTCCCGAGGTCAGAATATACGGCTGATGAGATTGACCAATCAGTATGGCGCCAAATGTGGCCAACAATCTCAGTCCTATACTAATATCAAAGTGATAGATAGACGATCTACATTTATGTTTGCTTTCAGAAATATGATTGATACCTGGCAATTACAAATCACGTGGAGCGTTGGGGTAACCTATTAGTTGAAGCGTTCGCCTCGTCACGCCGAAGCCCCGGGTTCGATGCCCAACATGTGTGCAATGTGTGAAGCCCATTTCTGGTGTCCCCCGCCGTGATATTGCTGGAATATTGCTACAAGCGGCGTAATATGCATACCGGAGTACGGCTTTATAGAACGCATTGGTATGTCAGTGTTAAGATATGTATACCGAAGTAAAGCTTTATAGAACACATTGGTATGTCTGTATTAAGATATGTAGGCCAGAGTAAGGCTTTATAGAGCACATTGGTATGTCTGTATTAAGATATGTAGGCCAGAGTAAAGCTTTATAGAGCACATTGGTATGTCTGTATTAAGATATGTAGGCCAGAGTAAGGCTTTATAGAGCACATTGGTATGTCTGTATTAAGATATGTAGGCCAGAGTAAGGCTTTATAGAACACATTGGTATGTCTGTGGGCTGTTTTCAACACGTTGGTACCTGTATGAGTGGAGATTGGGCTGTTTTCAACACGTTGGTACCTGTATGAGTGGAGATTGGGCTGTTTTCAACACGTTGGTAACTGTATGAGTGTAGATTGGGCTGTTTTCAACACGTTGGTACCTGTATGAGTGTAGATTGGGCTGTTTTCAACACGTTGGTACCTGTATGAGTGGAGATTGGGCTGTTTTCAACACGTTGGTACCTGTATGAGTGGAGATTGGGCAGTTTTCAACACGTTGGTAACTGTATGAGTGGAGATTGGGACGTTTTCAACACGTTGGTACCTGTATGAGTGGAGATTGGGCAGTTTTCAACACGCTGGTACCTGTATGAGTGGAGATTGGGCTGTTTTCAACACGCTGGTACCTGTATGAGTGGAGATTGGGCTGTTTTCAACACGCTGGTACCTGTATGAGTGGAGATTGGGCTGTTTTCAACACGCTGGTACCTGTATGAGTGGAGATTGGGCTGTTTTCAACACGCTGGTACCTGTATGAGTGGAGATTGGGCTGTTTTCAACACGCTTGTACATGTGTGAGTGTAGATTGGGCTGTTTTCAACACGTTGGTACCTGTATGAGTGGAGATTGGGCTGTTTTCAACACGTTGGTACCTGTATGAGTGGAGATTGGGCCGTTTTCAACACGTTGGTACCTGTATGAGTGGAGATTGGGCTGTGTTCAACACGTTGGTAACTGTATGAGTGTAGATTGGGCTGTTTTCAACACGTTGGTACCTGTATGAGTGTAGATTGGGCTGTTTTCAACACGTTGGTACCTGTATGAGTGGAGATTGGGCTGTTTTCAACACGTTGGTACCTGTATGAGTGGAGATTGGGCTGTTTTCAACACGTTGGTACCTGTATGAGTGTAGATTGGGCTGTTTTCAACACGCTGGTACCTGTATGAGTGGAGATTGGGCTGTTTTCAACACGTTGGTACCTGTATGAGTGGAGATTGGGCTGTTTTCAACACGCTGGTACCTTTTTTAGTGGAGATTGGGCTGTTTTCAACACGCTTGTACCTGTATGAGTGGAGAGTGGGCTGTTTTCAACACGTTGGTACCTGTATGAGTGTGTCATTTTGTATAGGACATGTTGGTCTGTAAGTGTTTCGCCTTTTATACCCAAGTGGAACCCGTTCAGTGACCTAATCGAAAATTGTTAGTTTCTATCGTTGACGTGTTAAACTGAGCTGAACTGGGGCCCCGAGACTCTTCCTAAGCTCATTGCGATTTCTGGATTGTCTGGCACGTTATCTGCTTCTCTGTGTGGCATATTGTTATATGATTTTTTTCTCTGCCCTTGCAGCGAGAGTTAACTGACATTTGTGTATTTCAACATCAGGAATTGCGCTATAGTTCCACTGTATTTCTGGTTAATCACTTGATTGTCTGGTTTGTTCACAGACCGCCGTCTTAAGGCAGGAGTATTGCTTTGGGGTGATAGGCAACTTTGTATGCAAATTGCTTGAGTGGGGATCGCCGCTATAGTTGTTTTACGTCCTTGAAGACTGGGCCCCGGTGTTGGCGTTTCATATATACTAGGCTATATAGAACAGTATATTGTATAACACACGATGGTATGTTTGTTAACATGAAATGTATACGCCACAAAAAAGTTTCTCGATGTTACGACAAAAACAGATTACATTTGGAGTAAAGAGAAATCAGCGGTGAAACCATTTACTGAACTATGTTTCACATGTAACACATGTTATATTTGGGATTAAACTTTCTTAGTAAAGTACAGATTCTAGTACTTTTGCTTCACATGACCATGTTATTAGTAATAAAATCCGAAACTGTGAACCGATCCGTCCTGAACTCCAAAGAAGAAAATCGGATCAACATTGCTGAAGTCGATCTCGTGGTCAGCCATTGTAGAGTCGGAAGTCCCTCGCTCCAGTGATGTCTCGACGCTCCTCCTGATTGCAGATGACGTGCTTATCCTATTCGTCAACATCCCGTGTCATCACAGATTTTCAGTATAATATCGCCTTCGTGTCGGCAGATGACAGTGATTATTGCCTGGCGATGAAGCGTCAAGCTGGATCAATAACGGTTCACGGTGCGTGCTTCGATTATTTCACTTTCAGTAGGTAGTAAAGTCATTAATGTATTTTTGTCAATTGACAATATATTGTGTTTGGATAAAGACTGGTGATAACTGAGGGATCCATCAATAAATATGTACACTGTCTTTGAAAAGGAGGAAGATACATTAACTTCATATCAAACAACTAAGAGATGTATATTTTATTTTTAAACTGTCATTACAAGTGGCGTCGTAGAGATGTCGATAACAAAGAGCACACAACAGTTATGTAGTCATTAAAAATAGGGCAACACAATAAAGTCTTTCCAGCATTCGGAAGTTGGAAGAACACGAAAACATGACACATTTACAACATCCTAAATAAAGACATCGGAGTAGGTAAAGACACCGGAGTAGGAACGTCAGGTGGTTGTTAGTTTTAACACTTCTGCTTATAGTCTTGTTGTACTTGTTGACGGATCTTACTGCATCATCTCTATGTTGATGTCGTATAGAGCCTAGCGCTTGGGACTTATTAATTTAGTTTACCATCACTGCTGGTCTCTTTGTCCTTGTATTTATTGCTATTAGGCCTGGCTTCCATTTGTTTTCTTACCACCCTGTTATATGCCACTATTGTTACCTCATCAACTAAGCCTGGATTAACAATCCCTGTCTCCCTTTGTCCATCCACCCAGTTAGTGCTAATTATAACCCCGATGGCTTTTATTTGTCTTCCTTATCAATCATGCCTGGATTAACAATCCCTGTCTCCCTTTGTCCATCCACCCAGTTAGTGCTAATTATAACCCCGATGGCTTTTATTTGTCTTCCTTATCAATCATGCCTGGATTAACAATCCCTGTCTCCCTTTGTCCATCCACCCAGTTAGTGCTAATTATACCCCCGATGGCTTTTATTTGTCTTCCTTATCAATCATGTCTGGATTAACAATCCCTGTCTCCCTTTGTCCATCCACCCAGTTAGTGCTAATTATAACCCCTGATGGCTTTTATTTGTCTTCCTTATCAATCATGCCTGGATTAACAATCCCTGTCTCCCTTTGTCCATCCACCCAGTTAGTGCTAATTATAACCCCGATGGCTTTTATTTGTCTTCCTTATCAATCATGCCTGGATTAACAATCCCTGTCTCCCTTTGTCCATCCACCCAGTTAGTGCTAATTATAACCCCGATGGCTTTTATTTGTCTTCCTTATCAATCATGCCTGGATTAACAATCCCTGTCTCCCTTTGTCCATCCACCCAGTTAGTGCTAATTATAACCCCTGATGGCTTTTATTTGTCTTCCTTATCAATCATGCCTGGATTAACAATCCCTGTCTCCTTTGTCCATCCACCCAGTTAGTGCTAATTATAACCCCGATGGCTTTTTATTTGTCTTCCTTATCAATCATGTCTGGATTAACAATCCCTGGCTTCCCACTTTTCCATCCACCCAGTTAGTGCTAATTATAACCCCGATGGCTTTTATTTGTCTTCCTTATCAATCATGTCTGGATTAACAATCCCTGGCTTCCACTTTTCCATCCACCCAGTTAGTGCTAATTATAACCCTGATGGCTTTTATTTGTCTTCCTTATCAATCATGCCTGGATTAACAATCCCTGTCTCCCTTTGTCCATCCACCCAGTTAGTGCTAATTATAACCCCGATGGCTTTTATTTGTCTTCCTTATCAATCATGTCTGGATTAACAATCCCTGTCTCCCTTTGTCCATCCACCCAGTTAGTGCTAATTATAACCCGATGGCTTTTATTTGTCTTCCTTATCAATCATGCCTGGATTAACAATCCCTGTCTCCCTTTGTCCATCCACCCAGTTAGTGCTAATTATAACCCCTGATGGCTTTTATTTGTCTTCTTATCAATCATGCCTGGATTAACAATCCCTGTCTCCCTTTGTCCATCCACCCAGTTAGTGCTAATTATAACCCACGATGGCTTTTATTTGTCTTCCTTATCAATCATGCCTGGATTAACAATCCCTGTCTCCCTTTGTCCATCCACCCAGTTAGTGCTAATTATAACCCCGATGGCTTTTATTTGTCTTCCTTATCAATCATGCCTGGATTAACAATCCCTGTCTCCCTTTGTCCATCCACCCAGTTAGTGCTAATTATAACCCCGATGGCTTTTATTTGTCTTCCTTATCAATCATGTCTGGATTAACAATCCCTGGCTTCCACTTTTCCATCCACCCAGTTAGTGCTAATTATAACCCCGATGGCTTTTATTTGTCTTCCTTATCAATCATGTCTGGATTAACAATCCCTGGCTTCCACTTTTCCATCCACCCAGTTAGTGCTAATTATAACCCCGATGGCTTTTATTTGTCTTCCTTATCAATCATGTCTGGATTAACAATCCCTGGCTTCCACTTTTCCATCCACCTATTAACTACTGGCTTCCTTTGTTATACTGTTGTTGTTGCAACATGTACATATATAGCTGTTTGTTCCTAATTGTTTCATTCACCTGATGAAGGAGTAAGAACATACTTCGAAACGTCGTGACCCTTCCCAATAAAGAAGTTGTCATCCATAAACAAACGCTTGTCTTTATGTGTATCACTTCTAAATGCCCTTCAAAGACTCAACATCGTTAATACTTTGTAATGACTCACTTCTTTCACCTACGTCAGATGAATGTTGACTAAGTCCATAGATCTAATGTATCAATGTCTGATGATACGTGTACATGAGGCAGGGTTAATGATAACAATATAATGAAGAAGCCAGTGAAATTAGCCGGAAGGAAGCCAGTTCAGTACAACTGGAGTGCTGTGATGGGGCTTGGTGTAATAAGAATACTGACGAAAACAACGATGTCAGTGTATGGCTGATGGTGTAATAAGAATACTGACGAAACCAACGTTGTAAGTGTATGGCTGATGGTATGATTCAAGCACATCGGAGGATATGTAGGTAGATGGGTTCGTTTATGTTAATGGCTGATCTTTCTGTGGATGTTAATAGTCTCCTGACGTATCCTCTTTCATCAGAGACAGATGATGGTTTGGACAATCTTGCTTTGTATTTCCTGGACTTGACCAAGGTATAGAACCTTATAGTTATCACTAGCCCCATCACTTGTCTTTCAGTGTATTTAATTGACGTCTCATAATCTCATTAGCCTCGTTATTACAGTGCTATCATTGTACATATATCCGGTCTTGTATATGGTTTAAACATACCCTACCTTGTATGTTGTATACTAACTTACTCAGTATTCATCCGATGGAAGGACACAACACGTATCTCTGAAACGTCTGTACCCAAAACAAAGGAGGTGTTTCCACAAAAAGGTGTCATGCATTCATGACAACAACATAGTGTCTAAATAGTGTCTTGTCATCACATCCATCAAATCAAGTACTGTGCAAAGCTTTTAGATATTGTGCCCGTTAATAATATGGATGCCTTGTTTCAGCTTGCGACAATACATGACAGTGAATGCTACGGGTAGCAAAACTCATTAGACATGAATTAACATGACAAAATGCATAGAATTGAGTCAAGTCTCAAACAAAGGATACGTCACACGACGGTAAACGTTTTATAGAATACTTCTGTGTTATCTCGTAAAGTACGGACTGTTTAATGTATAACCCATCTGGAATAGCCAAAACTTGGTATTATCCGTATTTGATAATGAGTGGGTGAGTGAGTGAGTATGGTTTTACGCCGCTTTTAGCAATATTCCAGCAATATGACGGTGGGGACACCAGAAAAATGGGCTTCACACATTGTACCCATGTGGGGAATCGAACCCGGGTCTTCAGCGTCTTAACCACTAGGCTAAAACACCCCCCCACCCCCACCCGTATTTGATAAAGATTCATAATAAACCATACTCATGATCAAGTCGAAGTCATTCATCCACTCTGGTCTTGGCAGAGATATCTTGAGTTGGTATGGTTTTCCCTCTTAACCGTATGTGTTCAAAGAGAGAAACACAGTGTTCAAAGAGAGAAACACAAACAAGGGTCTTACATAATTCCACGGTGCCGCGGTACAAATGAGAATATATATCATACAGGTCATCCGAGACTGAGTACGCTCAAAATACAACGATACAATTAATAAAACACACATCAAACCTTAATTCATTCATAACTGTCCTCAGCAAAACATTAATCTCTGTTATTTACGAACAGATCCATCCACACGTCCTATCCAAACATTGCTTCATAGCCTTTTACCAGCATTTTGTCTTTTACAGTCGAGACTGATTCTTTTCTATCTGTGGATTTACATGTTTAAACGCGTAAAATACATACAATAAATCAAAATATACAATGCGAAGAAATCAAAGCAATGCAAAAACAATCTAAACGAAATCCCACAAAATCAAAAATAGTAATGGACATTTAAATTCCGACTAGGCAGGCGTTAACACATGATTCAAGTAGTAATGACAAGTCTGTATGGATGATGAACTTCTTCATGGGCGCTGTACTCATTCACCACGTCATGCTTGACAAACAACAGATTAGTTGATCATCATAAAGATACCTATTGACAACGTCGATGTTGATTTTACAAGTGAATGGTTCTTTTTTAGGTTCTTTTTGATCATAAATTGATAAAGACTTGTTGATCATCCATAAAGACTTGTGGTTCCTATTGCTTACAACTTCTAGAATGCCACTCAAACAGTCATGATTTTTAAAGTGATATGGTTCTTTTTTAGGTACTTTTTTCATTATAAATTGATCGAACTTCAAAAATGTAGGACGGGCTAACGTTCCGCAAACAGAAACCCAATTTCATTTTGTGCAACATATTTCTTAATATTTAATGCTGATATTTTGTTCCATATCATAAATAAATATGATTGGCATAATAACCTCTACGTCAGTCAATCTCCCCGTAATTAATCTTCAGTACTTTACGATCTTCCAAACAATATGTCCTCTATCTACTCTGATAAAAATCATCGTTTTCCAGTTTAGTTGCACTTAATTACCTGATTACAAAAATACCATATTGAACGAGATTGTCGTTTGAGTAGTAGAGCATTATAGCAAACCCTTGAGTTATATACGTGTACGCCACAATAACCTCGCCCTTCACACAACCCTGTCCCAACCCACATCCATAACTACTTCATTTTCTTGACCGCCGGCGGGCCACTGATGTTTCTTCGTAGTAGTTGGATGTGTCTGGTGATGGAGGTGATGTCCGCGAGGATGAGTGAGCCCAGGGCGATGGTGAGGAGGCAGATTCCGAGGTAGCCCCCGACTGCGGCCGTTGTTCTGGAGTCGGGAGCGCTGACCTTCTTCCTCACTGATGAGGAGAGGTTCATGGTGTCGACCTTCAGTTCCTTTTTTATCTTGATTGCTTTCTCCTTAGCGGCCATCACCTACAACAAGGAAAATGGCACAGTTCTCTCCCTTTGTTAATATCGGCCGATCCTTCCCAGCTCGTGACACTTTCTTTATATTCTATCCATCATATGCTATCGTAACGTTACGACTGTCATTTATTGTTTAAGTATGTGCGTTGTGATTCTGTTAACGCTGCGGTGGTATGTGGAACGAGTCCCGGGTATCATCGTTGCCACCGTTGTTCAATAGGCCTTAACCCGTGAAGGTCCGGGCTAGAAATTAGAATCTTGATCTTCAGTAAGCCATGCTTGTCGTAAGAGGCGACTAACGGGATCGGGTGGTCAGGCTGGCTGACTTGGTTGACACGTGTCATCGGTTCCCAATTTCGCAGATCGATGCTCATGCTGTTGATCACTGGATTGTCTGGTCCAGACTCGATTATTTACAGACCGCCGCCATATAGCTGGAATATTGCTGAGTGCGGCGTAAAACTAAACTCACACAATATGCCTTAAAAAGATTCGTGACAACCTTTAACCCTAGATGTTGCAAGGTCCGTAATCATGTTTAAATATTTGGGAATACAATTTGAAAAATTAGGATTTGTTATTTCCAGAAGAATTAAAATTTGTTTGCTTAATCACATTGGTTGAGTGGGTGAGTGAGTTTAGTTTCACGCATCGTTTAGCAGTATTCCAGTAATATCACGGCGGGTTCCACCAGAAATTCACACATAGTACCCATGGGAAAATCCAGCCCGGGTCTTCGTCGTGAGGAACGAACGCTTTAACCACTAGGCTATCCCCCCGTCCCCTGATTGGTTTGAAATGGCAGGCTAACTGAAAGCATATAGCGCCCCATTGTACTAATAGCTGTGTAATGAAAGAGAAAAATAACAAATATAATACACGAGCTAGCAGGATAAGAGTTTATGGTGCCATGACAGGCCGTATTTGTTTGTAAACACGTAAACCACAGTATATCCAAAACAGTCTCGGACATCATGGCGTACCTTGGTCTGGTTTTTCTTGAGGGGTTTGGATTTACACAGGCATGTGCAGGCTTTCGTCATGGCGGGGGCCGGACTGGTGGCGTTGTTGTCCAGGTCAGTGAACGTTGTTGCAGCGGACGCCTGTGTAGTTGTAGACCCAGTGGAGGAAGTCGCGTCCGAAGAGGAATCTGTTGTAACTGGTCTTGTAACTATAACACAAGGCGGTGTGTGTAATGAGTGATCTTATAGGAAACGGCAATGGGTCTGAACGGGACAACCCGTGAAGGTCACGGGTTAGAATTGGCCTTCAGTAACCCATGCTTGTCGTAAAAGGCGACTAACGGGATCGGGTGGTCAGGCCCGCTGACTTGGTTGACACATGTTATCGGTTCCCAATTGCGCAGATCGATGCTCATGCTGTTGATCACTGGATTTTGTCCAGATTCGTTCAAAGCTTGAATATTGCCGCGTCTCACTGAACGGGACACCAACAAACATGAAAAACATGGAGACGATGTCGGGTATTTTTATGTTCAATACAATGCCGGTCCATACTGTCAGTTATATGTAGATGTTTGTGGGCGGAAGTCTAACAGCGTTAAGACCTTTCTATCCTTTTTGTTACAGTGACATTTCTATTTAAAGTCGTAGTTGAAGTCCATGAAAATATATGGAATTGCATATAGAAACACTGCCGTTGTAACAGCATCATGCACCCCGGACAAAACAGTGAAACAGTTAATTAGCTTAGTACCGGTTTAGACAGTGTTAATTACAATTAAAATTGCTTGTTGGGACCGGAAAGTCGTGCCGGAATACGGAACAGACAGGTGCCGGATTAGACAATGTTTTAATGATCACAATGTTGTTGTAAAATGGCGGGACCAAAATTTTTTGACGGTTTTGACAGTGCCGATTAGACTGGTGCCGGTGTTGGCAGGTTTCATTGTATTTATATACTTTATAAGTCACAACATACATTACCATGGGGACGTTATGTTCGTACTGGGCCCCTGACAATTGCCCAGTGAGCACGTGCGACAATACGGCCTAGTATGGGAAAGCAGTTCATGTTCTCTGCAAGCCTGGGCCTAGAAGCTCTCTTAGCGGAGATAGTAAGTTCATGTTAATGTATCTGACAAGCCTGGCCTACAAAGCATTGCTAAGGATGTAACTGTTTCCGTTTTAGTTCATGGAATGGGAATTACCCCAGCTGACGAGATGTACATTCATTTGTGAAACAAACATGCATACAGGATATGTTACACTACCGTCAGGGGTTATCTCCTCTTGGCTGCCTGACGTTGAGAAGCTGTTGTGGTGTGACGTCATGGGCATGTCTGTTCCCAATGAGTTAGTGCCATGCTGTGACGTGCCTGTGGTACTCTCTTCAACAGTTGAATCACGTACACTTCCGGTCTGTGCAGACGACATCTGTGATATAGTGGTGTCTCCTGTAGTGACGACTGGTGTTTCAGTAGTTGTTGCGGTGGTCGTCGTTGTTGTGACTGAAAATAGATATGGTACGTTCTCCGGTTCTTTTTTCCGGTTCGTATGTCATGATGTTATGTAACCAAAGCTTTATGCTTTTAAACCTTAGCCTGACGATAGTTATGTTATGCCTGATGTCATTATGTTCCCTTATCTGGTGCCCCCCTCCGTGATATTGCTGGAACATTGCTAAAAGCGGCGTAAAACCCAACTCACTCACTCATACACTGTTCCTCTATGGTTATTCTGTGCTTGTCATATATTTTATGATAAATAATGATGTTATGTTATGTTCAGCACTGTGTTATTCCATGTTTGCTTGTGTAAAGTTATTGTTTGGCCTGCTGTTACTCCACACCTGGCCTGTCGTCATTTTGAATCACATTCGAGAAAATTACCAAAATGGTTTTGATTTTGAAAGAGAAATAGCTGTCGATTGTGTGTCTCTCTGTAGACTGTAGTTTGTGTATTTCGTTTGACCTCATTTCCCGACCGTATCATACCAAAAGACGTTAAAATATGGTACTTGTTGTTCCCTGCCTGGCGCTCAGCATTAATGGGTACAACAAGGACTGGTCGGCTCGGAGTCAGTATAATGTGTGTGAGTGGGGTATTCATGCTTAACTGCGGCATGGTATCTCAGTGGGCTAATTTTTAATTTACGATTGAAAGAATTGGGAGATATATCGGAGTCAATCAATGTTGATATGATAATAATGAATGTTTTGAGAGTGCATCACCACTTGCACTTCCTTATGACCATAGTTGTTTGTACAGTAATCGCTCTTGACAGACGTTTGGTGTATGGCGTGAAATTTGCATGTGTACGATTTTCATTTTCAAAGAAAAGAAACGGCTAGAAACAAACACTAACGACTGTGTGATGCAAGATGATTGTCAAAAGTAATGGTTTACCGTGATTTATCGACCTTCTTGAAAACCGTCAAAATCAAGAATGACACCCCATGCACGTGCATGGGGCTACTGCGTTGTGCACGTGCATCCCATGCGTTGTGTTTAGGGGGGTGGTAAAGAGAAATGGTGGTGTGTTCATAAGATGTCTGTCTTTGGAAATATGTTAACGCTTATACTTCCTATCCAAATTGTAAATTCAGGTTCCCTACTTTATAATGAGTATTGATTAAAATATGATGAAAAAATATAATACCGCTTGTAGTATGAAAATGGTGTTGATCGATTTACCATGTGACTTAACAATCGGAATAATGCATATATATCTTTAATAAAACAGTTCTATCTTTGGTCACCTAGGAAAACGGAAAAATGGCTAAACGAAAATCAACAAATTGCTCGAGTATCAGGACAAATATGGTTTCTAAGCAACGTAACGTATCTACACCAGGTCAACAGCATGGTTACAGGGAAGTGTACATCTATTAAATTGTAACTGTTATCTTAACGTGCCATTCCATACGCAAAGAGCTCATTTATGAATAACTGTAACCTGTCTTAAACTCACAGCAGTGATGCAGCTGGCAGCCATGTGTGATTGACGGTAGGGTAGGACAAGCTTATCCTATTCTCAAACAGGGATCATTTCATTATGTTTTCGTCACTATTTTGACATGTACCCCTATGGAATTCTTCTATCAGATATTCCAGACCTATTAAACTACTTGCAAGTGTTGACGTTTCAGATTATTGCAACAGTGTGGGAGATACCTGTTTAAGCGTCTCAAACTGCTGCTGTTAGGACGTACATATCCTGGTATTCTGCAGTGAGTTTAGATCCATCATATGCTTCAATGAACACAATTATTGTAATAATTATGCAGCGTAATGACGTTATAAACATTGCATGGCAAATAGCAAAGCGGCTCTTTCAATAACGTGGCATCCTTGGTGTATTCTTTGTCCACAGTTCAGGGAAATAGTATTGCAACGTTTTAATCCAAGACTATAGAAGCTAAAGGTTAAGTATTATCTTAAGCACTGGTGTACTCAAGACACATTGAGTGGACATTCTTCCATTTGTTTGTACCTACAAGCCTAATAATTGTACAATTATGCCTATTTTAAGCAATTCTTCCAATTTTGTATGAAAGTGATACTATGAAAAAAGGTTTATCAGTCAGTGTAACAAAATGTCAAACACCTCGATGCAGAACTTGTTCAATCATAACTGAAGACTGCATTTACATTTTGTGAAGGGAAACTATTTACTATCAAAACCAACATGAACTGCCGCAGCAAAAATGTGTTGTTTTAAGTTGTAGTTCTTATGGGATGTAGTTCTTACGGGAGGACACAGGGGTATGAGAGGGATATGGGGACGGTAAAGGACTCTACGATGTAGCTTGAGAGGTTTTAGACGAACACCAGGGTGACTACTGTTGTGTACTACCCACAACTATTGTCTCACAGCAGTACGCAATGTAATGACAGGCGCCCATGTGTGTTTCACTAAACAAAATCACGAATGAGCAAAATCCTGTGTAATTAGAATGAGAGTTAGATTAACAACCAACCTTCTTGTATGGCTCGTCAGAAAGTAGGAGGTCAGTAACAACAGCATTGGCCGAATAAGCTTGTTTCACTGAATCAGTAACAATTGTATGGCAAACTTGAGATGTTGACATTACCACTGAATAAACATTCACTAGAAATCTCACCTTCATTGGACCATGTTCCTCTGATGCCGATATAGCCTCGACCTACGTCGAACACACCTGTGGAAATAGAATCCCAGACTGTTAGGTGGGGATGAACGTGGTTTAACTTTGAAGAAAAGTGCACTTACATTATGCATACGTGCATGCTTGTACTATCCCACTGGAGGTGAGGTGAGGTGAAATTGAGTTTAACGTCGTGCTTGAGAATATTTCGCTCATATGACGACGTGCATGCGTGTGTATGTGTATGTGCGGCTGCTTGTACTAGCCCAGACTGAAGCTGGTTTTATAGTGCTAGCTCACTGAGATACCATGCCGCAGTGAAGCATGAATACCCCACTCAGACACATTATTCTGACTCCGAGCCGACCAGTCCTTGTTGTTCCCATTAATGCCGAGCGCCAGGCAGGGACCAACAAGTACCATATTTTAACGTCTTTTGACGCGGTCGGGGATCGAACCCGCGACCTTCCGCACTCCGGGCGGACGCTCTAACCACTACACCACGGAGGCGGCCACTATCCCACTGTAACACAATGCCCCAGATTAATACGGATATTGCTCTCAGACGCATTGCAGGATAACCACACGCCAGAGGTTCGAACAACCGACCTAACACTCTCCCGGCACATATTCAATCAACCAGGCTATAGGAGATGCCTCGGACTCACTACTAATCTACTGCATTTATCGTGGCAATGAAATGCTGGTTTAATATATTTTAAAAATGTTTCCGAAACGGAAAGACTCGTTACAAATAAGACCAATAATCACACTGCACTGATTGCGTGGTGCTGTGGCCTCGTGCACTCAACATCTCACTCTAAGGGTCTGACCTTGGATATTCCCAGAAGGCCTGGATGCTGTTGTAACAATGTTTCTCTGAAAACGTGCATTTTGTTTCATTCCAATGAAGGACAAGCCACACGCTGTGTTTATTTAATTTGTATGTTTCTAAAACGAATCATCGCTGTTGCAAGATGTCCATATGAACGTAGATCATTGTCACGACTGTTCAGAATGCTCCTTACTTACTACACACCGGCAATAGAAATATGTAATACCTATTCATATATGTTATATACAAATTGTACTGGGCCACATGTAAGGCTGAAATATTCCCTATCTCAAAACTACTCTCTATTTGCGTGTACGTTTGATTGCACAAAGCGTACAGTGACGTCGAGAACTAAGTACACGTCAGATGGCAAAGCTGGAATGTGTTCGATGGTTGAGGGACGGGTAGGTCTTGTGAGCCATTCATGAACAAACCACATATATTTTGCTGTTGTGACAGAGTGCTGAGCCTCAAGGAGGTTTCTTCGTACCTCCTCTATTTCAGGGTTAACGCCGACATACGGAGAAATCCACTGGTGGGGAAATCCACCCGTCAAAAGAAGTCATGTTAACACACTTTCTTCACAACCTTCTTCAGAAACTCTGCTACATATGCCGGAACAGTGTTTGAATGGAATAGTAACAAGTAAAACACTGTAGTGTAGCGGAAAAAGGTAATGAGCAGACGACATAAAATAGTCGCGAAATGCCCGTTATAGTTCTTTTGCTACAGTGTTCATTCCTAGAATTGATACTCTTGGTTATGCTCTTAAGTAAGACAAAGCTGCACGATACATTAGAGGATGTCTTGGTGTAAACTCAATTTTTGGAACACTAAAGTTAGGTCAGCGTCTACCCGTTAAGAATTCCTGGATCCGCCTGATGTAGTCATGAAGCCCCTTTTTGAAAATTCCTGGATCCGCCTCGATACTTCTTAAACATGGTCGGCGACTGACTATCACAGACTTCCTTGATGGAAGCCGGTTTAAATATTCCGAAAGAGTATAAGTCGTCTTCAAATCGGCGTTGTTTTTAGTATATAATTCTTATTTGTAGTAAATGAGTAGGGTTACTTGTAGTTTATAGGAGTTAGCGTGTCTTACATATTAAAAAAATACTTGGACATAGGCGGTTTTAAGACATTTCCTCTTATTAAGACAGGATAATGATTGATTACTGAATGAATATTTTCCATCATCCCCAATGACACATAAGGAATACAATACCATAATGTGAAAGTGTGATTCTCTCACCAATGCGAATATGGTAGTTAAATGATTATATTACCCCGAAGTTGGACTCTCAAATTACCAAATGCGGCGTAAAACTGACCTGGTAACCTATCAAATGTAACCTGGCGAGCCGAGCAGAGCTTATAAGATGGTAATGCAAGGGGCATAACTCTGAAATTTTACGTCAATAAATGTTCCCGGGCGTATGTAGTGTGATGTATCTTGTGTGTAACGGGTAGATATAGATATACACAGTGTACCCAGCTGGTAAATAATATTGTACCCAAAACAGCGAGGTGGCGTGGCATTATATACATATTGGCGTTAAGTATCAACAAGACATTATCGTCAATGTGTCAACCTGTAATACTGCGATGAACGACACTTCCCATCCGATGTTTTTCTTAAATTGTAAAAGAGTGATAAACATGACGATAAAATAATTTACTTGGAGATTTGTCCCTTAAAGATGTTTCTCGGCGAGAAACGCACGGCTAAACCCGGAACAGATAGTTAGGACATCGCCACAACGTCAACATCATTCGGGGTCCTAATTCTAGTGCATTCTCCTGGTATTTCTTTGATGCATTCTTCTGGTACAAAATTCAGGTGGATTCTTCAGGAACTTTCTTTTGGATCATTCTTCTGGTGCATTTCCAGCTAAATTCTTCTGTGCATGTTTGTGGTATATATTTCTGGTGAATTCTTTTGTGTTTTCTGGTGCATTTCCAGAATTCATTCTTCTGTTGCCTTTTCCTGGTATATAATTCTGGTGAATTCTTCTGGTACATTGCCGTGGTGTCTTCTGTTGGTATATTTTTCTGGTGGATAGTTCCGATACATGCTTTGGTACAGTATTCTGGTACATTCTGCTGGCTCAACCCTGGTTCTGGTTCAACCCTCCGACGTTATGAGACATGGTAACTCATATGATACGAAAGTGGCGATGCTGTTCTTACCTGAAGAGCCGTAGAACAGGAACTCCGACCTGTGGAAAGTGCAGTTATGTGGGATGGGCTCGATCGTAATACAGGAAGTCAAGATGGGACCGACCTCCCACGCCTCATCTCTTCCGTGTACAGTCTAAACAGAAATGGTATCAGGTAAGCCAGTTTTTGGTTCAGTAGGCCCTTGTTTAGTTTAGGTAGTAATAGGTACAATGTCCATAGCGACACCTCTGTTGTTACAATGTGTGATGTGACCAGTCTCTTATGAAGCACACCACGCACCGTCAACACAATCACTCAGTCTTTGTCTTGTACCCAGATTACAAACAAATGTAAAACATACATTCCACTCACTCAACAGGTCTAACGCCCGTCTACCCACTAGCTCACTTATTCAGGCGCATATTCCTAGTGGATTTCTGGGTCTGTATTCCCTATTCTTGTTGTGAGGCCGTCTTTATGGGCCTCCGGGTTTCAGTCTCAGTGACAGTGGTGCCATGGACCGTTACTCAAGCTCATAGTCGTCAGTGTTTGTCTGTACCAATTACAGGTGGAAGATTGCGGCTTTACGCAACATTCACTCTCTCACAGTATCGCCCCGTCTCTCAAGCTATTACCTTGCATGAGCATGGTCCTATTGCGACCTCGATTCCACACCTGGTTACAGTGTTTGAAGCCAAGTTCAGGTGTGCCTCGCCGTGATATTGCTGAAATATTGCTAAATGCGGCGTAAAACTAAACTCATTCCCTCCTGTGGCGACACTCCCTCATGCAGGTCCTCAACTGTCGATGTTTAACGTACCCGCGATATGTTGCCCAAGCCTGTACAATTCTCATAGAAGACGACGTTGTATCCGGGACCAGAGACGTTGAAGAAGGTGTTGGTGAGACTGCATTCCGTGTCTTCGGTTACCTGGATGCTCGTGATGTACGACGTCTTCGGTAATGATACCTTGGAAATATGATAAAACCATTGTGTAATTATATATCTGTGAACGTAGACCATTAACAAAGACGGGACGCCTGATAGTGGTTTGTTAGCTCCTGAAACATCGTCTTAAACATCCACACTCACAAACACACCAACGCACAGACACACATAAACTCCGACACGTGCCAACACGCACACGCACGCATAGATACACACATACATATATACAGTACACGGACACACGTCTACATATACATACGCACTCACGCACGCACGCACGCACGCACACACACACACATACATACACAGGGGCGGATACAGGATTTTCGTTTGGGGGGGGTGCACCCCAATCCTCGGAACCCTGGGCATAAAACATGTAGTACATTTGGAACGCTCTTGGTGGGGGTGCGCACCCCCGCACTGGATCCGCGCATGCATGCATACATACATACATACATACAGTTCGTGCCCCTAAAACGTGTATTCCCCATATTCAGGCATGCATTGTTCACTGGCATGAGATACTTCATTTACCACGATGCTGTTATTGCTGTCATTGACGACTGCTTTGGCAATTTCCATCGTCCCTGCATAGGCACTTTCCGAAAACTTCCTGAACGTCTGGTAATCTACGAGGAGAGGAGTCAGGTCATCAGTAAGATAGCACACAAACCCGACAATATGTGTTTGCTGGCGTCCTCGGGCCATGTCGGATAACTCTTATATAGCGATACTTGAAGGTGCGTTCTCGCGGTGGCATGCAACACAGTTGCAACGTGAGAACACACAAATCGTAACGATTTGAAATCTCATACAACTAGTCGCAGCCGAGATGTAAGATATAGGATTTGTCGTAATTCCTACTTCAAGTCGCAAGCTCCCGACCAATTAAATCGCTTAGATCTGTGTCGACCTTAGAGTGAGTGAGTGAGTTTAGTTTTTACGTCGCTTTTAGCAATATTCCAGCAATACGAGGGTCGGTCAAAAAGTACGTAGCCTAACTATATTCTCGATGTCCAATGTTTGAAAAGCTTCCATTTTAGTTTGTAGGAATCATTAGCAAAGTCGTATAAAAAAATTCACATATGTGGGTAATGTGATTAACGAGATATTAGTCATCACAACACATTGGGGTATAATATTTCTAGAAAAAATGCAGAAAATGAAAAACGATCCGTCATTTAGTACCTCTTGGATAATGGTATGCCCTCAGATAATATCATATAAAATATGTTAGTATAGTATTGGATGACTTCCCGTCATAATCAACATTCAAAGATTTGGATTGCTTGATTTATGCTTAGACAGGGCTGTTTTTTTTAAGGACACACCCATTTTAGTCTTTCAAAAACATTGTGTCCAGATATTCAAGCTGGCCCTGTTTACAATATACTGAGAGTTGACACTTGTGTGACCATTCAGTATTTACTTTGAGCCTTAAGCATCATGTGTGAAAAAGTGAAAACATTAGAATAAGTTATGTCCTTATGAATTCGTCATCTGAACGGGGGTGGGTAGTGTCTCCAAAACTAGCTGTTTCAGTAAACATGAAAGGGGAATCACTTTAACAAGCGATTGTCTTTTCAAATTGCTTTTTTATCCACTTTAATATCTAAGTTTGATTCTAGCGGACGTCTACCTATCTCAAACACACAAAATGTTTCTTGCATATTTTGTTACCTGAAGTTTGTGGTGCATTTATTGCAGATTTGGCGCTTTTGGGGGGTACCAAGATAAAATTTCAAACAAAATGGGGATCGTAAGGCTGGAACGTAGCAAAACCAATTTGCTTGAGGTTGACAGATAATATGTAGAAAAATAAAACATAAAAACAGCTGCAGTTGTATCATTTACTAGGTCAGGCTCACTACTTTTTGACTGTCCCTCGTATCACGGCGGGGGAACCCAGAAATGGGCTTCACACATTGTGCTCATTCGGGGAATCAAACCCGGGCCTTCGGCGTGACGAGCGAACGCTTTAACAACTAGGCTACCCCACCGCCCTCCACCTTACACTGACGTCCGTCTTGTTTATGTTGACATGATGTCAGGCTTTCTCGTCTTCTGTTTTAGTGACTGCGATATGGAGACTAACATTAAGGTTAACATTTCTTCTTCATTCGAGTGGCGGTGGGGTAGCCTAGTGGTTAAGACGTTCGCTTGTCACGCTGAAGATCCGGGTTCGATTCCCCACATGGGCACAATGTGTGAAGCCAATTTCTGGTGTCCCCCGCCGTGATGTTGCTGGAGTAATGCTAAAAGCGGCGTAAAACTAAACTCACTTCTTCACTCGACCAAACCATGTTGTCGAGTCATACGCGAGAATCTCGCAAGATGCGAGTCGTTACAGTCGTTACGATCTTTGTTGTTACTACAAGTGACTTAGTCGTAGGCTACAGGTTGTTACTACAAGTCGCACCGCGAGAACGCACCTTAACTGAAGCTTTAGTGCGGAAGTGACGTCACGGTCTCCACCTTCCGTATATCTGAACATAACACATAAGTTTGAACTCCGCAAGAAATCAGAATTACTCCCCTTGACGGGACTTCTGTACAGATCTATAATTAGCAGCATCGTTCGGTGTGTCTAAAATGAGGGATTTAACGGGGAATCAGAATGAACTTCAAGACGGAAAGGATGTTTTCCTGAGAGTTAAAATGGGGGAGTAAGGTCTTGTACATGTGCTCACAGTGTTTGCCAGTGGCATTTCAGATAGGGCGGTACCGAATAAGAAAAGTCAGATATTGCTGATATCGCTTAAGCCAATTGACGAAGTTCCTCTAACTGATAAATTGTCATTTCAATGGACTTTTTTCATGTCGTGTCATTCGATCTGAACTTAAAACCTAAACTTGGACTGACTGACTGAGTTTGGCTTTGCGCCGCTTTTAGCAATATTCCAGCAACATCACGGCGGGGGACACCAGAAATGGGCTTCACATGTTGTACCCATGTGGGGATTCGAACCCGGGTCTTCGTGACGAGCCAACGCTTTAACCACTAGACTACCCCACTTGGAAGCGGTTGATTCTTGGTCATAGATTATAACAGAAAAGGGATAACTGTCTCCGTATGATACTTGCGGTATACGAGGAATTTAACTCTTATATTATATCCATGCGCAAATTCTAACGTAAAATTGTTTGCAAAACTGTTAGCGGCAATTGTACACCTTCGTATGTTCCCGAGTTGTACAAGGCCAGCATAAATTAACTTTATATTCATAACATCTGACATTTGGACACTCGGCTAATAATTGCTAGACTTACTTCTGACGTCATACACGCTTGTGACATTGTCCCCTCCACATGTCTGGTTCTTGTTGTGTGTGCATAAAGAGCTGCACTTCCGGTCATCGACTGGGTGCTTGTCTTCGAATGTCGTCAAGCACTCGTACTTCGTATTCTGAATGTAATTCAAATTCCAAAATCCATGTTCAGATATTTGAAGAAGCAGGATTTTCTCTATTTTCTCTGCTTTTATGACTGGTTACTGAGGTTTCTTATCTCGGTGACGGCCACTTCTAACTCAAGTATTGTGGTTAATCACAAAATACAATATACAAAATCGGCCTTAGAATCATTTAGTAGAAAGTTAATTCTAAAATTAATACATCTTCAAATGGAGCTTGAATAATAATTGTGTTTCTCTAATTCTCTCTGTGTATGACGACTATATTTTAAGCGATAGTATTTGTTTGCTCAAGTAAAGTGGAACATTTCTTAGCCAAAATACATAGGATGAGTGTTATACTACCGAGATCGACGCAAATGTTGTACAGGTCTTCAGACATGTCTCAACTGACGTGCAGTCGCGGCTCCCTGGGCCCGGTTCCTGACTGAAACAACCCTCGTAGCCTGTTGAATAGAAGCAGTGTTACAGTCATCATCGCAACTATCAACAATCGTTGTCGTAAACGTCTCCCCTTTTGCTATTGTGATTTCTCAAAAGATGCCTTCTCCAACGCCATTGTCATCTCCTATACCGTCATCGAACTCACCCATTTCCGTCATCACCACCGTTGTTCAGCTGTTGTAGTTAACTGGGAACTGGACGTCGTTGTAAACACCCTTAGTCAAGCAGAGACGGGCGGGGAGGGACGGCAGAGGAGGTGGGAGGCAGAGTGGCCCATATTCAAATCGTACGGTCATGGATTTGTGAAAGACCACGGATGATCATCGGGTTTAACAGTTATTCTATGTGGTTAAACAGATATATGTTATTTAGGACAGGGTGCATGCAAAATTTCATGCATATTCCTTTGTTTGGATATTAAGGTTCGAACCAATCTGAGAATGAAACTTTTCAATTTTTTAAATTCAACCAAACTAAATTTGCAAAAATAGTTATTGTAAATGTGTCAGAAATCGGCCATGGCGATGCAATGTTAAACGAATTATCATGTTTCCATCAAGAGAATTGAGAATAACGTAGACGTCTACATAAGGTATGCTGTTTGCATTATCTATGACGTCGTAGATATCTGTGTTTGTTTGTTTGTTGTTGCACATTCCAGATATATGGCGGCGGCGGTGTGTAAATAATCGAGTCTGGACCAGACAATTCAGTGATCAACAGCATGAGCTTTGATGTACGCAATTGGGATACAATTATAGCGTCGAACAAGTCAGTGAGCCTGACCACCTGATCCCATTAGTCGCCTCTTACGACAAGCATGGGTTACTGAAGATCAATATTCTAACCCTGATCTTTACGAGTGCCAATTCTGTACCTGTTTGTCCTTGCACCCAGCAATCTGTATCTATTCCTGTTTGTCGTTGCACCCAACAAATTCTATCCAAGTTTAGACCTTTGTATGTGATTATTGTTTCCACACACCCTCGTCCACCCCCTTTCTGCAGACCTGGGGGCAAGCTAGAAAGGAATGACACGTCAGATATACCTGTTTTGGCGGGTTGATTTTTTTACCCGGAGTTGGAAGCAATATCCGCTCTCTTGTGGATGCTTCGTCGAAGTAGTAGGTGCTGTCGTACATCATCGTCAGCATCTTGCCCTCGGTCTCTGTCTTCAGCACAAACCCTCCCATTCTGATAAAACAAATGCAGCATTTACATCTACAGAGGCACATCCATATAAACCTGGTTTAATCACCGACGTCAAACATATTTACATCTACAGAGGCAACGAGCACAGTGTGTTACCATCCATACAACCCTGGTTTGATCACCGACGTCAAACACATTTACATCTACAGAGGCAATGAGCACAGTGTGTTACCATCCATACAAACCTGGTTTAATCACCGACGTCAAACACATTAATATCTTCAGAGGCAATGAGCACAGTGTGTTGCCATCCATACAAACCTGGTGTAATCACCGACGTCAAACACATTAACATCTTCAGAGGCAACGAGCACAGTGTGTTGCCATCCATACAAACCTGGTGTAATCACCGACGTCAAACACATTAACATCTACAGAGGCAACGAGCACAGTGTGTTAACATCCATACAAACTGGTTTAATCACCGACGTCAAACACATTTACATCAACAGAGGCACATCTATATAAACCTGGTTTAATCACCGACGTCAAACACATTAACATCTTCAGAGGCAATGAGCACAGTGTGTTGCCATCCATACAAACTGGTTTAATCACCGACGTCAAACACATTTACATCAACAGAGGCAACGAGCACAGTGTGTTACCATCCATACAAACCTTGTTCACATCACCGACGTCAAACACATTTACATCAACAGAGGCAACAAGCACAGTGTGTTACCATCAATACAAACTGGTTTAATCACCGACGTCAAACACATTTACATCTACAGAGGCAACGAGCACAGTGTGTTACCATCCATACAATCCTGGTTTAATCACCGACGTCAAACACATTTACATCTACAGAGGCAATGGGCACAGTGTGTTGCCGTCCATACAATCCTGGTTTAATCACCGACGTCAAACACATTTACATCTACAGACGCAATGGGCAGAGCGTGTTACCATTCATACAAACCTGGTTCACATCACCGACGTCAAACACATTTACATCTACAGACGCAATGGGCAGAGCGTGTTACCATTCATACAAACCTGGTTCACATCACCGACGTCAAACACATTTACATCTACAGAGGCAATGGGCAGAGCGTGTTACCATCCATACAAACCTGGTTTAATCACCGACGTCAAACACATTTACATCTACAGGGGCAATGAGAACAGTGTGTTACCATCCATACAAACCTGGTTTAATCACCGACGTCAAACACATTAACATCTTCAGAGGCAATGAGAACAGTGTGTTACCATCCATACAAACCTGGTTTAATCACCGACGTCAAACACATTAACATCTTCAGAGGCAACGAGCACAGTGTGTTACCATCCATACAAGCCTGGTTTAATCACCGACGTCAAACACATTAACATCTACAGAGGCAACGAGCACAGTGTGTTACCATCCATACAAACCTGGTTTAATCACCGACGTCAAACACATTAGATATTATGAGGCATATTTATTATCAGTCTTCAGAGTTAGTTTAATCATCGACTTGACATTCCTTCCTTCTCAAAAGGTTATCAGAAATATAGTTGACCTCGCCTCATCCAACTAATGCAACACCAACATGTGAGCGCACCTGTCTAGTTGGCTTCCAGTCACCCTGCCAAATGTTTTGTCATTACATTGCAGTGCCCTGTAAACAGAATAATGTCCAAGGTAAATATACAGATTTTTAGTATTATGCTAAAATAATGAAAGAAATAACACTACATTATAAGTACAACCAATAAGGACAACCAGCAAACATGATCAATGAATAATTGAGATTCTGAATTTTAACATGTTATGGAGGATATATCTTAATTTTCGTAATTTGTCGGACGCCACCATCTTTTCACGTCCGTTCATCATTAACTCTCTTTTTACACACACGCGCATGCACACACGCACGCTCACATATTTGTCTACCATGTCTGGTATTGTGAATGGAACAGTTTATTCAGGGTTTGAACTAAAGGGTCTTTAGCTCCCAACTGGCAGCCAAGGTAATCCCGAAAGTGTTTGAAAGGGGCCATCAGAGTGAGTCAATGTTTTTCAGAATTGGATTTGAATCAGGTGGTGCTTTATCAATTTATTATATGTATGTTGCAAAGAGGTGAGAAAAAGCAACATCTCCTGTTGCATACAGAATCAGGGGGCCAGCTACCGTGTAAAACACCGTTGCGTCCCCTTGAACCCTGAGTATGTGCGGATCTTCTGGTAAATCGTTGCCCAGAGTTATATACATGGTGATCGCTTTTTCACATTAGGGCTTTGCATTTGTGTGAAATGCCCTTATCCGAATATATTGCCATGTTTTCTTTTTGACAGTTTTATGACATGTTTTGGCCAATAGGTGGGAATGACTGACTGACTGACTGAGACGCTTTAACCACTAGGCTATCCCATCGCCCCAGGTGGGAATGAAGATGTAGAGACTTTCTTTATTTTACAGAATATAATGTTTGGTTATTTCTAAATTTTTGTTTACTTACTAGGGGCGGTGGGGTAGCCTAGTGGTTAAAGCGTTGGCTCGACACGCCGAAGACCCGGGTTCGAATCCCCACATGGGTACAATGTGTGAAGCCTATTTCTGGTGTCCCCCGCCGTGATGTTGCTGGAATATTGCTAAAACCGGCGTAAAACCAAACTCAGTCAGTCAAAACTCAGTACTTTCTACTTGTTTGTAGGATCTGCGGATACCAATAGGCCAATTAAAGATACCTGATAGGCTCAGGTGCGCTTCTGGCGGCACTATAAGCTGTTAGGCAACGTTCAGAGTATCAGCCTGTAACAGTCGTACAGTGGGTAATATTACTGAAAATAGCGTGAGTAAACGTATGCTGAATCCCACCTACCTTGAACCGTTTACCATCTGGCACCCATTCACGTTGAGCAGCTCGTCCCCAAATACATTGTACAGCACCAGTTCAAGCTGAGCAGATGAATATTGATAAGACAAAAACATGACCAAATTATTTCAAAACTTACCCGCTTGTTTATATTCTTGTTTTGTAAGAATAATGACGGGCTATAACTGGCCAAAGATTGTTTTCAAGGATGTCTATATACTTTGCAGCTTTGATGTTACCATTTACTGGGGTAAGAGTTCCAATCCTCTTGAAGGTGACCCCCCCTCCCCCCCTCATATCATCAAAGACACTTTACGTTGCGAGGGCCGACACACTAAATGCGGCCGGTTTACTTCGCCCTTTCTCCACACATACACACGCTTGTCACCTCCAATAACAACCTGACTTTCGTCAGAAAAATGAATTTACTTCAGTTATTATCAACTGTGAAATTCCTTCGTTCCCGACACCACAATCTGCGTTTTTTCAAGTTAACTTTCCGAATTGACACTGATTTTTTGGCAATCCGTCGTTTATATCCTTCGAAATTTAATTTTCTTCCGACAGTTCTCTCACTGAATGTTCGAGTTAAATTTGTTTGTAATATTTCCCAATGTTGCCCGACAAAAACAACGTCAATTCCAAAATCACGAATACTTATGGCCAGGTAGTGTATCTCCGACAGATATCTCTGTAAGTTTGGATTCACGAAGACGTTGGAAAAACGTATTGAAAAAATGGTACTAGGTTTGCCATAGCACCGAACGAAAGATAATTATTGAGATTATAACTGACATGCTTCGCGTACTTGAAATTATGAATAATTTGTAGCGAGTGATAATATTTTGTTCTTGGAGAGGATCTTTCAACACTGGAAGGAAACTTTAATCAATTGGGGAACGTTCAACACTGGAAGGAAACTTTAATCAATTAGGGAACGTTCAACCCTGGAAGGAAACTTTAATCAATTGGGGAACGTTCAACACTGGAAGGAAACTTTAATCAATTGGGGAACGTTCAACACTGGAAGGAAACTTTAATCAATTGGGGAACGTTCAACACTGGAAGGAAACTTTAATCAATTGGGGAACGTTCAACACTGGAAGGAAACTTTAATCAATGGAGGTGAACGTTCAACACTGGAAGGGAAATTTCAATTTTGGTAAGGATCCTTCAACACTGGATCTAAGGGAACTTTAACACAACTGGGGGACGTTCAACACTGGAAAGGAACTTTAATCAATTGAGGGAACGTTCAGCACTGGAAGGGAACTTTAATCAATGGAGGGTAACGTTCAACACTGGAAGGAAACTTTAATTAACTGAGGGGAACGTTCAACACTGGAAGGAAACTTTAATCAATGGAGGGGAACGTTCAACACTGGAGGAAACTTTAATTAACTGAGGGAACGTTCAACACTGGAAGGAAACTTTAATTAACTGAGGGAACGTTCAACACTGGAAGGAAACTTTAATTAACTGAGGGAACGTTCAACACTGGAAGGAAACTTTAATTTAATCACATGGAGGAAACTTTAATCAATGGAGGTGAACGTTCAACACTGGAAGGAAACTTTAATCAATGGAGGGGAACGTTCAACACTGGAAGGAAACTTTAATCAGTTGTGAATCAGGGGGGAAAACAACTCTAGAGCTCTACATATTCTTGGGATTGTTTGTTTGAAGTGCTCTCAAGGGTCAACATTCTCCTGGATTAAGTCTACTTAATGGATCTGGCGCTCGGGATCAGCGAGTCGGTTGACGAAGGTGTAATTGATAATAACAATAACCACTGGTCCATTTATAACATGCAGCGGTGATATATCTTGAATAAAGTCGAGTGTGGCTTAAAACATGTACTGGCATCCAGTCTTACCTCGACGGTTGTGTAGGATGTCAGGTTGTCTATGGTGGGGCTACGGAAGTTGCCTTTGATGCTGTGATTACGGAAGCTGTCTTTCTCGTCCATGACGCATTGGTTGACCGCCCACAGGTCCCTGGGGGAGCTGAACCACAGCTGCAAGGGGTCGTATCGTCCCCCAGCCCGCGCGAGCATCAGAAGTCCCTCGTCGGCTGAAACATATTCACACCTCATCCATGGTGGGCTTGTGTTCAGAATAAAAAGCTTCCGGTATGACACATAAGAATGGTTTTCAATATAGCTGGTGATATGTCAGATCGGAATACTATCCAATACAATAACTGTTCATATGATACCTTGGAGTTGTGTTCAATTGAATTTTCATCTATTCAATTTTCATACACAATATAGTGATAAATAAGCATGCTGAAAAAAATTCATTTCTTTGTTTCTTCTCGTTTTGCCAGATGATTTGTATGCATCATATATAGTAAAATACTTCAAGTATATATATTTCCTTTTTTTCTCAAAGGCATGAAAATGGTAAGACCCGAGGGTCATGAGGGGAACTCAAAAAGTGAGAGCGGGAGAGGCTGCGGTCTCGCTAAAAATAGAATGGACATTTTTTAAGGGCCAACATAGTGTCTGAAAAACACACAGCAGTTGTCCTAGTGAATGCAGATTCAAGGCCCGAATGCTGTGTGTTGTTCAATGCACTACTCAGATATATTCTGTCACATGACGAGGACAACATGCGTCCAAATGACAATTTGAAGACATCACTGACGTTGGCAAACACTGATCACAAACACAACTGTACACATTGATTCACGAACCACAACTCTCACACACACACAAACATATACGCTCACACAAATTACACTCACGGACACTCAAACATATACACATACACACACTGCAACACACAAACATACACACGCAAACACACACATACACACAAACATATACATACACACAGACACACACAAACATATACATACACACACATGGACACGTACATACACACTGATGTGCGGAAAGTGACATAAATCATTACATCATTCCAAGATTAAGTACAAAACAAGAGAGAAAACGGGTAGGGAATTGTGACCGAGGCCAGCACCCATCAGCTCTCTGTCTGTGCACTATTGATTGTTAGCATACTCCAGTTTCCATTGTCAACTTATGAAAGAATTATCAAAAGGAAATGAATACTTCGTTTCCATAGTAACACATCAATAATTTGAAGAGAGTGACTTTTCACGTCTTAGTGTAACATCAGCTTCAGCAGGTGCGTTTGTGGTGAACGAGCTGGTAACCATGGGTTCCTGGTTTAAAACCATTGAAGTAAAACAAAGCAATTACGTTTATTACAAAATAACCACTTAGTTGTCATGGTTACATCCGAAGTCCAATTGATGAAGAGGTGGCGTTAAATGAATAAGTGGATTGATGTTAAGTAAGCCGATGTTAGACTGACTGACTGAGTTTAGTTTTACGCCGCTTTTGGCAATATTCCAGCAATTGTGCCCATGTTGGGAATCGAACCCGGGTCTTCGGCGTGACGAGCCAACACTTTAACCACTAGGCTACCCCACCGCCCCCCGAAGTTAGACGTATGGCAGCCAAAGTCATCACAATTGTATGCCCTGGGGATCTCTATGGGGTATATCTGTGATAAGAGGCGTAAACAACCGTCAAACATCCGTTATAGATCTCGCCAAACAATCTGTTAGAAGGCATATACTATACAGCTAATCGCATATATACTTTCCAAAAGCGTACACAAATAATTACAGAAAACAAAGCAGGACCTTACTGATTTCAGTGAATGGCTAAGAAACGGACGGACTAATTCGAACATCATTGTCCCAACGACAATTCGAAGGAGTCGAATCCATCCCTTTTACAGGGATGTTGTCTCGGTAACACTGTCACCCTTCCATGGACAATATGCAGTAGAGTTCTGGACGTTACAATCACCCCAGTCGAAAAGCTGTCATGTTGCCTTAAGTTAACGCTCGCATAACGCTCATGAGGTGGCCTCCATAGGTGTTCACGCCTAGCCAAAACGTCCAGAGTGAATCTGGACTCACTTTGCATGACACCATCGGATTTCCACCAAATGTCAAAATGTGGTGGCGTGTGGTCCTAGGCCTCAGATCACAAATCAGTCGAAGTTAAACATTGGCATTTGGCGCCTAGCGAGCATGCAAACGATCCCGGTCACTTGAACTCTAACGGCTTGGCGCAAGTGAACAACGACTTGATTGGCTGCTAGGGCTGGTGGTGTCAAAGCCGGGTTTCTGTATACCGAATACAGACTTGATCTCGTCGATATCTGGCTGGAATAATGCCGATGTGACATAAAGCCCAACTCAACACAACTTACTTAAGCTTAGTACTTAAAATGTCCATGTATGCAGACTTGGTCTGGGCGTTATGTGGCTGAGATAATACCCGTTACCGACCTGTCGTTCTGAGCGGTGCCGATCATGAACATTAAGTGTCCAGAAACCTATTCCAAACTCTGCAAATCTCAGATGGACACACATTGAACATACTGGCTTTCTCTCGGTGAGTTCTACAGGTCTGAAACAAGGCATTCAGCTCCTGGGCTGCCATCACATTGCAGAAGACGCATGCCCAAACTTATCACAAATACTGCTTGGAAAACAACAGCGTTGTTTAGCAATATTCCAGCAATATCACACATTTCAAACATTGTGCCCAAGTGGGAAATCGAACTCGTTTCCTCGGCGTGAAGAGCGGGCGCTCCCCACTGTCCCCGAAAACAACAGAAAGCTTGCATGATACTGTGAATATGAAAATAAACAATTGCATTGATTGCACTGACCAGTGCGACCACGTTCAATATTTAGGGTTTGTTAGGGCATTAGGCCTTTTGTTCCCAATCCGTACTGTGTGCCTCCTAGGCATTTTGTCAAAACTGATCTGTCGTATGACGACAGACAATAACATCTATATTTATTGATCCTTAACTTGTGAGAGAGAACATAAAACAATTAGTCCGAAGTCAGTATTTATTCGTTTTAAATGTGGAAAGTATTTTGTTTTCCTCTATTATGACATCAAGGTGGAATTTGTTGCAGCAGATCAGCATAATATCGCGGAGGAGAACATTATTGCAAATTCACTTTTTAAACTTTCCTATGATTAAAAATCTCATTAAATTCCCGGTTCTTATAGACGCTTAAAACACACTTACCATTTGTTGTGCTCCATACGAGAAGAACACAAATCAAACCGACGAAGTCAACGTTTGAGTGCAGCTCCATGTTGATGGGGAAACAATGAAATATCTGTCTCAGTTACCCTGATACATCCACTGCTACCTGCGCAGACATGGCCGATTTCAAAATGGCGGACTCAAACCAGATAAATCCGATAGAACGAAGGCAATGATGAATATTTAATTTAGAGGGATAACGTTTCATTCAAAAGGTTAATGTATTGTAAGCCTGGGGTCTGAAGTTGGTTGGTTGGTTGTTTAACGCCGCACTCAGCAACATTCCAGCTATATGGCGGCGGTCTGAAAGTAATCGAGTGTGGACCAGGCAATCCATTGATCAACAGCATGCGCATCGATCTATGCAATTGGGATACGATGACATGCGTCAACCGTTAGCTGCCACTTACGACAAGCATGGGTTGCTGAAGATCAATTTTAACCCGGATTTTCACGGGAAGGAGACTGAAGTGATTCTGCTACACTGAGTTTACACACCATGTAATTACAACACATAATTGTTCTGCTAGTGCACATGCAGATCACATATTACAGGGTGCGACTTTGGGGGTGAGGTGAAGGAGGTGAGGTGAGGTGAGGTGAGGTGAACTGGGGTTTAACGTCGCACTGGCGAATATTTCACTCATATATGACGACGTGCATGCGTGTGTAAGTGTATGTGTATGTGCGGCTGCTTGTACTAACCCAGACTGAAGCTGGTTTTATAGTGCTCGCCCACTGAGATACCATGCCGCAGTGAAGCATGAATGCCCCACTCAGACACATTTTACTGACTCCGAGCCGACCAGTCCTTGTTGTACCCATTAATGCCGAGCGCCAGGCAGGGAACAACAAGTACCATATTTTAACGTGTTTTGGTTTTGGCGTTTGGGGATCGAACCCGCGACATTCCGCTCTCTGGGCTGACGGTCTAACCACTACACCACGGAGGCGGTCTGGGGGTGAAGGAACCTCGACCCGATCCACAAACCGCTTTTAGGGCTACGACCATCGTAAACCAAGGTTAAAGTATGGGAGTTAGGATCATCTTAGTGCTAGTATCGCTTTAAGGAACGAGCCCCGGTTCTCTATTGTCAATAATGAACATCAGAACCCCAATACGAACATTGAAATGAATCACAAAAGCATTCAGTACTTGTTGACTATTTTAGGTTTATTTTCGCATCAGTTTGGCTCATATACATGGGTAAACATTCAACAAACAACAGGAAGATTAACAACCTCAACATTTTCGGACATTTTGGTTTCATGGAAACATACAGACTTAAAAAATGTAAAATCTCTATCCAACAAAATATATATTCATGATTTATGACAAGGGAATGGTGGAAGGACTGGGGAAATCACACCAGGGAAGACATGAGTATCACACAAGCTCTAGTTTAGGGCAGGATACATTTTGGCCACTACAGAAATGCTGTCCACTTGTGATGTGTGGGATATGTGTTAACTTGACTTCTTTGTGCAAACACTTTAAATTAATTCAGTAAAGGTAATTAATTCCTGTGGATGGTATGATTCAACCATAAAGTGCATCAATAACAGCAAGAATATGATACGCAAAACACACTTTCTGGTATCGATTCTTGTTATGTAGTTCATTATTGATTCATATTCTTAATGTCATTGTTTCAAACACAGAACTGTTCCTTTATGTTCGATATCTGTAATTTCTGGGGAACATATAAGATATATTATAGAATATTTATGTCCACACGCCAGTTTATTTGTAATAATGTATTGATTGAATGAGATGTTTCTATTTCACCTGACACCTGATATTCAAGTAGTTTCAAGCCCTAATAATAACGATAGATAAAGAAAGAAATTTATGCAAACTTAAAAAGAAAAAAGTTATGCAAAATTGCACTGAATTAAGAATTCAGAATGTATCACACTGAGAACAGTATAGTGAAACATGGAAAATGTTCTGATCACTATCACTGTAATAACAGGTATTGCCATGTTCTGTGAAACACCTACAATCCAGAAACACAGCTTTCCGGACAATTACTGTCTGAAATGTCTATATCTATGTACCTATATCCACACAAAATACATATCTCCCTAATCCTAATTGTTTAATCCAGAACGGGTAATATCCCAATCACTTGGTTGCCACTGTGAGTGAGTGAGTCAGTCAGTGAGTGAGTCAGTCAGTGAGTGAGTGAGGAGGACAGGACACCAGGTGTCTACAGGGGAGGTGGATCTAGATGCAGGAATGTCACACACATATATGATAACATAACAATGAAACATGATTTTTCATTGGCTTGGTATATATCACTAACTGATCCATCTGTTGGACGGTGTAAGACATGTATACGCTGATTATACTTACATTCATATCTAACTGATGACATACAAAAGTTATACACTTATATAGAGGTAAATTGCTAATACTGCAGTGAAATACGATTTTGATGGAATAATGAATACTGTCAATTGTTGAACGAGCCTTAAACTGGAGTCTGTAAACCTTGAGTATTTCTAGACTGGGATTCAATCAGAATGCAGATCGGTGTAGAGGAAGTCCTGTTCAAAGTAGTTTCTAACAAAGTCCATCTAGCGCAGACTTAAAGCACAGGTCAGTACAGACTCTTCCAGATCAGTGTAGATTCAGAGTCCTCGAGTCAGTCTCGACTGATACAAATTCCAATGAGTGTTGTACCTATACCATTGATTCAGTGCTACCGTCCCTACTTTTCTCCACATAATCTTGAATGTCTCTCAGAGTGTGTTAAAAGTAACTCTGGACAAATATCAATTCAAACAGTATCTGTTTCAGTTTGGGCTCATCCCCAGATAACACCAATTGTCCCTCTGAACAGTAAGTCGGTGATGTGCCAACCCCATTGACAAATGTATGCTATAACAGACTTCATTCATTCAGAAATACTTGATGCCCTTAAGATAATTTTGAATGAGGAACTGCTTCTATTCCTGTACTGTATGTCAATGAAGGCACACTATCACAGTCATATCCTAAACATGGATACCATATTGAGCAAAACTGAACTGATAATTCAGAATCCAGAAAATGGGACACATTGGAAACAGTTCAATGATTCATTCTAAGAGCATTGCAATCCAAACATAGCATGGCAGGTGATGGCAGACCATGTACAGTATGGCATACCATATCATGCATGGCAGACTGCATAATGATTGGCAGGCCATATAAGCATGGCAGACCATTCATTCATAGCAGACCATATAAGGCATGGCACAGACCATATAAGGCATGGCACAGACCATATAAGGCATGGCAGAGACCATATAAGGCATGTCAGACTGCATAATGCTTGGCAGACCATATAAGGCATGGCAGATCTTCAAAGTTTATTTTAACTGCGTCCTCAAATAAATTGGCATCTTCGCTGGTTGGCAGTCATCATCTTTTTCCCCAGGATACTGGCAATCCTTCTCCTGTTCTCAGCAACACTCCCGCCTCGAATCTTACCCGGAGGCTTGGCTGACTCGCCATGGTAACCGATGTTGTTTGTAGGTGGTTGGTCACTAGGTGGCGTTGTGTTGGTGCGGGCAGACACCGGCTGACTCGGGACGGATGTGAGGCTGATGACACTGCCAGGTTTCCCGTGAGATGTTGCCATTGTAAGCACTGCGTTGTGACCCTGCAGATGCCGGGTACCCACCTTCAGAAGATAAAACATTGATATTGCAACACTAGAAATTATAAATACTGCATTGTACTGTTAATCTGGCTAGATATTGCAAGCCACAAACAGCGACTTTCTTAAGTTAAATATTTTATGCTCCAAAAGTAATTATACATATATCTTCTGTTTGATATAATAGGCAAAGTCAAAATTCTCAAACTGAGTTTCTGTGAAAATTGAATCAGTTTAGGTATGTTTGTAGATAAAGACCAAAAGAAAATGCACAATTTCCATTCTCCAAGATCTCTATAGTCCAAAAGAGGCATATTTTCACAAATTGTTATTCATCTGATATGCATTTTGGATCATCATCATCTACAATTGTAGCCACATACATTCAAAGCAGAACATCACTTGCCACATGAATATCATGTGTTCTTTCACTACAAACACTTTCATTAACCATCAATAAATAATGTGCTGATCATGAGCACTGTATTCTAATGTAGGGATCATGGACAAATATGACAGACAAATATGACAGCCAAATATTGAGGGTTCTTCTTCTGGTTAGGTGTTCATGAAGGTTGCCTTCGCTGTATGGCATTTCGGCAGACCTATCCCACCTCGGGATACATGGAGAAGGTGTCCCTCCTTGGGACGCATGAAGTGTGGTGTCCCTGATTAGGACGCATGAAGGGTGGTGTCCCTCCTTGGGACGCATGCAGGGCAATGTCCCACCTTGGGATGCATGGGTTTTTTTAGGGTTGACTATAGGCAATATATACAACACTTTCATGCAGGTGTTTTCATTAAGTTTTGTTTGTTTATTGTTCAACGCCTCACACAGGAATAATTCAAGCTATATGGAGGCAGTCTGTAAAAAATGAGTCTGAACTAGGGCTTCAACAAGTCCATTTTTTGGGACTCGAGTACTCGAGGGGTGAGACTCGACTCGGACCCGAGTACTCGAAATTCATACCTTTCAAGCAAACGATAGCGTAACCGGCATGACATGTGTTCCGATCACACAAGTGAACACTTACTTCATTCCGACTTCATATCGTCATGTGACTAACATTTCCTATTGGTCTGAATCAGTATTTGGATGTTTACTTGACAAATGTTTTTTTCTTCGTACTTCTTGTACTGCCTGCAAAACGCAGTGAGATACCGCACAGGCGGCATTTGGTTATTTTGCTCTTTTACTATCCAGATCAAGATACGCCCATACATTTGATTTTTTATCTTTCTCCATGTCTATCAATTGTCAAGATAGTTACCTAATCATTTTAAGAAGTGAAAACTCAAACGATTTATTATATTTACTCTCATCTGCAGACTTGTAGCAACTAATACCATACAGCCACACCGTGTGAGGAGTAAACTATTTAATCTAGGTGTTAATAAAAACATTATCAGATGGGTTAAAGAATTCAGGGTACATAGAACTCAGTATGTCAGTGTCAATGGCCATCAATCTTCTTTGCTCTCAACCTCTACTGGAGATCCACATGGCTGTGTTCCTTCATCCGTACTCTTCGTTTTGTATACCAATGACTGTTACTTGTCAATATATGACTTGTTCACTGTGAAATTTGGAGATGATGCCACTGTTACTGGCCTAATTTCTGATTCTGAACATTATTATCGTCAAGACATTGACAAAACCGTATTGGCAGTTTTTGATCAAACCTTTATTCAAAGTGTGTTGACCTACAATTTTCTATGTTGGTATGGGGATCTGTCTCATCGCAACAAAAACAAACTTTTCAAAATTGTTAATACTGCTTTGCAAAATTTCTGGAGTGTCTTTCAAGTATACTCCCTTTATCTATGAGCGCTTAGATTGTCAAAAGGGAGCTAAAATTAGATTTGATAGTTGATATATTTGATCTCACCATTTTGAACTACTTCCTTCTGGACGCTGCTGACGATTACCTTCCCTCAAAACAAACAGAGCTAGACAGTCTTTCATACCATCAAGTATTCGTGAATGCAACACATATTTTGAATCACCATCATGTGATTAGAACTAGAATTATTCAGCCTCTTTACCTATGTGGTTAATTGAATTATATCATGTCAGTTTTATTTATAAATAGCATTCGATTTGAGCATGTAATTATTGTGTACATTTTTGTGAACTGTATATATATTCATTTTGAGACAGTTTGGATGTATAAGAATTTCCTCCGGGATAATAAAGTTATATCTTATCTTAATATTAGACGTTAATGGCCGTTCATGCTTAGCACATGGCAGACAGTCTGTCAACGTCAAATAATCCGAGTTATCTTCCCTTTTCGAGTCCTCGAGTCCTTGAAAATAGACTCGAGTCCAGCTAGACCCGACTCGTCCTCGGGTACTCGAGTACCCGTGGAAGCCCTAGTCTGAACCAGACAATCCACTGATTGACTTTATGAGCATTGATTTACGAAATTGGGAAAATAATGATGACATGTACCAACCAGGTCAGCGAGCCTGACCACCCGATCCCGCTAGTCCCCTCTTATGTCAAGCATGGGTTGCTGAAGATCAATTCTAACCCAGATTTTTCATTGAGACACTGTACTGATAACCAGGACCTTGAGGATTATTCAAAGCAGAACATCACTTGCCACATGAAGATCATGTGTTCTTTCACTACAAACACTTTCATTAACCATCAATAAATAATGTGCTGATCATGAGCACTTTATTCTAATGTTGGCATCATGGACAATTATGACAGCCAAATATTGAGGGTTCTTCTTCTGGTTAGGTGTTCATGAAGGTTGCCTTCGCTGTATGGCATTTCGGCAGACCTATCCCACCTCGGGATACATGGAGAAGGTGTCCCTTCTTGGGACGCATGAAGTGTGGTTTCCGTAATTAGGACGCATGAAGTGTGGTGTCCCTGATTAGGACGCATGAAGGGTGGTGTCCCTCCTTGGGATGCATGCAGGGCAATGTCCCACCTTGGGATGCATGTTTTTTTTTAGGGTTGACTATAGGCAATATATACAACACTTTCATGCAGGTGTTTTCATTAAGTTTTGTTTGTTTATTGTTCAACGCCTCACACAGGAATAATTCAAGCTATATGGAGGCAGTCTGTAAAAAATGAGTCTGAACCAGACAATCCACTGATTGACTTTATGAGCATTGATTTACGAAATTGGGAAAATAATGATGACATGTACCAACCAGGTCAGCGAGCCTGACCACCCGATCCCGCTAGTCCCCTCTTATGTCAAGCATGGGTTGCTGAAGATCAATTCTAACCCAGATTTTTCATTGAGACACTGTACTGATAACCAGGACCTTGAGGATTATGACTGGATGTTACCTGCTGGTCTCTTCAGTTCCAGCAGCTCCCGCTTGGCTTCACTGAGAGCCTCGGTCAGCTCGAACCTCTCCTCACACTCCTTCCTCACGGTCTCCTGCAGGAACAGGTTCTGAAGCAGGAACACAAGATACATGTTTAGTGTAGCACAAGGTTCACATTCAGTCCACACAAGGTTCACATTCAGTCCACACAAAGTTCGCATTCAGTCCAACTCATGTACAGGTTCAGTCCAACACAAGGTTCACATACAGTCCAAACACAAGGTTCACATTCAGTCCACACAAGGTTCACATTCAGTCCAACTTCACATGTACAGGTTCAGTCCAACACAAGGTTCACATACAGTCCAGCACAAGGTTCACATTCAGTCCAACACACAAAGTTCACATTCAGTCCAACTTCAATGTACAGGTTCAGTCCAACACAAGGTTCACATACAGTCCAGCACAAGGTTCACATTCAGTCCACACAAAGTTCAAAGTTCACATTCAGTCCAACTTCAATGTACAGGTTCAGTCCAACACAAGGTTCACATACAGTCCAGCACAAGGTTCATATTCAGTCCAAACACAAAGTTCGCATTCAGTCCAACTTCAATGTACAGGTTCAGTCCAACACAAGGTTTACATACAGTCCAGCACAAGGTTCACATTCAGTCCACACAAAGTTCGCATTCAGTCCAACTTCAATGTACAGGTTCAGCCCAACACAAGGTTCACATACAGTCCAGCACAAGGTTCACAGTCAGTCCACACAAGGTTCTCGTTCAGTCCAACTCAATGTACAGGTTCAGTCCAACACAAGGTTCTTGGTACAGTCCAACACAAGGTTCTTGATTCAGTCCAACTCAATGTACAGGTTCAGTCTATTGTAAGGTTTGCATTCAGTCCAACACAAGGTTCTTGGTACAGTCCAACACAAGGTTCGCATTCAGTCCAATTCAATGTACAGGTTCAGTCCAACACAAGGTTTGCGTTCAGTCCAACATAAGGTTTGCGTTCAGTCCAAGTCAAGTTTCACATTAAGTCCAACTCAGTGTACAGGTTCAGTCCAACACAAGGTTCATGTTCAGTCCAGCTCAATGTACAGGTTTAGTCCAACACAAGGTTCATGTTCAGTCAACTCAAGCAGCTTCAGTATAACACAAGGCTAATGAAATTACAGATATAGAAGTATAAATCAAATCAAGGTACACGTTTAGTCCAACACAAGGTTCGCATTCAGTCCAACTCAATGTACAGGTTCAGTCTAATGTAAGGTTTGGGTTCAGTCCAGGTCAAGGTTCACATTAAGTCCAACTCGGTGTACAGGTTCAGTCCAATGTAATGTTTGTGTTCAGTCAAACTCAATGTACAGGTTCAGTCAAATTCAATGTACAGGTTCAGTCCAACACAAGGTTTGCGTTCAGTCCAACTCAATGTACAGGTTCAGTCCAGCTCAAGGTTCGCATTCAGTCCAGCTCAATGTACAGGTTTAGTCCAACACAAGGTTCATGTTCAGTCCAGCTTAATGTACAGGTTTAGTCCAACACAATGTTCAGTCCAGCTGTACAGTGAGTCCAACACAAAGCTCAACTCAAGCAGCTTCAGTCTAACACAAGGCTAATGAAATTACAGATATAGAAATTTAAATCAAATCAAGGTACAGGTTTAGTCCAACACAAGGGATGGCAACATCCAACACTTCAAATAATTCACACCCCACATTTTGTGTTTTACCCTCTCCCCCCCTTGTGTTTTACCCTTCCCTTCTTCCAACTCCCCCCTTGTGTTTACCCTCCCTTCTTCCCCTCCCCTTGTTTTACTCCCTTCTTCCACCCTCCTCCACCCTTGTGTTACCCCCTTCTCTCCCTTGTGTTTACACATCCCTTCTTCCAACCCCCACCCCTTGTGTTTACCCTTCCCTTCCTCCACCTCCCCACCCTTGTGTTTTACCCTTCCCTTCTTCCAACTCCCCACCCCTTGTGTTTTACCCCTCCCTTCTTCCACCCCACCCCCTTGTATTTTACCCTTCCCTTCCCCTTGTCTCACCTCCTCCATGGCCTCTGCCAGTCTGGCCTCTGTGCCTCGGATATGTTCCTTCTGCTGGTCTAGGTCGAGACGCATCTGTGACAGCGTCTCCTTCAGTGTCTGCATCTCCTCCACGCTGCCCTCACTCAGCAAGCCTGGTGCCACATTCACAAACTTTAATCAGTTTAGGAGGTTTGGCTACACTTTCAAAACTGTGTGGTTATTTCTGTGTTCAACAAACAACTACTTGAGTTATATCTGATTATGTACAAACAATCTTAGAGCTAACAATGACAAGAGTTACCACTGAACATAGCACAACATGTTGCCCTAAAATCAACTTTCTTTTCTATGAATTTGACAGCAGAAACAGTACTTTGCTAAAGATTTTGCTTTGTTGTTCTCCAGCTGTAAGATGGTAGTACTGGTACTCTGAACCAGAACATCAGTGAGCATAGATCCTGAAACTTGTGACTGGAATGGTGATATTCTGATTGAACTGTTGTTGATACCTAATAAGTGATAATAAGTGAGTGAGTATGGTTTTACGCCACTTTTAGCAATATTCCAGCAATATCAAGGCAGGGGACACCAGAAATAATAAGTAAATGAAAGTCACACAACATTGATTATACTTCGACTGTACTTCCTGTGACTAGATCTGATAGGTAGCAACATGATTACAATGTTTGCCTGACATGACCCGAGATGAAGTTGCAACTCTTGGCCATCACAACATGCAGCATGAAACTATCTCCCTCACCAAGTCTGTTCTCCAGGTTGGCTATGATGGCCTTGAGACTCGCCACCTCCTTCCTCAGATCCTGCTCGGTCTCCTTCGCACGTTCCAATTCCTCTCTAAGAAGTTTCACCTCTGAATCCATTTTGATCCTCATGTTGGTCAAGTCTCTCTCGTACTGGTTACGCTGTTCTGTCAGACGCCGCTCAACCTGACAAAGACGATTCATCACCATTCATCAACACTGGGTTATTTTGTGTTTTTATAATGAATTGTGGTACTTGTCTTGTCTCATGTTGACAATACATGTAAGATTATGGTTCTGTTTGATGGGCCAAAACACAGCAGTTGTCTCCCCTGTTAAACCTGACTTCTGCATCATTTACCTGATCCCCAACAGCTGTGTTGCCTCATCAAGTCTGACACAGTGAAAGCTATGCCAGCCAAATTCTGGTTTAAGCAGCCAGTGGACAAATCCAGGAGAAATTTAGGGAAGGACAAAATACTGCCATCAAGGTCAGAACAACAATTTCAGTCTGTGACAAGATTTTAGCCTGACCTTGGCTCTTGGCATAATTTCAGTTTTATTATGTGTAGCATCATTAGCTGAATGGTTCAGATTGAAAACAACATTTTCCTTCACTTGGTCTTTAGACAAGTGGCTAAAATCCCATGCCTCAATCTGAGTCAATACATCAAACAGGTTTCCTTTACTTGTGGAGCTAGTGAGGCAACAGATTACATTATTATATTTAGAAATTGGTCCTGTCTTTTAGGTGAACACTTGAGATGGAGGATGAAGGTTTATATACAGAGATTTAAACAAGCTATTTCGCCTTCTCGCCAGCACACACAAAAGAAAAGAAAGGGCAAGTGTCTATTTCCACACCCATAAAGCTCGACCATCTAACCTGAGTTACGTCCTCTGGTGTCAGGACATCTTGTCTGAAATCTAGACCAACTAGTGTCAACGATTTACAAATAATCACACCAATGTTTGATCAGTCTCATACTGTTGATCAGTTAAATGCAATGGCTGTGTGTACAGTGCATGATCTCACCTCTGAGTTCTTGCCACGACTCTCAGACTGATATTTCTCCAACAGCTTGTCATACTTATCTTTCTCTACTTGAAGTTCCTGAAAAATATAAAATAAAAGTAAAATATATAAACAAATTCAAACTGTAGAAAGGTTAATTGGGGTTCATCTTTAATGGATGTTCAAAATTGTTCCACTATACAACCGTTGTGCTGCGACATTTGTAAGTTAATGTTATAAACAACAGCGGAAACTCCCTTGGGACCTGGATGCTAAAAGATGGATGCCTCGTAATTACACTTGTGTCAAGCACACTATGATATTATACGAGCAGTGTTCTTACCGACACAAAGTCCTCCTTGAGGTTCTGTGAGAAGACAGTCATCTCCACCTGGTGTTTCTCACGCTCGGACTTCAGGGCTTGCTCCAGCTGATGATACACACAACAAGTTTCATACACACACAATGTTAACACACACATTTCAGACACACACAATGTTCAGACACATATCTCAGACACATACAATGTTAAACACACGACTCAGACACACACACAATGTTAACACACACATCTCAGACACACACAATGTTAAACACACAACTCAGACACACAATGTCAGACGTACATCTCAGACACACAATGTTAAAACACACATCTCAGACACACATAATGTTAAGACACACATCTCAGACACTCACAATGTTAAGACAAACAGATCACACACAGTGTTAAGACATACACAATGACAAGGCACACATCTCAGACACACAATGCTAAGACACACATCTCAGACATAGACAATGTTATGGCACACATCTCAGACAATGTCACACATATTCAGGCACACATCTCAGACACACACAATGTTAAACACACATCTCAGACACACAATGTCAGACACACATCTCAGACACACACAATGGTAAGACACACATCTCAGACACACACAATGTTAAGACACACATCTCAGACAAACACAATGTTAACACACACGTCAGACACACACAATGTTAACACACATCAGACACAGAATGTTAAGACAAACATCTCAAACACACAGAATGTTAAGACACACATCTCAGACACACAATGTTAAGACACACATCTCAGACACACAATATTTAACACACATCTTAGACACACACAATGTTAAGACACACTTCAGACTAAGTGTTAAGACACTCACAATGTTAAGGCACACATCTCAGACACACACAAAGTTAAGACACACCTCAGACACAGTGTTCAGACACGCAATGTAAAGACACACATCTCAGACACACACAACGTTAAGACACACACCTCAGACACACAATTTTAAGACACATCTCAGACACAGTGTTAAGACACACAATGTTAAGACACACATCTCAGACACAGCTGTTAAGACACACAATGTTAAGCACACATCTCAGACACAGTGTTAAGACACAATGTTGAGGCACACATCTCAGACACAGTATTAAGACACACAATGTTAAGGCACACATCTCAGACAGCATTAAGACACACACATGTTAAGGCACACATCTCAGACACAGTGTTAAGACACACAATGTTAAGGCACACATCTCAGACACAGTGTTAAGACACACACAATGTTAAGGCACACATCTCAGACACACACAATGTTAAAACACACATCCCATACACATCTACAGACCAAGACAAACATTCATGTTAAAACAGTACAGTATTCTCAGACACAGTAAATGATACAAGCTTTATGGGCAGATTTTTTTATCAGTCAGCACTCAAAATTTCCATAACCCAGGATCACTTGAGTAAAATAACATCTAAATATTTAATCCATATTTCACCCAAAAAAGTCTCACTTTCTCTGGCCAGTGTTCTGATTCTGCCAACTTATTCTTGAAGCTCTCCCTCAGTTGTTCGATCCGATTGTGGTGCGATGTGATCATCAGCTCCCTGCACAGCAACAACAACATCAACATGAGCTTATTACCACAAAATGTTTCATTTTATGCAAGTCAGATGAGTTACTGAATGAGTTAGTGCGTGTAATAAGTCACACCACATGAGAGGTATTCACTGCATTAATATCACGTAACACAATGACCCGGTTATAAAGTACGACATTACTGACCTCTCGGCTTTAAGTGCCTCCATGTCTCCACGGAGACGAGTCAGAGCTTCCTTCAGTTCCTTGCTCTCATCTGAAACAAGAGGACATGAAATATATGTCTGGATGAAATGCTTTCCTAAATGTTCCGAACATGGCACTTGGTAAAATGTCCTTTGTAAAATTAACTATAAATATTTATATTTCCCAGAATGTATTTTACAGAATTAGAAGGATTTTGTATTTTCTGATCAGAAAGAATTGGCATTAAAATTTACACCCATAACATACTAAAAAAATGCTAATTTGAAAATGCATAATTAATACAATCAAACCCAGCCATGATAACAGATGAATACATGAGACAATAGGATTTGTGAACTTGTCTAATTCAGTACATCAGAAATCTATATAGTCTGTGCCATGTCACACAACAGTTCAGCTGTTAACAGTGTATAAACTAATAGGGCTGTGCAATATTACCGGTAAACCGGTATATACCGGTACAGTATCTGGCGATACGATTATCGCGATATGGTTCAGATTCTGCAATATATTGGGTTTATCCCCTGGATTTCCATTGAAGGACATGGACACAGAGGAGTAGCACCTGTGTAGGGAGAGAGACAGAATATGACCTGGACATACTGATGGTTGCAGCGGTTCTGGAGTTGAACTCTTCCTCCTTGCGATGATGCTCCACAAATCTATTCTCCATGTCCTTCAGCTTCTTCTTGCAGGCTGCCAGGTCCGCTATCTTCTCCTGCAGGTCCTGGGTCACTCTGAAACATTATGAATCAGGGAGTGAAGTGTAAGGAAGAATCTTTTAAAAATGGGGATCCGAATCATGAAACATGGGGAACAAGATGTTCAGTGTGGGGGCCATATCATGAAACATGGGGAACAAGATGTGCAATGTGGGGACCATATCATGAAACACGGGGAACAAGATGTGCAATGTGGGGACCATATCATGAAACACGGGGAACAAGATGTGCAATGTGGGGACCATATCATGAAACATGGGGAACAAGATGTGCAATGTGGGGACCATATCATGAAACATGGGGAACAAGATGTTCAGTGTGGGGGCCATATCATGAAACATCGGGGAACAAGATGTGCAATGTGGGGACCATATCATGAAACATGGGGAACAAGATGTGCAATGTGGGGACCATATCATGAAACATGGGGAACAAGATGTGCAATGTGGGGGCCATATCATGAAACATGGGGAACAAGATGTGCAATGTGGGGACCATATCATGAAACATGGGGAACAAGATGTTCAGTGTGGGGACCATATCATGAAACATGGGGAACAAGATGTTCAGTGTGGGGTCCATATCATGAAACATGGGGAACAAGATGTTCAGTGAAACACGGGGGACCATATCATGAAACATGGGGAACAAGATGTTCAGTGTGGGGACCATATCATGAAACATGGGGAACATGATGTTCAGTCTGGGGACCATATCATAAAACATGGGAAACAAGATGTTCAAGTGTGGGGGCCATATCATAAAACATGGGGAACAAGATGTTCAGTGTGGGGACCATATCATAAAACATGGGGAAACAAGATGTTGAGTGTGGGGACCATATCATGAAACATGGGGGAACAAGATGTTGAGTGTGGGGACCATATCATGAAACAAGGGAACAAGATGTTCAATGTGGGGCCATATCATGAAACATGGGGAACAAGATGTGCAATGTGGGGACCATATCATGAAACATGGGGAACAAGATGTGCAATGTGGGGGCCATATCATGAAACATGGGGAACAAGATGTGCAATGTGGGGGCCATATCATGAAACATGGGGAACAAGATGTGCAATGTGGGGGCCATATCATGAAACATGGGGAACAAGATGTTCAATGTGCAATGTGGGGCCATATCATGAAACATGGGGAACAAGATGTGCAATGTGGGGGCCATATCATGAAACATGGGGAACAAGATGTGCAATGTGGTGACCACATCTGAAAGATGGGGAACAAGATGTTAAACATTGGAGACCAATGTGGGAATCACATGTGATCACAAGATGTTATACTTAATGTGTGTCACTCACAATAAAAGACTGTTTCACAAGTGAATCTTAATTGTAAGAAACAAAATAAACATAGAAGTGAGACAGATATGTGACAATCTGGAAAATATGTGTGTCAATCTTTCCAAATGATTCATTAAAATATCCTAGAGGTGACAGATATGAGATTGAGAGAGATGGTGAGGGAGAGGTACTTCTTGATTCTGCCTTGTATGAAGTGGAATCCGATACAAATCAGGTAACTGGTGATTGTGTGACTCACTGACTAAGTGATGACTCCAGGTGCTGGTCTCGCCTCCGACTCTGAGTCAGATGGTCCTCTGACTCCTTCGTCTTCAGCCTGGAACACAACCAAACACTCAAATACTGAGAACATCAAGGGAGATAACCAAAGGAACCAAGTTAAGTTGGCTTGTCAAATATAAACACAAAATTGTATGGTGTTTCACTACTGAACATAACATCACAGTATTATGTCATCAAATGTTTCAGCATATGTGGGTAGAGAATTTTTTCTTGAGCTTGTAATAAGACCTAATTTACTTTGATTTACAGACCAGCCTGAAATTTCAGAACTATTCATTCATGCTAGAGTTACCTCCCTTACAATAGCATGTCAAGAGTGAAACACTGACAGACATGACAGGATAGTTTCTTCACAAATATCCTTATTGTTTGTTTCATTAGTCTGTTTCGTCACGGTATGGCTGAAATATGGCCGATGTGATGTTAAACATTAACTCACTCACTCACTCATTTGTGTGTTTGCTGTTTAAGATTTTACTCAGTAATATGCCAACTGTATGACATTCGTCTGTAAATACCTGAATCGGGACCCAGACAGACACAGACAGACAGACAGACAGACAGACAGACAAACACCATGAGTATTTATCAATGCTATCAGGATACACTGACAGGAATCATCTGTGCCTGACCACCTGATACACTGCCTCACCTCACAACAAGCATAGCTTGGTGAACACCAATTTTAAGCTATATAGTAACCAACAGAAGTAATTAGGGCTAAGGGAGGCAACTCTGCTCAGTCTTGTGTGTTCCTAGATCTGAGAGTTCTGAGTTCAGAGGGACTCACCTGAGCTGCTCCTGGAACTGTTGAGCCTCCATACTGAGCTGTCTGTTTGTGGACGTCAGACTGGACACCTCACTGGACAACTCTGCAGGAACACACAGTTACTACATATTAACACACAGTTACTACACATTAAAACACAGTTACTACACATTAACACAGTTACTACACATTAACACAGTTACTACACATTAACACACAGTTACTACACATTAACACAGATACTACACATTAACACAGTTACTACACATGAACACAGTTACTACACATGAACACAGTTACTACACATTAACACAGTTACTACACATTAACACAGTTACTACACATTAACACAGTTACTACACATTAACACACAGTTACTATACATTAACACACAGTTACTACACATTAACACACAGTTACTACACATTAACACAGTTACTACACATTAACACACAGTTACTACACATTAACACAGTTACTACACATGAACACAGTTACTACACATTAACACACAGTTACTACACATTAACACAGTTACTACACATTAACACAGTTACTACACATTAACACAGTTACTACACATTAACACACAGTTACTACATTAACACACAGTTACTACACATTAACACACAGTTACTACACATTAACACAGTTACTACACATTAACACACAGTTACTACACATTAACACAGTTACTACACATTAACACACAGATACTACACATTAACACACATTTACTAAACATTAACACACAGTTACTACACATTAACACAGTTACTACACATTAACACAGTTATTACACATTAACACACAGTTACTACACATTAACACAGTTACTACACATTAACACAGTTATTACACATGAACACACAGCTACTACACATTAACACAGTTACTACACATTAACACAGTTACTACACATTAACACAGTTACTACACATTAACACACAGGTACTACACATTAACACACTGTTACTACACATTAACACACAGTTACTACACATAAACACACAGTTACTACACATTAACACAGTTACTATACATGAAAACACAGTTACTACACATTAACACAGTTACTACACATTAGCACAGTTACTACACATTAACACAGTTACTACACATTAACACAGTTACTACACATTAACACACAGTTACTACACATTAACACAGTTACTACACATTAACACACAGTTACTACACATTAACACACAGTTACTATACATTAACACACAGTTACTACACATTAACACACAGTTACTACACATTAACACACTGTTACTACACATTAACACACAGTTACTACACATGAACACGGTAACTACACATTAACACACAGTTACTACACATTAACACACAGTTACTACACATTAACACACAGTTACTACACATGAACACAGTAACTACACATTAACACACAGTTACTACACATTAACACACAGTTACTACACATTAACACACAGTTACTACACATTAACACACAGATACTACACATTAACACACAGTTACTACACATGAACACACAGTTACTACACATTGAACACAGTTACTACACATTAACACACAGTTACTACACATTAACACAGTAACTACACATTAACACACAGTTATTATACAATAATGTGGCAGTCACATATATTTGTGTTCCTGTCAAATAAACTATACACTGTACACCACTGTAATTATTATTAATGATAATAGTGGCATTAGTATTTGTGTTACACTGTACACCACTGTACACCACAGTAATTAGTATTAGTGATAATAGTGGCATTAGTATTTGTGTTAGTATTCGTACTAGTTATTGGTATACAGTGTACATAGTATTGATATTTGTGTTAGTATTGGTACTAGTTATTAGTATATAGTGAATATAGTATTGGTATTTGTGTTAGTATTAGTACTAGTTATTGGTATACAGTGTATATAGTATTGGTATTGGTGTTAGTATTAGTACTAGTTATTGGTATACAGTGTACATAGTATTGGTATTTGTGTTAGTATTAGTACTAGTTATTGGTATACAGTGTATATAGTATTGATATTTGTGTTAGTATAAGTACTAGTTATTAGTATATAGTGAATATAGTATTGGTATTTGTGATAGTATTAGTACTAGTTATTGGTATACAGTGTATATAGTATTGGTATTTGTGTTAGTATTAGTACTAGTTATTGGTATATAGTGTATATAGTATTGGTATTTGTGTTAGTATTAGTACTAGTTATTGGTATACAGTGTATACAGTATTGTTATTTGTGTTAGTATCAGTTATTAGTTATTAGCTATTGATATTAGTTAGCATTACATGGGTGACAGATTTTAATTAAGAGGTGATACTACACCTTAAATATTTTAACTTGGTTATGTTTGGGTCAGTCACTAACCTATCACTTCCTTTTGTTTAAACCAGGGCAAATGTTCTGGTTGAGTGGCTGACCCTATTGTTCTTAGCTTGCATGCTTTTTAACCCTCACTTGCACCTCAGTCACTAAACAGACAAGTCACCAACAGACTGCAGCAAGTTTATTATTTTCAATTACTTCACTACTGTCAAGGTATGTTTGTTTAATTAAATACATAAACACATATGTGTATATCTTTTCATAAATAAGGTTATATAAACATTATATTATGTATGCTAAATATTAAAGGTAATTTGTACATTTGTGAGAGATTTAGTAAATGGCAAAATCTCCTGGACAGGCAGGTCTTTGAATGAGTATTTTGATTGCTACATTTATGAAGCTTTTACCATGCATGTGTTGTGTATGTATGTGTATTTATGATAGTATTAGGATGTTTGGTATTTTACTGTGTGCTATGCCTGATCTGTAAATATATGCTTACAGTAATTCTGATTTGATGATAATATCTACATGTGTAAGGACATTGTGCTGGGAAGTTAGTTTTGAATTATTTCCATATTTGTAGGCTAAAGTTGGAGTCAAGTCACTGTAGCCATCTCCATGTAGTCGTTGATAATGTGACCTACAACTAGGGGCCATACTGCTGGTATGTTTGCATATTTTCATCATGTAAATATATACAACTAAATATTGATGACATTTTACACACAGTAAGATGTGTGTATATTTCATATATTCTATACCTACTACTACATATCTGGACAACTGTAATTCAGGTTGTATCTTACTTGTCAGCACTGTGTAGTCAGATGTTTCACTGTGTCGCAAGGCCAGTATTATAACACCATGCAGTGATTCTATATCTACCGTCTTCATTTAATGATGCATATGATGTATGTGTTATCCATTCGTTTGTTTGCACGCCAAATGAATTATCATGCTCTGATTACATTTATTATCTTATTCAATGTCATTGTGTTTTTCAGGGTGTGCTAAGAAATAATGAAATAATACCCAGTCATGGAATAAAGTGTCACACCCGTAGCCATGTTGTCATCTTCATTCGAGATGAAGCCATAAAGTTGCTACATTAACACACAGTTACTACACATTAGCACAGTTACTATACATGAACACACAGTTACTATACATGAACACACAGTTACTATACATGAACACACAGTTACTACACATGAACAGTTACTACACATGAACACACAGTTACTACACATGAACACACAGTTACTACACATTAGCACAGTTACTATACATGAACACACAGTTACTACACATGAACACACTGTTACTACACATGAACACACAGTTACTATACATGAACACAGTTACTATACATGAACACACAGTTACTATACATGAACACAGTTACTACACATGAACACACAGTTACTACACATGAACACACAGTCTACACATAATGCACACAGTTAATATACATGAACACAGTTACTACACATGAACACACAGTTACTATACATGAACACAGTTACTATACATGAATACACATATTCATGATTATTTCAGCACATTGTCAGTAGAGATGCTTCCTGCTCTGTGAAATGTCTCCAAACAAACGTTTCAAGAAATATTTACTTACTTTCTGTAGGAGATAAATAAATCTAATATTTTAAGCCTCAGGCCTCAGAATACATGAGAAAGTTACCACCTCTATGAAAGGTTTTAGCACTTGGTAAATGTAAGTAGAGGCACCGAAGTGAAGGTCTGCAGACTTTAATACTGAAGGAGTTGACAGACCAAGTCTTCATGAGATGAATGAACAGTGGTTACAGCTTTCGCTTGTCATGCTGAAGACATGGTTTGTGGGTTCCATTTCCCACATGGGTACAATGTGTGAAGCCCATTTCTGATCTTCCCAGTCGTGATATTGCTGGAATATTGCTAAAGGTATAAAACCAGAGCAAAATCACTCTCAGACCACGGATCATACTAATGGTAGTAGAGATTCAAACCTACAGATCCTGGTATCAAAGGGAGACGATGATGACCAGCCATGACATACACCATTGGGCCACCTGTCTCATAAATGTTTGTCTTGTATGAATACTACAGAGTCATAATGAGCAAGAGAGGGTGATGCAGTAATTCTTCAAGAGATACTTACTTGACACTGACTCCTTCAGCTGGTCGCACTCTGCTTGGATTGTGGTCAGTCTATCAGCCTTGACCTTATGTTCAGCAAGTTCTGACTTCAATGTCTTGGAGGACTGAGTGAGGACACTGTTCTCCATCTCCAGGACCCCCAGGCGTGACTCCATCTCCGCACCGCCTGCTTACACACATTCACCACTTTACATGATATACACATTTTACTATATAATACTGGTCAAAACCTTTACTGATTCAGGAAGCTATCTGCAAACACAGTAACTACAGACATGAGTGTGTGAGTGAGTATGGATTTACACTGCTTTAGGGCAATATTCCAGCAATATCACAGCAAGGGACACCAGAAATGGGCTTCACACATTGAACCCATGCCGGGGATCAAACCCGGGTCTTCTGTGTGATGAGCCAATGCTTTAACCACTAGGCTACCCAACCACCCCCACTACAGACATGAGAATAAGATAAGTTGTGATATAAATATCATAAGTCAGATTGTACAGTTTTACATTTACTTTTTACATACAGTCCAGAAGTGTATGAAATATGTTTCAACAGTATTAGCCAGCTAGGGCAGCTAGATCTTTTACTTTATTTTCCTCTTTTAGACTAGTACAGCCAACAAGTAAGAGAAGATATTTGATAAAACAGAGAAAATATATCGCAGGTTTTAACAATGTTAGACCGTCAATCCGAGTCAGTATCAAACACATAAATGAATCTGTTCTCTGAAGAAGAGAAGTTACACAAATGTTGCAACCACTGAGCATCCATGACAGTCTATCAAGACTGTACCTATATAGTGAATTTGACGAAAGTGTAACCTGCAGATAAGATCACCCCCTTCTTACTTTTTGGTCCTCAAAATTTCGGCTTATCTACGGTGATATACGGAAACTATTCCATCTAAAGGGCCTGCGATGTACCTATTCTCTCAACAGCTGAAAGGGGCATTATTCACTCTGCACTTCTGATGCTGTCCATTCTTTGTTGGGTAATAATAACATATAGTTGTTTCTTCACTTATCTGGCTTAGGCCACAATAAAATAAAGCTACCTTATAAAGATTCAGAGCATATATATTTGAAACTTAACACCAGTCTAGTTTAGAGTACCAATGATGATCCGGGTTAGAATTTCATCTTCAGTAACCCAAGCTTGTTGTAAGAGGCAACTAACGGGATTGGGTGGTCAGACTCGCTGACTTGGTTGACACATGTCATCAGTTCCCAGTTGCATAGATCGATGCTCATGCTGTTGATCACTGGACTGTCTGATCCAGACTCAATTATTTACAGACCACTGCCAAATTGCTGGAATATTGCTGAGTGCGGTGTAAACCTAAACTCGCTGACTCACTCTAATACATAGACAGGGCTGGCTGACAAGTGGCTTGTTGGACCTACTTTTAGCATAGGCTTGCCATGCTTGCAGGATCTGTGTGGACAGCTTCTTGATGAGTTCGCTGCTGTCAGTCTTCTGTTTGTTTGCCTGGTCCTTGAGGGACGTTAACTCTGTTCGATGTTGTTTCAGTGACGAGGATGTTTTTGCAGCTGATCACAAAGATCCTTATTATGCTTCCTGAAAATTTTCCAAAAGTGACTTTGAGCTAATCATTATTGTGTATAATAAACACGTATCATTATCTTCAGATTTCAGTGCTATGTACAGAAAATTGTTACTTGATTAAAATGAGGTTTACTGGGCATGGAATATTGAATAATACAGGAATACTTTGGTTCTAGAATTTGAGGTTTAACAAATGAAAATAGTTGTGAATCACAGGGGTCTGTTCCACCAGTAGGCACTAGAACACTGATATAATCAGGCTGTTTCTGGGACCTATCCACCATCTTTGATGACACAATTTAGTGATCCATGGTGATATACAGTTCAGCACTACCGTGTGGCACTGATATAACTGAGATTGAGTTTCTCTGCAGTCTGACATACCTGAGTTTCTCTGCAGTCTGACATACCTGGTGCCTGACATACCTGAGTCTAACATACCTGAGGTTTCTCTGCAGTCTGACTTACCTGAGCTTCTCTGGCAGTCTAACATACCTGAGTTTCTCTTCAGTCTAACAGTAATCTACCTCAGTTTCTCTGCAGTCTAATATACCTGAGTTTCTCTGCAGTCTAACAGTAATATACCTCAGTTTCTCTGCAGTCTAATATACCTCAGTTTCTCTGCAGTCTAACAGTAATCTCAATGCAGTCTGATACAGTAATATACCTGTTTCTCTGCAGTCTAACATACCTGAGTTTCTCTGCAGTCTAACTGTAATATACCTCAGTTTCTCTACAGTCTGACTTACCTGAGTTTCTCTGCAGTCTAACATACCTGAGTTTCTCTGCAGTCTGACTTACCTGAGTTTCTCTGCAGTCTGACTTATGTCATTCTGCCCCTGCTGGATGACATTCAGCTTCTCCCCACTTGACTGAATTACATTCTGCAGTCCTGAGATGCTGTCAACACAAGCAGTGAGATTAACACCATTTATTGAGATTGAAATGCTCAAAGTGAAGCAGATGTTTTACCCACAAGAATACATGACAAACCCAGAAACAGAATCTCAGCAAATTTGAGAACTGATTTCATGAGCCTTGGTTTGTAGCATACCTACAATAAGGGACATAAGGGACATAACTCTAACCAGACACTAGGCCACCTGTGCCCCGCATTACAGGAACCACATGTCAAGAGAAACTGATTACTTGTCAGAATGAACCACGGCAAGCAAACATGTTCTGTAAATGCAGGCCTATTTTAAATAGAGACAATAACAAATTTGATGACTACAAAACAACCTACTGGTTCCGCCAAACATTGGCTGACAGGAACATTCTGACAAGACATAAACAATCTGGTGAGACGAGATGTACAGAGAATCCCTGTTGTTGTACTGGATGTGTAGCAGACCTACCACTCATCCTTATGAGAAGCTTCCGCCTTGAGCAGCGTGATGATGTCACGCTGTTGATTCAGCTGACTGGTCAGTTCCTCCTCTCGCTGCGGTCCCCCACGGAGATGCTGCAACTCTTCCTCTGCAGCTGCCAGCTTTTCTTGCAGTGCTGGGACAGAGGAAGAACCAATCTGACATTCAGTAGTGAGTTAGTTGGGTTCAACACCATATTGCACACGTGTCAGGCTACAGTGATGCAGGATTTAGATGTTACAACTTTAGAGAAACCAGCCAGCATGGATATGGTGCTGTCAAACCTAGAAACACAGCTGGGGGAACCTGTGTTTGCAGGATTCTCACATGCCCGAAATATGCAGCTTTGGGTGGCAAATTGCGGTACCTGTGCCCAAACATTCAGTAGTATCACAGAATCTCACAGCAAATCTTACGATTGTGATTTACTACTTTAGACCAGGGGCGTAGCTACCATAATAAAAAAAAGCCCGAGCTTACACATGATTGTTGCTAAAAAGGCTGGGCAAGCCCTCAATACCATCTAAATATAAAGCTTTGCAACATATCGGCCTTACAGGAAAAACATGGCTTACTACGCACCTACTTTAGACTTATACTCAGCAATCTCTACTGATCAGTCTAACATGATGCTTTTCTTACTGGTCCAACAGAGCTCATTCAGCCATTATAGAATACACAAACTAAATCACTGAATAATGTAGCTTTTTGAGCTGATGTCATTCTGAGTAATTGCAAAATACATCACAGTTAACTTCCCTGAGACAAAGAGTAATTAAGTTGGGTGTAATGTTGCCTCGTCAGCTGCACGTGGGAGGGACGTTTGTGTGCTGGTCTCAGCTGTTTACTACTTTGGTGAAACCCACAAGCATGCCTGGTGAGGTGATGACAAACAAACAATCATATTAACTGGGGTTTACCTGGATTCAAACCTACAGGCACAGATTTCTGGCACCCCAGGGGACACAACTCTGCAGAGCTCCTTAGACTGAGCCACCCAAAATTTAAAAGTGAGTGAGGGAGCTCTTCTAGCTAAATCATGTCATTTTTGCAAGTACAAACACAAGAATGTCCTTCAGATATTGCACCAATCTTGATGTTTTGGTGTGAGGTGAGGTGAAGTGAAATTGGGTTTAACGTCATGCTTGAGAATATTGCGCTCATATGACGACGTGCATGCGTGTGTATGTGTATGTGCGGCTGCTTGTACTAGCCCAGACTTAAGCTGGTTTTATAGTGCTAGCTCACCTGAGATACCATGCCGCAGTGAAGCATGAATACCCCACTCAGACACATTATACTGACTCGAGCCGACCAGTCCTTGTTGTACCCATTAATGCCGAGAGCCTGGCAGGGACCAACAAGTACCATATTTTAACCTCTTTTGGTATGACGCGGTCGGGGATCGAACCCGCGACCTTCCGATCACCGGGCGGACGCTCTAACCACTACACCACGGAGGCGGTCGTTTTTGGTGTGATACTGTCACATAAGTGATTATGGTTCTGCTTGTTCCACGTGGCATCACTCATCCCATTACCTTTGATTTCATTGTGTATGAGGTAGCTGACCCCACAGTACTGGCACACGGTCTCCCCCCGGGGCATCTCTTGTATGGGGGCAGGCAGGGGATGTTGAGGAGTGTAGTGGTGGAGATCTTGTGGCATTCCATTTTGTGACATCTTAATTATCCTCTGGATTCGACTTGATTACGTATCACACAGATGTGCCTTGATGGCTGGACACTGCTGCCACATCACCACACACTGAAACAGAAACAGCAACATTTCATTTTAAGTTAGTGACTTAACCCTTGTAACACTACAGTTTCCCAGTCAATCACAATGTCACTAGGTGTCAGCTTAACGTGGAAGAAGGACCAAAGTGATGCTTGTCTTCAACAGTCTCATCTTTGGTGAAACGACCGTGAAGATCCGGGTTAGAATATTGATCTTCAATAACCCATGCTTGTCGTAACAGGCGACTAACAGGATCGGGTGGTCAGACTTGCTGACTTGGTTGACACATGTCATCGGTTCCCAATTGCGCAGATCGATGCTCATGCTGTTGATCACTGGATTGTCTTGTCCAGACTCGATTATTTACAGAACGCCGCCATATAGCTGGAATATTGCTGAGAGCGGCGTAAAACTAAACTCACTCACTCACTCTTTGGTGAAACCCACATAGTGCTGTATACTTAAAACTTAGAAATAGAATCTGGACCAGTTGGCATTCAAATTTCAAACGAATGATTTTAGATGATATATCTCACCTTTGATGTCTGTCTTTGATATCAAATATATCAACACTCATTGATAAAAACCAAGTTTGTGTTGTGATTGTTGAGATTGTTTTAATAGTAATATCTTATTGGGATATCATGTAGGAGTTTTAATATTGGTATTCCACTCTGTCGCAGCATACTGACTCCGAGATCACAGGACCTTGCCTTATCCCCTTAATGTCGAACACAAGACAGGGTAACAAGAGGTAACATATTTAAATCCGTGGATTGAACCCTCTGCTCACTGGAAAGATACTTGATCCGCTGGACTACAGCGGTCACCTGTAAACAGTTTTGACAAACCATTGTTTGAGATATGAGCAGAGATCCATTCTGTCAGAGGTACACATGACTCTCATGTCTCCTTGTATAACAAACAAATGTGTAGGCAGAAGGGGACGTAACACTGCATCCTCACGGGGAATGTGCAGTCGACTTTCACTGATCAGTCATTCATCACTGCTAGATAGAATGGGTACAGCTAAACCATATACAAGTACTACATGCAAACACTCTGCAAACTTATTATGTGAATTATCTATCCTTCACATTGTAAAATATTATATCAAGTTTGAATCACAAGTCGGGTGCTAGACAGGTTGACTGTCCTCTTGGCTCAGTTAAACCACAAGTACAATCGTTATTGTATTTCTTCATCTGTTCTAGATAAAATATCAGTTTTTATGCATGTCACCCATGAGTTCCACAGTTCAAACTGTTAGAAAATATTTCAGATGTTGCAAAAATAATACCCACATGCAATAAATTGCTGCATAATGCATCACAAAATTGCACATGCACCATTGTACACAAAATACAGAGCTCGAAAATTTGACACATCCGCTGGTATTGACTATTAAAATTTGTTTCAGGCAAGTGAAAAACATAATTTGCTCGTCCTAGAGGACGAGTACGTTTTCAGACCCAAAAGTAACATTTTTCTTTTTCCATTTTTTTTCCAGCTATCTTAAATGGTGAAAGAATTCAATTTTGTCAAAGATTTTGTATGGAAGACAAAGTAAGTAATGTTTATTTTAGTTTTATTCCAAACAAACATTTTGAAATAAAATAATTAAAATTTATATTCATTGTGATGCATGATCTTAGGGCTAGTGCAATTCTAGAACGACGAGTGGAAAGTTCATATTTTTCGCCTTATAAGGCGAGTGCAGATTTTAAAATTTTTCGAGCCCTGAATTAGCATGGTGAAAGGTTTTAATAGGCATCTTCTGTGAGGACATAAGGGGATTCGCCCTTGTCAATGAGGTCCTCTGTTGCTGGGCCAAAATCTGTTGTATTTAACTGATCATGATCTCACTGAGCAACTAACTAAATAATAAGAAATAATGAACATGAAGGCATATGTTTGAGACTTATTTTACTGGCTGCCGTGACTGACTAGAGGCACATATTGATGACGTCATCACATATGATGTGGTAAGGTTTCAGTAAGAATCATAGGTGAGGATTCAAGGGATTCCCTTTCACTGACAATGACTGAATGAGGTTCTCCCTTGCTGTATTGAATCTCAGTTTGTTGAGTCGCTCATGCTAATTGACATCTGGTGTATATGTGGAATACATAACACAGTACTGGATGGATGACTGAGAGTTGGAGTGTTGTGTCCCTTTAACATGTTTAATGTCAAAGTCTGTTGTCAATGTCATTTTATATCAATTTTGTAGTTTATGGGACGTCGATACAAAATAGTAATAAGGGTGTTTGCTGCTATATTATCTTTATCGGTTCCATTATTACTGCTGCTGTTTGTTTGACAATTACTCCTTTAGTGTTGTTCAGTAAAATACATTATGGTTAACACAAAACCTGTCGGCTGAAGCCGTAAACCGACAAAATTGGGCTATTTCTGCTATAAATTTGGGGTTGATGAAGACATAGTATACCCTCGCCATGAAGAATATAGCACCTAATTCAAACAATGCCATGAGCTAACCCTACGTCAGAAAAATTACGCAGCACAAATGCCACATTTGTGATGGAAAGAACACTGGTCTACTGTGGCAGAGACCATATGGTCTCTGATTGTGGTAGACGCTGTTAGGCTATCGTGTGATCGAAAACGGAACAGTTTTATCAAACATTTTCTGTGATGAGCGTTTTCAAACAGTCACGATTTTCGTTTAAACACAAGCGAGGAAAATTACAACATGAACATATTCTTACATTTCCACACGGCACTAAGCTCGAAAAACATTCACACGGCTGAATACATATTCCTTCAATCGTATTTCAACTTGTGTTCCTTGGCATCCATCTTGGAAACTAACCAAAACAATTTAGTGACTGGTTTCGTCTAAATGAACATTTTTTGTTAAAGTAAATACTAAAGTTATATTATATCGATAACAAACATATTATTGTAATGTTTGGAGCTTCGTGAGATGACATATGTCAAAATAATATGTCAAAATTAGTACAAATACCGCGAAGAAATACTTTGCGACATAACACAAAACGTCAATATCCGGGGCAAGGATTCGGTTGAACTGGTTCCCATCTTAACCCGGGTGCGCAAACGTTTTCATTAAATGGAGAGACGGGTCCCAGCTTAGGATTGACTGTTTTTAGTCCGGACACAGCGTGTTCAAGCAAAGACGTACGTTGGTTCAAGTACCGGTCAACTTCATACTGAATGACTTGTCACAAGGCTTGAAAACATACTACTAGATGAATGTCGTTGCCTTCATAGTTCATTTTTATAAGGAGACGCTAAGGGGTTTTTTTTAATAAGGACTTATTCTTGAACTAACTAGGCCATTATGTAGAGTGATTACACAATGCCATTTAGAAAGTGGTCAAATGTAACATGTTATATTTGGAATGACACTCAAATCTAACATATGTTACATTTGACCACTTTCGAAATGGCATTGTGTAATCATAGTTTTCGGCCGTGGGAGCCGTGCCAATTAACACATCAGAGGGGTACACAAAGTCCGCAGTCTGGACTACCAGTTGTCCGACATCCATTTCGGTCGAAGTCGCGGTAGCTGAGCGGGTTAGGCGGCTGACTTTGTGTGCTGGCGATTAGGTGCCCGACTCTGAGGGTGTGAGTTCGAATCCCGGATGGGACTCAACTCAAAAGGTACTAGGATTTGTACTTCACTAACAAAGTGTAATCCCAAATATGCGTGAGTTTAGTTTTACGCCGCACTCAGCAACATTCCAGATATATGGCGGCGGTCTGTAAATAATCGAGTCTGGACCAGACAATCCAGTGATCAACGGCATGAGCATCGATCTGCGCAATTGGGAATCGATGACATGTGTCAACCAAGCCAGCGAGCCTTACCACCCGATCCCGTTAGGCGCCTGGGGCGGTGGGGTAGCCTAGTGGTTAAAGCGTTGGCTCGTCACGCCGAAGACCCGGGTTCGAATCCCCACATGGGTACAAAGTGTGAAGCCCATTTCTGGTGTCCCCCGCCCTGATGTTGCTGGAATATTGCTAAAAGCGGCGTAAAACCAAACTCAGTCAGTCAGTCGTTAGGCGCCTCTTACGACAAGCATGGGTTACTGAAGGCTCATTCTAACCCGGACCTTCACGGGTTTATTTAGAGCCTCTAGTTTGATGCATCTTTAACTTCTGTCCAGCTTTCTCTAAATTAGAGGAAGCTGGACAGAGGTTAAAGATGCATCAAACTAGATTATATTTATTTATTTAGTAAATCAAACTTAATAATAAAAAATACCAAGAAACGATTTATCATTTTCCCACACTGGACAAAATACAAGCATTGTTTTGCAATAAGCAGCATTCCAGCTTTACAACGGCGGTCTGTATGTGACCTATCGACTAATTTAAGACACTGCGAATTTAACAAGATCGATACTGGTGCGAGTATTGTCGAAAACAAACCAAACTACTAACTATGCATATTCTGAGTGTCAAATGGAACGAAAATCCACCTATCAGGATTTACTATTTTAGGGCATACTTACATTTACAAATCCTTTACCCAAATTACATTAAATTTTGAAAAAGGCAAATAACGCAAAACATGATAAAATGACACGCAGAATTATCCTACACATATAAATCAGCCCCTTTATTCGAGGACATATAGATTCAAATACCTCGCAAATTTAATTTACGTTAGAGCATGCTTGATCAAATTTAATTGTATTTGAAAACGGAAAACAGTGTAATACAGAGCACAAACAACGACAAACGCCCCTCCCCATTTAGTCAGTTGTCTTCGTTCCCAGAGGAACTAATAGCAGGTGATAAGGTCGCAAAAGTCAAGATCGGCCGATTGAACGCATCTGCACGTCCTACGTGGCAGCAGCCATCGTTCAACCGACAAATAAGCTGACTTCAGCTCAACTTCGCAATGTCCGCACGCGGCGTAAACACAATTCCTGGATATCGGGCCTGTGGACGTTTCGCGATGCAGTGAAGGCAAGTCCTACCTGTTAGTGTGGCCGGTTGTTAGGACTATCTATTATTTCATACGCGTCAGCCGCGATGTGCCCGTAAATTCGGATCCACTTATCCGATCCGAAAATTAACGGCACATTCACGGATAACTGCTGTACATGGTGTAAGCTTCGGATTTTGATCGCCACGTGTGTTGACGAGTTAATTTATATGTAGCGGGTTATATACATCAGTTACGGGATATCGTAATACATTCCGGTGCTCGTTAGCTTCACGCGTGAGCCACAAACAATGATTGAGTCCGAAAATTTCACTAGATCCGAAAATAAATGTCTTCGGTCTAGAAATCCGGAAGATCCGAAGCTATCCGAAATCCGAAAAGTTAGATTTCACTGGTATCCTAAAATCCGTAACGTATGAAGCCGGTCCACCTAATGCAGTTGTACGGAACTCACGATGCACAAAACAACCCATATTAGTTTATACGCTCGTCCGCGTTAGTGGGTAAGGTCGACTGAGGCCGCGTGGCTTGAAACTGCGTGGCGGGGGGAAGAGACCTCGGGCAAACAACGGCACCTGTGCGCCTTCAACACTGTACAAAAAGCAATGAAGCAAGCAGTCAGTCAGTAATAAAACGGAGGGAGCAGCAGCACATTCGTCGTCAGTCGTGTTTATTATATGACACCAAAAGCCATACACGACGCTCATAACACAAAATTAATTGGAACTCGTGATTAGAGAATTCCATCCTCCACCACCCCACCCCACCCCAAAATACATAAATAAATAAAATAAACAAACAAACCCCCACCCCCTATAAAAACAAAACAAACAAAGGTTAAAAACAAACGAATTAAACCCATACAAATAAACAAAAAAAACAACAATAAAAAACGGTCGTCGGTCATACAAATTATGTCCACCACAGCCCATGCAAGGCTATTTTATTTTTGGGCAGGTTTAGATTACTGCAGTTTCGGGTCTGTGAAGGAGGAAAGTCTCTGGGCCCATCCTATTCTTCAGATTTTATTAACGTAATTTTATTAACCTTTTTTTCTGTAAATTATGTTCACTTGAGAAACCAGATTAGCCTAGTGTTTCTGTCAATGGGTTGTACTGACAATAATTATAAAGAGAAAGATTAGCCCTATTTCACTCAAAAATGTGTATTTCATTGCTTTTTACCCGTTTTATCTGTCCTTTAACTCGTATATCATGATATAGCGACCAAAATCAATAAAATCGGATGAAGAAAGATTGTCATGAACGTTTTTTCTCCTAAGACTTGAGGTTATTTCGTCGCCATGAAATCATGAACTCGGTCTATGGATTTTACGTGCGCACGAAACATGGCGAGAATGGAGTATATGACAGCCAGACCCAGGGAACCAAGCTGTATATGATCGCTTGGAGTAGCTTTGTCTGATGGAAGGTCAACTTACTGTGAGAAAACGCCTAACTGTTGCAGGTGTTAGGCGTTTATATAGATAGTGAAAACCACGAACACAGCATCGATGCTGATAAACGCAATATCATCGACCACGAGTGGCTGTTGCATCCAAGGGACGCAACTCTGCACGGTTGATTACAGCTCCTCGGACAACTCGTCCATCAGTGAAAATGTTGATACCACATCCCATTTATGAGATGAATGTTTGTTTCTAATTTCACGAAGTGTTCCCAGTGTTTTGGTGAGGTAATTACACACATTAATGATGAGGAAAAGAATCGTTGTCATTGATGCAACGTTTGTCGTCCCGTCCATGTCCTTGGTTAAGAGTTCCGATTACAAGCAGATCAATTAAATATGACTGCCGTACGATGACGTTGCGATAATTAAAATGAACAAAAACGTCAATTATTTTACGTAGTACTACGCTTCAATTGTGCTGTGTGACCACTGACTTTAAACATTGATGCTACACAATGAACACCTGCTGAACTGAATTGAATAAAACGACTGACAAAATTGAACAAAAACACCCCAAATGCATCCAACATCTGCAGTTTTAGCACACATGTAACAAAGACCATGTTTTCGTGAATCGTTTCGTAATTAATGTGTAATATGTATAAGACGATATTTTATCCGTTGGACAAGCATGTTCAGTGGTAGAAGCAGTAGAACTATACATATACAGGACGTGCGTTTTGTTCGGGAACCTGGAACTCTAAGCTGGGTGGTTATAAAGATGCTAGCAATGTCAAAAATACCCGATTATGATGGATAATAGGATATTTATATACTGCACATATCCACGCAACTTGTACATGCTCAAGGCTCTCACACCTAATCTTAGAGCATGATGGAATGTTTGCGTGTTTTTTGAATAATTGTCTTGACATTGTATTTTTTTCCGTCCGAACTTCTAGATATCCATCTGATCTACTCAAGTTTCCAAGAGTAAGTAGTCGGTGGTGTTGCTGTCGCAGACAAGGCCAAGAGTCGCTGCGTCTTCCGTTCGCTCCTCACGATCTGGGCCAGTCCCCACGTTTGATCGTGTCTGACAGGCTCGTAGGTATGTGTAGCTTACGTTCAGTGACGTTAGGTGGTCTCCGAAGACAAGAATATCTGTACTCACAGTTTAAACAAAGGAAAATTAAACACTGATTTGCATATGAATTAGATGAAGAGGAACAAGCTGCGATATTAAGCTGGGGTAAAAATATCAAAAGTAAATACTAACTGGTTTGCCCACTTTCTTGTGGAAGCGAGATGAAATGGGGTTTAACGTCGTGCTTGAGAACATTTCGCTCATTTGACGACGAGCATGCGCATGTGCGGCTGCTTGTACTAGCCCAGACTGAAGCTGGTTTTATAGTGCTAGCTCACCGAGATACCATGCCGCAGTGAAGCATGAATACCCCACTCAGACACATACCGACTCCAAGTCGACCAGTCCTTGTTGTACCCATTATCGACGAGCGCCAGGCAGGGACCAACAAGTACCATATTTTAATATCTTTTAGTATGAAGCGGGTGGGATTGAACCCGCGCCCTCCGGGCGGACGCTCTAACCACTACATCACGGAGGTGGTCCCTTGTGGAAGAGTGAATACAAGACATACTGTAACCTGTGTCCAAACACAGGAAAAACATTCAAGTGTGAAATAACTTCCGTAAACAATTCATCGCATAGGTTGTCTACATGAAATGATGAATGTGGGTAGCGAGTTTTGTAAAGACGTGTAACCTCTGCTCTGGAAATTAAACCACTTCATTCAGTTCTGTGACTAAACAATGATAAACTTCATTTTAAAAAAATGTGGGAAAAACAAGTAAAGTTACAACCGCAAGCTTGTCTGCGCTGACTCTTGGTTAGAGTTGTGCTCTGGAATCGGATGGACGGACAAAACCAGTTTCCACATCAGTTGTGTTGGAGAGGGATATAGGAAAAGAGCACCATTTCACCACAGCAATAGACCCATCTATTCACCAATATTGAAAACGAAAGGTGCAAGGTGTACACAATGACATTGTATGGCGCATACTGTGTTCAGCGATTACTCCTCGCAGCAATTTTACAGCTCTGACAGCAGCATGTAATCGCTATTGGAACAGATCCACGCTGTGGGCTCACGACACACACGCGAGTCATTTACTAGCATCGTGACACAGACTGTCGAGAATTATTCTGAACCATATTCCTCTGAACAAGCGGCGAATGATAACGTTGACCTTATTTATAAATACTTGTATTGCATATGCATTAAAATGTATCGTGTGTCACGAATGTGCTTTGTTGCGATCGTTTCCCTGAAAGAAAAACAGACAAAACTGACGGCAGTGTCACAAATACACTGAATTTGGAATCAAATCAAGGTGTAGGCGAGTATGTCGGTGTGTGAAAAGACATCATGGTGTGGATGCGACAATATTATCTCCAGATACCAGGAATGCACGATGTCAGAGCGGCCTGCAAATAATCGAGTTGGACAAACCAGTGCTTCATATCGGAAGTACAACTGATCCATGTAGTCGTCATTCTAGAGCATTCAATCATGCCAAACAGGAATATCAACTTGGCCAATACTTGTAAAAAGAATTTCTAAAGGCCGCGTCGGTCGTTTATCAGCCAATTCATTACGGCCTACAGTCCGTTTGAGTCAGAAACGGACTGATGAATGATTTGATCATTGTACAAAATTGCCACAGAAATATAAATAGTACACATGTTTATCATTTACTAATAAATACAGCTTTCTAATATTTGAAAATTTTCCGGACTCCACCAAAAAGGTTGTTTAAGAAACTATCACCATTGACAACGCAAAAGTTGTTATGTGTCGCGGCGGGATGAAACCGCAGAAACGGAACAGCCACTATCTCGTCATGCACGGGATACACATGCCCGATGGAAAATGAAGTTGAATGCTGACGTGAAACAGTTGATGATAAAAGTGTACGATTTTTCCGTGCTGAAACCGAAAGGGGCAAACCAGTTTATGCCATTAATAAAACCGTAAGCGGGCAGCAAAAGCTTTAGGAGTATCAGCAAGGGTACTGACAAATGTTCTGGAACACAAACATTGTGAGGGTGATGCGAAGCAGGTAGGGGTCGTGTCAAAATCACACAAATTAAAACATTTGGACAACTTTCAAAAAAACCTTGTAAGGCTGTCTATCAACAAGCTCTATTCCGAAAACAAATACATGTCGCTGAAAAAGCATTTGAAGCAAGAACACCTCAGAGTATCAAAGTACACACTCTGGCGACTCTTACGGGTATTGTTATAAGAAAATTTCGGGGGAGAATAGGTCAGTACTCTGTGAACGCCCTGATATTGTTCGCTTGAGAAATAATTTTCTCAGGGTTATAAAGAAGAAGCGCGAGGAAGGGTTCGAGCCAATGTACTTGGACGAGACCTGGGTCAATGCCTCGCACACAGCCAGTAGTCAGTGGGTACCCGATGGTGGTGATAAGGGGTCAGGTAGAAAGCTGTATCTAGGGAAAAGAGACTAATCATTCTCCATGCTAGTTGCTCCAGCAAAGGCTTTCTCCAAGGCTGCTACTTGGTATTCAGGGCAAAGTCCACAGATAACAGACAACCATTCCGAGATGAATGGTGCGGTTTTCCTCGATTGGGTTAAAAACAAGTTGGTACCAGCTCTACCAGAGAAGTCTTTTATCGTAATGGACAATGCCCCATACCACAGCGTGCAGGACCCCGACAGTAAAGCCCCGACATCGAACAGTCGAAAAGGTGATATGATATCATGGCTCGACAAATTTCAGATCGCACGGCCTTCAAAAGGCAACGAAGCCTCAGCTATATGAGATCATAAAACCCACAAAGGTGAACCTTTCTACAAAGTTGACAGTTACATAAAAAGTAAGGGTCACGATAGTCTGCGACTTCCACCCTATCACTGTGACCTTAACCCCACTGAAATGATATGGGGTATTGTCACAGGAGATGTTGCCAGATCAAACACAACTTTTAGATTACGTGACGTAGAGGTTTTGGTTAAGGAATCCCTTAACAAAATCACGACTGAAACTTGGCAAAACTGTGTCAACAAGGTAGCTAACGTCATTGAACAAGGTTACTGGTCTCGGGATGGCTTACAACAGGCAACTGTGGCACCACTTGTCATCCCTTTAAGTCCTGACTATGACACTACGACAGATGAGGAACCGACAGGTGTCCCGGAATAGATTTTGAGATGTCCCCCGCCATGACTGGCTGTTCCGTTTCTGCGGTTTCATCCCGGCGCAACAGATAACAACTTTTGCGTTTTCAATGATAGTTTCAAATATAAGAAAGCTGTTGGGTATTAGTAAATGATAAACATGTGTACTATTTATATTTCTGTGGCAATTTTGTACAATGATAAAATTTGCAATTCATCGGTCCGTTTCTGACTCAAACGGACTGTAGTGAGTTTGGTTTTACGCAGCTTGTAGCAATATTCCAGCAATATCGCGGCAGGGGACCCATGGCGGTCTAAACTATCGGGTCCCGGCTAGATACTCACAAGCGTTTCGAGGGACATTAAGATAAGAACAACTTTAATACATTATATTTATCACTTGCTTGATAACGGCTACCACCAACACGGACGGACGGACGGACGGGCGTGCGTGCGTGCGTGCGTGCGTGAGTGCGTGCGTGCGTGCGTGCGTGCGTGCGGTTACCGTAGCTTTACACACTTATCTGCTGGCCAAGGCCTTTTTCACATGAACAACATTCCATGAGGATAATCATGTTTTACTGAAATGTATACTTGATACGATAATGGGCAATTTCATTTAGATACAAATATCCTTATCAACGTTGAGTAGCATTGTGCATGTGTTGTTTTAAGCCGCATTGAGCAATATTACAGCATCGAGGTGGGAACGGGGCACCGGGAATCGAACCAGGCACAGGGGTTCGAATCACTGTTTGAACAGTAATTTAAAAAACACTCTAGATTTTTGCAATCGTATATTAACATTTCAAATTTGAACGAAATCGGTGAAGAAATGAATATTTTAGAGAAGTTCTGCAGCTACACTCATTACATAAAATACACTTCGTTCAAATTTGAAATATTTGTTAATCATAACATAAAAACATACCACTGCAAAAGTTGAGTTTAAAAAAAATATTGTTCAGTGATTGGAACCCCTGTGGAACCAGGTTTTTCGTCCGGACGAGGTGAGTGAACGTGTGGCCATGGGTGACAAGTTATATTCTAATTCATTGACAAACGAAAGAAACAGAAACCATGGACCATTTTATTACGTAAAATTTTGCAACCGACACCAAGGTGAAAGATCAGTACACAAACCATTCTATACTGACGACATCCGTCCTTACAATGTGTTTGCCTACGTTGCCCAAGGTGTACTCGTACACTTTGTACTGTCCTTCTGTCGTAATAATAGCTGACCATGTGCGGCAGTTAGAATACAGACTGAACTTTGAATCCTTGTCCAATTCGAGACCCGGATGGTTTGTGACCTCCGCAGCAACATCGCCTGAATCCCGCAAAACCACTGTGTCGACAGTCATGTAGTGGAGGAGGCCACTGGTGAGACGGATGCCCAGTCTCAGTTCTTTGCTGGCTTTGAGGCTGACAGCGAGATCCAATTTGGAGCCCGAAATGACTATTCCTTTAGAATCAACAGATAAAACCTTTCTCCATGGCCGACTGTCAAGGAACCACCGACTTGGGAGATTCTCTTTTGTGTAGGATGTGACCGTTGATGTTTCCTGTTTGTGTCTGCACGAGGTTACTTCCCCTTGGGAAGAAACGGATTGCCATACTTGTTCAGAATGTTCCGAGAATGCTGATTGGTCAGAGGGGGACCAATACTCCATGAGGGTTGCAGTCACATGACCTTCATAGACAATGATGTCTCGAGCTGTACCTAATAGCTTGCCTACTTTTATGAGGGCATTGTGTCCAGCCATGATCCCGTTGATTAGCCGAGTCGTGTCTTTGGTCAAGGATACTTCGTGCCAACACGTGTCCAGGCACCATTGCGGCGTCTCGTCATCAATGCTGGCAGTCGCTGTCTTTTTGTTTGGATGCCAACGGATTACTTTTTGAACACCGTTTGATAATTCTTTCTTGGTATACCAACCTGTTTCTCGACCTTTGAAATCTGATACACTTTGACTTTGAGTAGCAAATAGTTCTCCATCAACGTGAGTTATGTCCCTTTGATGTAGGCCGTTTCCATCCAGAAGTCCTGCCAGAACTGCATCCGAATCAGAACCAACGTGCAGCAGACAGGAATCATTCTTATAGGACCAATCTAGGATAGAACGTCGAGTCTTCCTCTCGTATACTCCGTCATCGCCGACGACAAGGATGGTCCAGTCCGAGTTAGTGAGGAAGATGTTGTACTCGCGCTTTGGTTTTAAGGAGAACGTATCCCAGTCTTGCTTGGTCAGCCTGAGAACCGACTGCCCCCATATGTCAGACCCGTCCCATCCGACGTTGTGAAGATAGAACAGCATCTTGTCTTGTCCCAAGGTCACCGAGACCGTCATAGTTGGTGAACACGACTCCCAGAATAGGTCATGTACGACTGAGTAGAACTGTGGATTGTGGGATTGCAGTGCTTGCCCCATTTGTATCCAGTTACTTGATTTGGCTGCAAGTACAAACATATGAATGTGAATTAGATATATAGTTATAGACTTAAGTCTTTAATTTCTATCATTACCTAGCTTTTTACTGTATGCTGGCGTTAAAATTGTTAGTATGGACTCGTTCAAATGGATATATCTTAACATCTTGCTCGTAAATAATGATTGCCAATTGCCATGGAAACGTGTGTCTTCAATTCAGTAGTGTTCCAGGAGCAGGCAGTGAACGGTCTTTGCTACCCTTTGGAAATTTTCATTCTTTCCTCGTTAACTTTTTGCAGACATACACTTTTCAAAGCGAGCAGCTGGACACTTTTCGCAAAACCTTCAATATCGTGCAGTAGTAATTATAGATCAGGGCAATGTCTGGTCGTGATCTCACCGGAGCATGTAAGTGTTGGTCGCGTCCACTGATGGTCATGTGAACACTCTGACAGACCAAATCCTGATCCCATGTATCCCTTGAGGCACTCGTACATAGCGGTCGCGCCGACTGAGGAGGTGGTGTTGAACGTCACCGTCATTCCGTCCAGTTCAGGTGGGGGTCCGCATCCAGCAATACTCCTCTTAGCCTTGGCTAGATCAAGCAGAAAGCGAGCAAACTTGTAGCATGCAAACAAGGGGATAACTAGAGCGTCGATGCTCTGTTCATCCTGAGAAAAGCGCTTTACACAGATAATCTGCAGGCGAATAGGGTTTTACACTGCATTTAGCATTGGTAAGTGAGAGTTCTTATGACATTTAATTCTATCTAAATGGAGGTTTTAACCTGTTATTATAATCAGTTTAGGTATTTATGTGAAGCAATCAATTTGGCAAAGTGGAAGCATTCAAAATATGTACAAGAGTATATGGGTGACAGGAAACAGGTTGAATAAATTCCCGGCTAAAGAAAAAAGTTATATGCAACAAATTTGATGGAATTACGATCTCCATGTTACTATTACATATGCGGTCATGGACAGTAGCGTATAAGTACTGAATATAGAAACCTATATACGCAACTTCTAATCGGGAATAAATTCAATACACTCTCGGCTAAATAGCAAGAGTCTTACACTTACTTGTACAGGTGAACTCAAAATCCGACCAGGTACCGTCCTCCTGGCACTGGGTAATGCCTTCCCCGGTTCCAGTGAAGCCATCAAGGCACGAGTAGATGATAACAGTCATGACGGATCCATCACCATCCTGGACGTGCTTCGAATTGGCTACTTCCGGTGCCTTACCACACCCACTTGCTGCAAGGTGCAAAAGAACACATAAAATTCCCGGTCTATTTCATGCGGTTTAAATGTTCCAGATGCTTGGCACATGTCTGTAAATGACTGGACAAGACCATCTGGTGATCGATATTAGAGCAACGACCAACGCAGCAGGAATATAATTATGAGCAGTGGATCCTTGTTAAAGAAAACTTTGCATCCTTATGGCAACTCTGCAATAATTTAGTGTGGAGATATCCTAATCAGCTTTTGTATATGACCTGAAGCAACTAAGGGTCGGAGCAATAGATCGTTAGGATGCCTTGGTGTTACTTACCAAAGGGATTTTCTTCCTCGTCGTCTATATGTGCTTTGGGCTTGTCATCCTTTGGCGGCGGAGTGAAGTCCCGCTCTGTAAAACACAATTGATATTCTAGTCAACTCTACAAATGACAATGCGTACAGTTTACTGTTAACGCTCGATACAAGTTTCCAGTTGAATGTTGATTGTATGTACATTATTGTATTGCGCCACATCGAAATCCAATTCACCTCCCTTGAGCCATGCAAGACAAACCCACTTGGTGTAGCGTGAAATTGTATCCCTGCCCCGACACTTGTTTTGAAAGTTGCCATACTCACCACAGAGTCCACATCCCTGAGGGCAGTCAGCATCAGAAGCAGGGGTACCACAGAACTTGCCTTCAACTACTTTCTTACATTTGGGGCCGTCGAACTGGGCGCAGTTCACTGCATGTGTGAAAATAATGTTATGAGGTGAGGTGAGCAGTACTCAAACTACGAATGATTAAGTTTGCCTGAAAGGAATCGTAATGGTAGCTGTTTCCTGCTGATAATGTTTAGCTCCTGACAACCGAACTCGTCGGCTATATATAGTTTGTAATCAAGTCTGGACCAAGCAAACCAGTGATTATTTGCAAGAGCACCTATGCACCACCCCTGGGAAAACCAGAAGTGGGCTTAACGCATTGTACCCATGTAAGGAATCCATCTCAGTGGACGCTGTAACAAACATGCTTCCCCACCACCCCAACTCAAGTAGACGTTTCACCTACCAGTGTTCGGTACACAGGAGCAGGTTCGTTTGTAGAGCACCGTTTGACTAGAACAGGTTTTTGTGCAGGGAGGCAAAGCTGAAAACAGGACGGTCTAGTCGGTTATTAACAATTAGTTTCAGCTGTATGGCTTAAGGTGTTACTACATATATTGCGAGAAAAGAATTTACGACCAACGTGCAAGGGTGAAAAAAGGACCCAAAACACGAATCACGCTAAATATGGAATATACATCCACTCGTCACTAACTACGCGCAAAGATAAATTCAGGCCATGAGACTCTTTATATTTTAATTTAGGTGAGCTAAGAATAGGCTTCAAACAAACCCAGTAAAGGGGCAAGGAGGCTACTTGAGGCAACTAGAGGGGACTAAATATTTGCAATATTCAGCAACACTGTGCTATGCCACACTGAGCAATCTCAGCTGCAAAACGTCCCATAAATATTCGATTTGGCCCAGAAACATCTTGATTTGAAAACCGTTCCACCTTGTCATGGAAACTTGACGCCTAATTTATCAACCCTATATGTTAGCTTTTACAACAATCATACTGGGGCATAGTCGTCCCTACCGTCCCGGAGGCAAGTATCCAATCCCGTTTAACCTATCTGTATTGCACATACCCCTCCACAAAGCTTATAAGCACTGATGAAATGACTGATGTTCCGACAACGTTATCAAATGTCACCTTGACATGAACAGGAAGCTGGTGACAGGACTTGCGGGGTTTCACATTTCCGTCGGCATTTTGCTGAAAAAGAATCATCAGTAAAAGTGATTTGTACGCCGTGGTCAACATTGTTGCAGCTGTTTGTAAAGCTCATTCGGACGAAAACCAATCGGAGATGAATAAATGTCATGGATAATTAGTAACACCAAGTTTCATTAAGCCGTTCATGACAATATCAGGCACCTACGAGCGAGCATGGTTTACACCACTTATTCTTATATTCCTTCAATGTTATGGCGGATGGCACCAGAAATGGGATTCACACATTGTACCTATCCGGGTCATCGACGTGACGACAAACGCTTTACAGTCATCTTTTAGAAAGGCATGACGTACTAGAGGTTGTCAACTCTCAGGGAGAAATATCAGAGGTACACCTGAGAACAACCCTCCTGAGTTAGAAGTTATATTCCGTTATGTTTCACTTCGGTCGGCAATTCGATTATGACAGCATCTTAGTTGATGAACAGGTTCATTGACCTCAATTACAGATGCAAGGAGATGTGCTCAGGACCATGAATAGCTAACATTGCACAAAGTTCAACATTTGATTTGCGACGCTTACAACAGCTCTTCCCGTAGAACGCCCCGGAACATGCGCACTTGCAATTGGACACGTCCAGAGTCCCGTTGTTGTTGCACAGCTGTTTACAATCTACAAGGGAAAATAATTCGGCTGTATCCTTGTTCTTACGTCTGACATGTAATGTGGAAGTAAACTTGTCAATTATAGGATCGATAAACAATCTGAAACTATAGTACTGTCGGAAATAGAAAAAAAACTATTTTCTCAGTTATCTCTACAAAATATGTAGTTGATATGTGAAAGTGTGAAATATCTGTTAAACTAAGTTCGGCCTAACTACAGTCTCAGTGGTAGAGACATAGGAAACGGAGAAAAGGGACTTTACTGAGGGGAAATTAGTGCAGAAATGAGCAATGCGGGGTTTTTCTAAGTCCAAAAAGACTTATTTGGAACAGACCATGGCTTTATGCAAATTAGTGTGCGACGATATTATATTACAAAGGACACTTTTTAAATGCCCGATTTGAAATTAGTCGTAGATTCATTATAAACGATAGCTGACGTAAAAAAATAATAACTTTATGCCGAAACTATTAAGGATGTAGCGACCATGCAGTCTCACTGTCACTATAAAAAGAAACAGGAGGGGTCGCCTCAAAAGCAAAACCTGGGGTGGGGCTTGGGGATAGAGATATCAGCTAAGATAAGATAATCCTTTAGGGCAATATTATTGGGGAGGTAAACGGCACGTCATAACAATTTACAAATAATATCCAGTCCTGTCGATCTTCGGGTGGTCATGCCACCTATATACTACGATGCGTTTCTATGGTTTTCGGGTATCATACTCTTACATATCTCAACATAAACTTTATGAAAGAAAGACACGTAAGATGTTAATCAATAGATGAGACATAGTCAACACACATGAAAAAGCACAAAATATCTTTGAGATGACCCCTTGTGCCTGTAGGCAGCACATGCATTTCATGCCAGGTGAGTCGACGGTCCGTCGTCATACCTGGCTGAGCGACCTAATTGCCATCTATAGTCTGATCTATTGTTTTCAGCAGCTATTCGTATTTTTACGAGTAAACATGCTTTTCTGGATATCGTATTACGCATCCCACTGAACGCCCAGTTAGGCCGAAGTGGGTTATTTCGACATATGCTATTTGCAATTGTGTCAATTTTAGGGATACAGGGTAACAGCCTAAAAACAGTTTTTTTTCTATTTCCGACAGTACTATAGTCGATTCTTTAACTATCCAGGATACATGGAGATAACAAGTATCCTCACTAACACCAAGCGTCAGGATGAACCCCAAACTGGACATGGGTCCCCATAGCCTGAACTGGTTCTCACAGACCGACAAGCAAACCACTAGACCACCCTTGTATTTGTATCTATTACATTGGGTTTGACCAGGATGACATACAGATACAAAGTGTTGGTTGTTTAAGCCGGTACCCAACAGTAATCCAGCTATGTGGCGGCGCTCTGTAAATAATCGAGTCTGGACCAGACACTCTCGTGATCAACAGCATGAGCATTGATGTACGCAATTGTGATACGATGACATGTGTCAACCAAGTCAGCGATAGTGACCACCCGATCCGGTTAGTCGCCTCTCAAGACAAGCATGGGTTGCCGAAGATAAATACTAACCCTGATATTGACAGGTCTGGGAGGTACTGGCCGACCAGCTGAAGGGAATACTGATTTATAGCCCAGACTTACCACACTTGGCGCCGCTCCAGCCCAGGTGACATTCACAGGCACAGTTGTCCTGGTTGACGCGTCCTTCAACACATGGAGTCTTACACGGGGGTTTGATGCACGTCTTGCCGCGGTACTTATTGACACAAGTACACTCGCACCGGTTACCGTCCAGTATCCCGCCATTCTCACATGTGAGATTACAGTCTGTGGAGACAATGTTCATGAGTGAGTGAGTGAAGTTTTACGCCGCACTCGGCAACATTCCAGCTTTATGGCGGCGGTCTGTAAATAATCGAGTCTGGACCAGACAATCCAGTGATTATCATGAGCATCGATCTGCACAATTGGGAACCGATGACATGTGTCAACCAAGTCAGCGGGCCTGACCACCCGATGGCTTACGACAAGCATGGGTTACTGAAGATCAATTCTAACCCGGACCTTCACGGGTCGACAATGTTCATTATTACCGCCAGGAGAGACATGGGTGTTTTCAGACTAAGTTGCAGTAACATGGGGTGTGCTTCTGAGCGTATTATGCAAAACCTAAGTAGGAGTCATGTAATGAGGGATAATGCTGAAACGAATTTATCTGCCAAGTTTAAATTTGCCATTGTGAAAGCTCAAACAAACCAAAAATATTCTATTCAGCCGAAGCTTAATGATAATTAGAAGACAGTAGTGTTGAGAATTGGTTCAAATCTCATAATTGATGATTGGTTCATTACTACCGATCAATCATCGAAAATAATTGGTTAGCGTCATTTATGAAATTTGTTAATGCACATAAAAATAAGGAAAAAAACATGTAGTTCTTTTAGGGGTTTTTTTGGCAAAATTTCACATCTTTAAAAGGATGACTAGTATGTTGGGAACAAATTTCTTGGAATCCTCAAGATAAATTCAATCATGACTTGAAACGAGCTTGTAGTGCTTATGAAATGTAACAGACAAAACCAACCATGTGAAAAATATTGTTAATGAAAACAAGTGTTCCAGAATTGTTTGTATTTGGCCTTCCTGTCTTTTTCAACAAACCCGTCCCAAAGTGGGGTCTCAAAGAAATGGGACACAAAGTATGCATATTTTACAGGGCCAGTGGCAATTACGTTTGAACAAAATCTAACTGGGAATTAATTAGAACCGTGACCATGCTGCAGCTGCTCAGTGGTTTTGTCCTCACCGCATTTCGAGCCACTCCACCCTTCGGAACATTCGCAGGCACAGCTCTTGGGGTTGTGTTTTCCGTTGACACACGGGCTTTTGCACGGCGGCAGACCACAGGCGGCACCACGGTAGGCATTGACGCACTTGCAGGAACAAGTCTTTGAGTCCAGGATGCCACCATTCTGGCAATGAAGGTTACAGTCTGAAAATAGAGCCAGATACACAATGTCAACTGTACGCGATATTACGTTTAAGACGACGTTCTACACATTTAAATCTCAGAATTTTATTCAACTTAGGATAAAAATTGTTTAACAAACAATCATGGTTTCAAACAGCTGTAATTGGTTTGTGTTGCAAGGGAGTATGCAGCATTAGAAAAACCGAGAATAAGTAGGGTTGGTCTAAGTTAACGCTCATCACTTACCGCACGTGTATTTGTTTCACTGTTTCAACTACTACGCTTACCCCCTTGTAATACAAACCAATAATAGCGATTTGAATCTATTTGTCTTTTGTCAAACAAATTGTATCCCAAGATGAATTAAATTCTGATTTAAATGTTCAATTGTCAAGGTAAAATTATGAGGATTCGCAATCTTATTTTCACTTTAGTTCATTAATTTACTTTTTTGTTTGAAGTGAAATTCATCGGTACGTTTTCACTGCAAACGGACTATAGCTCCTGGAAAGCTTGAAAGAGAACGAATGGATATGATGGCCTCGTATCCATTGGACGACATGAATAGTTGAAAATGTTGAGGTAAATATGTACAGTAAACTATGGCTATAAGACGTTTAAGTCAACATTACTTCTACGTATACATCATTATTGACATATCGATTAAACTGTACAGGAATTGGCCGTAACCCTTCCCCTCTTACCGAAAACAATAGAAATAAGGCTGTTCGTATTTGTTCGTTATATACGTTCACTGTTACTAGTATCTTAGCGATATACCTACCACATTTGGGTCCAGACCAATATTTTCTGCAAACGCATTCACAGGTGCGCTTGTTCACCCGGCCGCGCACACACTCCGTCGTACATGGGGGGTCGCTGCAGGAGTCGCCACGGTAGCCATTGGCGCAAAGGCATCGACAGTACCGCTTTAGCAGGGTGCCACCATTGTTACACTTCAGTCCGCATTCTAAGCACAAAATATTTTCTGAGAGCGCATGTTAAGATGTCATTTTAACAGGACACAAGTTGTGTCGTGTCGCCCTCTCACAGCTCCGGCAATGTTTAACCACATTTAACTGACTGACTGACTTTGATTTTACGCCGCTTTTAGCAATATTCCAGGACACCAGAAATGGGCTTCACACAATGTATCCATGTGGGGATTCGAACCCGGGTGTTCGGCGTGACGAACCAACGCTTTAACCATTAGGCTACCCCACCGCCCTTAACCACATTTAAATATACAAGGGACGCAACTCCACGTTACTGACCCTTTGAACACTGTTGTCAGGACGCATGTCTAATATACGAGAGAATCTGAAAACAATTGACGAGAATGAGGTCGACAAGCTGAATAAACACTGACTGACTGAGTTTGGCTTTACGCCGCTTTTAGCAATATTCCAGCAACATCACGGCGGGGGACACCAGAAATGGGCTTCACACATTGTACCCATGTGGGGATTCGAACCCGGGTCTTCGGCGTGACGAGCCAACGCTTTAACCACTAGGCTACCCCACCGCCTCTCTGCATAAACAACGATATATAATTGCGTGTAGGGGATGAGTGGGAAGGAACTTAATTCTTCCAAATATATCCTAAACAGCCTGTCAAAAGTCACTTTTTCACCATTTGTGTCCGGAGAGCCAAGCACCTCATGATAGCAGGATGCCATGTTCATCCTTGATATTCCAGGGCATGACCTATTGTCATTCGCTGACAGTCTGGAGATGGTGATCAAATTCTTTAGCTCGATGGTTGCAAAATAGTGGAAGGCAATTTCTAGTGCCACATTTGTTTCAAAAGGCAGGTGTTGGGCATTAGGAATTTGTGGAGTATTTTTTACAGTATGAAGATTGTTTCATCTGCGAACACAGGAAGCCCTGTCCGATGATTGTGTATTAACATTTATGCTAACACGAGGTGGCTGGATCTTGCTCTAACCTAACTACGCATGGCAGTTGTATAAACTAACGTTATTCAACCACTTACCACAAGATAGACCGCTCCAGCCTTCCAAACATTCACACTTGCAGTTCTTCTGATTGACCTTGCCATTGACGCACTTGGTGGTACAGGGGTCAAGGCCACACAGGGAGCCACGATAGCCGTTCACGCATGCGCAGTCACATGTTGCCGGATTCAGGACTCCTCCGTTTCTACATTGCCGCTTGCAATCTGAAGACCAGTATGAATTTGCAGTATATCCGTTTTACAGTAACACCAAGTACAAAAATCTGAATGTCAGTATAGCAACAAGCTCAGAACATGATATCGGTATATTCATGGTATAATAGGGTTAATTTAGTTTTGCAACACGAATACAGGGCCCCGTTCCTCAAAGCGATCGTGGCGCTACGACAGTCGTAAGTCTATGTTAAAGTATGGGAGTTACGACAGTCGTAGCGATACGATCGCTTTGAGGAACGGGGCCCTGTTGTTTCAGAAGTAGCTGAACAGCTCTAAACGTTTCCACACCGTCCTACACTGAAATCCTTTACTGTAGTGGCATTGATTTATAAGTCAGTGGACAATGAATCAGGTCAAGCCTTCAGACGTAGAGAGTGACTCCAATAACATTCCCAAATAGTATGAATTCTCTACAGTAATGAACTTTACAGATGGACAGGCAATATGCTGTCACCTACCGCACTTTGGTCCCTTCCAACCGAAGTTACAATCGCAAGCGCAGTTCTTCTGGTTGACATTGCCATTGACACATTCTGTCTTACAAGGAGGGAGGTTACAGTCGGCGCCGCGATACCCGCCGGTACACGCGCACTTGCAGGTGCTTGGATCCAGTTTACCCCCATTTGCACACTTGAGGTTGCAGTCTGCAACATAAGTAGGCAATCTGAAACAAGCTATTCGCACCCGATATTCCATAATGACAGACGTATCATTTGGCGTCTATTTCGCCATTGAAAGTATCTTCGTTTAATGTTTATATTAAAAGAGGTTTAGTTTAGTTTTATGCCTTTAGCAATGTTCCAGCAATATCACGGAGGGGGACACCAGAAATGTCTTCATACATGTATCCATGTGGGGAATCGAACCGGGGTCCTCGGCGTGACGAGCGAACGCTTTAACCACTAGGCTACCCCACCGCCCCGGTTCCCCTATCAATTCAAATGAGCAACAAAACCTCAAACAATACTCACCACACTTGGGACCAACATATCCTTCCTGACACTCGCAGGCACAGTTTGCCTGGTTGACCTTGCCATTGACACATTCTGTCTTGCATGGAGGCTTGGTGCAGTCCGCACCTCTGTATCCGCCAGCACACGTGCATTCACATTTAGCCTTGTCGAGAGTTCCTCCATTAGCACATTTGAGACTGCAATCTGAAACGTTACCAAACATAGGACGTCGGTTTCATACTTGAAACAGATTTCATTCCAACCATTTGTATAATGCGCACAAAGTTAAAAGGCTGTAAAGCAAAATATACCTGAATAACGCACGAAGACATGTGCAGTGCGCTACCATAAGGACACTTCAGTTGGCAGTCTGTCAGTCATTGTAATAAAGATAAATAATTTCTGGTGCCGACAGAGGAGTGAGTTTACTTTTACGCCGCACTCAGCAATATTCCAGCTATATGGCGGCGGTCTGTAAATAATCGAGTCTGGACCAGACAATCCAGTGATGAACAGCATGAGCATCGATCTGCGCACTTGGGAACCGATGACATGTGTCAACCAAGTCAGCGAGCCTGACCACCCGATTCCGTTAGTTGCCGCTTGCGACAAGCCTGGGTTACTGAAGATCAATATTCTAACCCGGACCTTCACGAGAAGAAACAAACGTTTTATTGAGTAGTAATCCAATTCTTACCACACTTAGGACCGCTCCATCCCTCTGTACACTCGCACACACAGTTCTTCTGGTTGACCTTGCCATTCTTACATTCTGTCTTGCACGGAGGAAGACTACAGTCTGGACCACGGTAGCCGCCGGCACATGCGCACTGACACTTAGCTTCATCCAGAGTGCCTCCATTTGCACACTGTCGACTACAGTCTGGAATGATTATCACATAATACATGACCTTGAGAAATGTCTGTACGAGTGGGTTTCATTCAGACACGTGCAATGTTTGCTGCCATCGTGGCGCTTCAAAAACCACTCCATGAGCTAAATATAAACTCCGGACATACCGACTTCAGTAACAGACGTAGTCTAAGAATATGCTTAGAATCCTGTATTGTCTAAACAAAAATGAAAAGATGAAGTGTATTCCATTTTTGCACTCGGCAGTATGTCTATAGTAAATACAGAAATTGGTCGATTTCATCTAGAACGAGAAATATAAACAATTACCCATCACTGTATCTGCAAAATGCCCGCTGCACTAGCCTGGAAAGCCGTCTATAAACAACTGAGATTGGAGGTGAGGTGAGGTGAAATTGGGTTTTACGTCATCTGAGAATATTTCGCTCATATATATGCGTGTATGCGGCTGCTTGTACTAGCCCAGACTTAAGCTGGTTTTATAGTGCTAGCCCACTGAGATACCATGCCGCAGTGAAGCTATACTGACTCGAGCCGACCAGTCCTTGTTGTACCCATTAATGCCGAGCGCCAGGCAGGGACCAACAATACCATAACGTCGTTTTGGTATGACGCGGTCGGGGATCAGACCCGCGATTCTCCGGGCGGAGCTCTAACCACTACGGATCAACTGAGATTGAGTAATCCAGTGAATATTTGATCTGATGAAACGGAATCAAGTCAGGGGGATCACCCAATCCAGTCACGGACACGTATTTGGGAAACCAGAAATTAGACACGACAAAATGGTAGATTCAGAAAACGATAACATAAAACGTATCTTCTCCGGCTCTCAAAGACACTTGACACAACGGAAGCTAGAGTTTGGACCAAACAATCCGGTGATATTTTGAGCACTGCACGCCGTCGGAGACATGTGACGAAGCAAGCCATGGAACCCGACTGTCAGGTTTCTACCGTTACCGTACCCGGGTTATAATTGGTCTTCAGCAACCCATGCTTGTAAGTGGCGACTAACGGGATCGGGTGATCAGGCTCGCTGACTTGCTTGACACGTCATCGTATCCCAATTGTGTAGATAAGTGATCAACGTCATGAGCATCTAATTGTAAATAATCGAGCCTGGACCAGACAAACAACCACGAAATAGAATATTGGTGTGTGCGGCGTAAACTTGTTCTGTTAACGAAACATGAACAACTCCACCTTACCGCATTTGGGGCCAGTCCAGCCCTTTGTACACACACATGCACAGTCTTTCTGGTCAACGTTGCCGTTAACGCAAGCCGTCGTGCAAGGTGCCTTGCCACAGCCAGCACCACGATAGCCACCAACACAAGAACACGAGCAGGTGCCCGAATCCAGTTTACCGCCATTGGCACACTTAAGCTTGCAATCTGAAACATTGAATGGGGCCAGTGTTATGTGACAAATATGCACTTGAAATTAAACAAACCTGAAGAGGTTTTCAATTCTTCGAAGAGAGTCGTCCTTGGGGTACATATGCATTTTCCGGCTGAAAAATGTCCTGTGACAGTTGTATCAATGTTTTTTGAATAAAAAGATTGAACAATAAATAAACTCTTTTATTTATTATACGGCCCCTACCTCACGGAGTTACCTCCCGTTGCGCATGCGCACCAACTGGGTAGGCTCCTAGACCCGTATCATCATTCCTTCTGCTGAATATATCAGTGAACAGAATTGCGGGGAGGCGGGAGGGCCCTACCCCAAGGACGACTCTCTTCGAAGAAATGAAAACCTCTTCAGGTTTGGTTAATTCTTCTTCATAGAGATCGTCCTTGGGGTACATATTATGCATGAACACAGACTCCCAAAGACCGGAGGCCAGGGAGGAGGGAATTCTGTCCAAGCACACACAAAATATAGCGATCGTATCATGGAAAAAAATTTGAACAGACGCCATAACACTCACCTGTCACTTGTCCTAGTTTCGCTTCCGCGAGAGGCATCATGGGAGGGGAACTGACAGGGAGGAAGTGTACTCAAAGACGACCTCCATTTAGCATAGTGAGACAACGCACGTGGTGCGAATGTCAAAGACCCACCCACCATGTGTCCATTAGTGAGCACCGTAGGGGGGAATGTAAATACCGCTCACATTCGACAAATAACTCCTGAGAGAATCGAAAGGGGGTACATGTAGTTAGCTCACAGTAGCAGATATGTCAATAATACGCAATTATTGTACAGCAGCGTCAAAAACCAAACCAATAAACCAAGACTCACTCGGTCAGGGTGGCAGGACACTGTCCACTGGAGAGAACCGTACGGCCAAAGCTCGCACGATTACGGGAATGCGTATCGAGCTGATAGTGCCGTATAAACGTGCTTGGCTGGCTCCAAATAGCGGCAGAGCAGATCTCTTCAATGGGAGTGCCGATGCAAAGCTTTTGATGCGGCTACTGCCCTGACCGAGTGAGCCTTCAACCCCTCAGGGGGAGGCTTGCCCTTAGCCTGATAAGCGGCACAAATACACGAAACTAGCCAGCGAGACAAAGTCTGCCTGCTCGCTGGCACACCAGCCTTCCCGCCACCGTAACAGAACAGCTGGGTACCCGTACGGATTCCCTGCGTTCGTTTGATATAGACTTTGAGCGTCTTACGGACATCCAACGGGTGAGTGCTCGTAGGAGTGGTCCCCGATGTGGAAGGCTGGGTAAGAGTAGGAAGTTCGATAGGAGCTGTCACATGGAAAGCGTGATCGACCTTCGGTCGGTAAGTATCTGGGAGGCGAATACTGACACGATCCGTGTGAAACAGTCAGCGCCGGGTCGGACGAAATAGCATGTAAATCGCCGCCCTACGTCCAGATGTTACCGCCACCAGAAAAACAGCTTTCCAAGTTAACAACTGAATGGAAATAGCCGATAGGTGTGAGAAAGTAGGACCGGACAGCCAATCTAGCACAATTGACAAATCCCAAGGTGGACTGGTTCGCCTGAGCGCAGGTCGAATCCGTTCCGCGCCAGCAAGAAAGCGCTGTGAAGAAGAGCACCATCGACAGGGGTGTGAAAAGTGGAAATAGCGGTGGAGTAGCCACGAATGGTCGAAGCCGCCAGGCCTTCTTCCAAACGAGCTTGCAAAAACTCCAATACTCGGACTAAATCCGCAGAAAAGGGATCTGCAATGCCCCTATCTGAACACCAGCGCGCATAGCGGGACCACCTATCCTCGTGACTGAACGTTTGTCGAATCCGCACCGAAGCCAGAATTGTGTCTGCAACTGCTGCAGGAATTCCGCGTGTCTCGAGGTTAGACCTGACAGAGGCCAAGCCACCCACTGAATCCGTGGATTTGGGTGGGGCGCTCCGTTCTGAGTGAGAATGTCCGGTCGTAAAGGTAATAGAACAGGAGGCTGAGCCAGAAACCTGAGAATTACCGGAAACCAGCTCTGTGACGGCCAAAGCGGTGCCAGTAGCACAAGTAGCCGAGCTGGCTGGGTGGACAGCTGTGAAAGGACACGGGGAATGAGTGGTAACGGCGGGAACGCCCAGAGCACTTTGCCCAGTCCAATCCAGCAGGAAGTCGGCAGCCAACGCCCTGGGTCCGGTATCCGAGAGCAGAACATGGGTGTCTGATGCGTCCCCCGGACGCAAACAGATCCACCTGGAATGACCCGTACAACTGGGGAGATTACTCTGAAAATCTGCCTGTCGAGCATCCATGCTCTCGCGGGGCCAGGATCCGGCGAAGGCGCGATCTGCTCGCGACGTTCTCCAGCCCGGGGAGATAAACAGGAGTACCTGACAGTCGTACTGATCGCACCAGAGGAGAAAGTCCCGCCTCCCGGAGGAGCGCTGGGGACACCGTGCCTCCCTGCTTCAGGATGTACGACATGGCCGTCTGGTTGTCCAACTGAAGACGGACTACCTGGCCACGGACATGCTCTCTGAAGCGCTCGAATACCAACCGCACAGCTCTCAGTTCCAACACGTTGATGTGAAGGTGGGCTTTGGCTTCGGACCAGAGTCCGGACGCCGACAGACTGCCCAGAACACCCCCCCAGCCCGTGAGGGACGCATCGGTCTGAACTGTGAGAGCTGGCGTCGGGATTTCCAAGGGATCCCCCTGGTGAGATTCCCGACATTTGTCCACCACTGAAGGTGAGGTGTCAACCACTCGGGGACTGTGAGACTGCGCTCCAGATCCTCCGTGTGAGTCCACAGCCGAGCCAAAGCTTGCTGTATAGGACGCATCCTCAACCGCGCCCGCCACACTACAGAGATCGTCGCCGCCATATGGCTCAGTAGACGGAGCCAAGTCCGTGCTGGTGCCTGGGGCTGGGAGAGGAACGAAGATACCATCTCCCAAACTCTGGTGATCTGGTCGGGCGACAAGGAAACGAGATCCTTGTTCGTTTGGAATCGCGCTCCAAGAAAAACCATCTAGTCTATCACTGTGTGAGTAGCATCTAGACTCGCTGGCTGTGTTAGTGCTCCGAGCAACCAGTCGTCGAGGTAAGGGTAACAACGCCTTCCTTGCGAGCGAGCGAGGGTAGCTGGGACTAACATGAGCTTGGTGAACACCCTTGGGGCAGTCGATATGCCGAAGGGGAGCACCCTGAATTGGTAACACATCCCGTCGTAAGAGAACCGAAGGTACTGCTTGAACGAGGGATGTATGGGCACATGCAGATACGCATCCTTTAGGTCGATTGACGTGAGCCAATCGCCGGGCTGAACAGATGAGATCACCGAGCGCAGTGTCTCCATCTTGAAGGATGGTACTTCTAGCATGCGATTCAACCCCTTGAGGTTGAGAATGGGGACGGAACCCGCCATCTTTCTTCGGGACGAGGAAATGCGATGGAGTAAAATCCGCCTGTTCATCTCCCGGTGGAATCGCTCGATTGCAGGACTTGTCCAGCAGAGCCTGAACTTCGTCGGCGCAATATGTCCGCCCTTGCCTGACATGACGGCACGTGAGGGCGGCGTATGCGGTGAAGTCAGGCGGACCGACTCGCTTCCACAGTGGTAAATGGCCAATGCTGACCGTGGCCAGCACCCCTAAGCATTGTTGGTAGCCTTCTCCCATTCCGCCAGGAATAGAGAGAGCGGCCTCCCACTGGGATATGGGGTAGGAGCCGATGCGTTGTCCCGAGCAGCGGAGCTGACTGGGTGTGACACACGGCTTGAGCGGCAGCCTGATGGGTTAACGGGAGGTCGGGTCAGACCTCCCGCGCCCGTGAAAAGGCTGGGAGCTAGTCGAGGACTGCTCCTTGCCCCTACTCTTGGCGGACCTGCTCCTCCGCCTACCCCTACCAAGCGGCCGAAGCCAGCCGGCAGACTCGGGTGTAGGCTGCACCCCGGCGGAGGAAGGTAGAACGGGAGCGCGGGGGCGAGACACCCGCGGGTGCTCCAACAAGGCCTTAGAGTCCTTGCTAAGTCCCAGCATGCCCCTCCACCTCCAGGGCCGACCTCTGAATCGAGGAGAGGTAGGCCTCATGGACCATCACCCTGACCTGCTGCATCGCGTTCCGGTACACCTCCTCGTAGGTCCGGTACGTGTGCCGCAGGGAGCAGCCCGCGAGGGCAAACGGTGGAGTGAGGCGCCCTTGCCGAGCAGCCGGAGCTGCTCCGGAGGAAGCCAAGCCTCCTCCCAGGGCGACGGAAGTGAACACGCACTCGTCAACGATGGGAACAACGAACAGGGAGTCCTCCCCAAGTTGGTACCTCCGTACTAAGTCCGGCAAGTCGAACCGAACACGGGTACCAGACAAGAGGGGCTCGACCACGTCCTGAACCAACGAAGGCAGAATGCGGAGCTGCGTCTGCGAGGGCTGCCGAGGGGCAAACGCCTCGCCTGGCAAGCGGAACTCAGCCAAGTCCGAGCGGCCAACAGGCACCGCGGCTTGGGGTAGGCCCTCGGCAATTCTTTGCTGGACCTCCCTCAGAGCCGAAGCAAAACGGAAACCTCCGTCATGCTCCTCTACCTCCCCAAGCTCCATTGACTCGGCGCCCGAGCCCGAGTCAGAGGCTGGGTCTCCTCCGAAAGAGGACCCTTACCCCGACCCGTGGGCGCCTAGCGCTAGGAAGCACAGAGAGGGAAGAGCAGACAGAGCGCTCCACGCCGGCGCCTGGAAGCGTGCACGGACCCGGTCCCGACGCTGCTGGAGGCAGACCAGGCAGAACTGGTGCCTCCGCTCTCATGGGGCGGGAGTGCGCAGGGACCGGAACACCAGGAATACTCAACGGTCCCTGTGCCAACTCCGAGAGGGGGACTGGGAGCACCTCCCCCTTCGGGGCAGCCGAGGCATCCGGACCCGAAGCCAGAGGCAACGGGTCTACAGACGCCTCAAGGCTGAGGGATCGAGCCGAGCCCGGCGATCCCACCCCCTGACTCTCCGCCCCCCGTCCGGAGTGACCGAGGAACTCCTGCCGGAGACCTCCAACAGACTCACGAACGAGGGACTTCACAGAGTCCATATGCTGCTGAAACAATTTGTCCATTAGTGTCATATCAAACCCACCAGTAGAAGCGGGAGAGGGGGTTTGGCTTCGGGATTTTTTTCCCTTACGCTTAGACTTAGACGGGGGGACCTGCGTCAGTTCCCCATCCGCCTCTCGCATTTCTTTGTATAATAGCGTGTCCGCCGCCCTCCGCTTTTGGGCCCGGGGGGAAAACCCAAGACATATCGGACATGTGTCCGCGTCATGGCCAGTCTTCTCTAGACAGGCGACGCACATGTCATGCCTGTCGGCCCGTGGAATACTCTGTCCACAGACTGAACAGGATGAAAAGGCCTGAAAGCAAACACGCAAGCATGTAGCTAACGGCGGACCAGCAGCATATATATACACGTAGAAAACATTGAAAAATACGTGAAGGCTACCACGGAAGGTAATAGTTGGTTCAATACGCAATATTACGACCACATGGCACGCTAAACTTCCCGCCATGGCAGAAAGTTCGCGTAATATAATATAATACAAAGTCACAATTATGAAACAACCAACTGTAAAGCTTTACTGTTCCTTTTCATAGGCAAATAAATACCATACATACAGGTGGTGTCTCAGACACAGTCGTTTTCTGTTTCTTCAGAAAGTTCAGCTCTGTACGGCTCATGAATTTTAACGTCTGTTCATGGCAGTGACAGCAGAAGGAATGATGATACGGGTCTAGGAGCCTACCCAGTTGGTGCGCATGCGCAACGGGAGGTAACTCCGTGAGGTAGGGGCCGTATAATAAATAAAAGTTTATTTATTGTTCAATCTTTTTATTCAAAAAACATTGATACAACTGTCACAGGACATTTTTCAGCCGGGAAATGCATAATATGTACCCCAAGGACGATCTCTATGAAGAAGAACTGCAGTTTCTACAGATTCACCCAGATAAGACATAAGGCTATTCCATCACTCACCACACTTGGGACCGGTCCAACCCTCGGAACATTCACAAGCGCAGGTTTTTTGGTTGACCTTGCCATTGACACAGGCCGTTTTACACGGAGACAGACTACAGTCAGCTCCTCTGTAGCCACCAGTACAGGTGCACTGACATTTGGCTTTATCCAAGGTTCCTCCATTGCCACATTTCAAACTGCAATCTGCAATAGTTACAGAATATAATAGCTTTTGAGGATGAAAAGTTTAACATCCATAGCATAGCATGTCTTTCACATAGTTAAGTTTGACTTCAAAATTTGCTTCATGGTTCATAATTAGCACAAAAGTTTCTGTTCGGAAAGATTGCGTAAACATTAATGTGATGCAGTTAACATTGGAACGAAGTGATGACTCGCGATCACATTCACATTTGCAGCCTTTGGGCCTAAAGTCATGCTGGAAGCTGTGGTTAAAATCCGAGGACGTGATTTTCAGGTTAACCACAACCATATTAATAGGAAACTTACAAACTATCAACTCACCACACTTGGGACCACTCCAGCCTTCTGTGCACTCGCAGGCACAGTTCGCCTGGTTGACCTTCCCGTTAACACAGGCCGTCGTACATGGGGGTTTGGTGCAGTCCGCACCACGGTAACCACCAACACACGTGCATTCGCATTTGGCACTGTCCAATTTTCCTCCGTTTGCACATTTCAGTTTGCAGTCTGTAACGAATAGTGCCGTCAGTATGAAAGGTCTGCTGAGTACAAGAGTACGCATGCGCTGACGGTTGATACGTACATGAGAGCAACACTAAAAACACTTTCGTATTCACCTTGTCAGTTGTGTATTTTATAACCACCGTTTGATACATTTCACAAATATGAGTGATTATTTGAACAGATGTCCCTCAGAAACGTACATGAGCACTAACATTTAATGATATCTTAACTACAAGTCTTGTACACAACCGATTTAAATATGAAGCATATCTTCCGAAGACCAAAACCTAAGACATTTACAAAAGCAAAATTATTTTGATTCAACATCTATGCAGTTCATGTGTACACGCTCTCTTTTGGGCATACAATTTCATTCAAGACACATTACATTAAAATTCAGACTACATACCACACTTGGGACCAGTCCAACCTTCCGTGCATTCACAGGCACACGTCTTCTGGTTGACGTTCCCATTGACACATGCTGTCTTGCAGGGGAGCTTGTGCACAGTCAGCTCCTCGGTAGCCACCAGCACAGGTGCATTTACAGGTGTCCTTGTTTAAGGTGCCGTTATTGGCGCATTTGAGATCACAATCTGTAAATAAGAAAGAACTCAATTGGTTATACATGTACAATATAATCCAAGGATGAGCACATTGGGGTCCTATAAGCAAGGAAGGTAGAAACATTTTTCGCTGGCGTCAGGTCGAAATGTTTTGGTATTGAAAACATCCAGTGAACCAGTTGAAAACATCCAGTGACCATCAACCTACTAACATCTAGGTTCCAATACAGACATTTAAAATGAAACCTACCACACTTGGGTCCGACCCATCCTTTTGTACATTCACAAGCACAATTTTTCTGGTTGACCTTTCCGTTGACACAGGCTGTATTACATGGCGGCAGACTACAATCGGCTCCTCGGTAGCCGCCAGCACATGCACATTCACATTTGGCGCTGTCCAGCGTTCCTCCATTTGCACATGACAGCTTGCAATCTTGAAAATCAGGACATTTAACAGTATAAAATCGTGGCCAAAGGACTGTTGGAAGTAGAAAAAAAACCACCTTTTTTTTCGCATTTATATCTACAATTTAGGCAGTTAATATGTGAAAGTGAAATATCTGTTAGACTAAGTTCGGCCTAACTACAGTCAGTGGTAGGGAGATAGGAAAAGTGAAAAAAGGACTTTACCGAGGAGAGATGAGTGCAGAATTGAGCAATGCGGTGCCTGACTCTGAGGGTGTGAGTTCGAATCCCGGATGGGGCTCAACTCAAAAAGTACTAGAATTTGTACTTTACTAAGAAAGTGTAATCCCAAATATAACACGTTAGACTGAACTTCATTGTAAACGATAGCTGACGTAAGAGATAACTTTAATACTGAAAGTATTGGGCGAGTGAGTATGGTTTTACGCTGCTGGGGGACACCAGAAATGGGCTTCACACATTGTACCCATGTGGGGAATCGAACCCGGGCCTTCTGCGTGATGGAAACTATTAAGGATGTATCTACCATGGAGTCTCACTATCACTATAAAACAAACCGGTAGGAGGGGGACGTCTCAAAATCAAAACCAGGGTCCACTCGTAGACTGGTTGGGGTCGGGCTGGGGGATACTGATATCAGCCAAGATATTATAATCCTTTAGGGGAATTAAACTGGTGAAGTACACGGCATGTCATAACAATTACAAATAATATCCAGTCCTGTCGATCTTCGGGTGGTCATGCCACCTACATATGTTAACACATTTAATACGATGGCTTTGCCAGATTTTGGTAGTAAACATGCTTTTCTGGATATCCTACTACGCATCTGAACGCCCAGTTAGGCCGATTTGGGTTATTTCGACATATGCTATTTGCAATTGTGTAAAGATACAGAGTAAGAGCCTAAATACAGGTGTTTTTTATTCCCGACAGTAATTTAGATACATATTAGCATTAGTTAAATTGTTAATAGGGGTCGCCATTTCTAATCACTTTTTATGTACAGATGTTAAGGACCACGAACTTTTATCAATACTATAGTAATTAGCTATTAAGTTCTATAGATGCAACCATGTGCAATTCTTCATTCATTAGTTTATCACCATCAATACGCCTACAGCGGGACAACATTGCTACTACCATTATGATCATGGAGATTTTACACACTACCTATTCTAACCCAAATGAATCCCGAGGAATGCACGAGACATTGATATCCGTGGTATGTATTCAATACTCACCACATTTGGGACCACTCCACCCGGCTGTACACTCACAGGCACAGTTTGCCTGGTTGACCTTGCCATTGACACATTCCGTGGTACATGGAGGCTTGGTGCAGTTTAGACCCCGGTGACCACCAACGCACGTGCATTCACATTTGTCCGCATTCAAGGTGCCATTATTGCCGCACTGCCGGCCGCAATCTAAATATTACAACAGAATGTACATAAATAGTGCCTGAATGTTTCATATCTAGTGCTATCACCATTATTGCTGGCTTATTCTTGAAAGACCAGTCTTCGTAAGTACTAATATTAAAGTGTTTCAAGAACCAGTTTGTAAGCATGCTTCCTACATGTGCTTTGTGAATATAATTGGGTCAATGACAGAAATATCCCCTAATTAACTCACACCTTACAAACTGGCGTTGATGTAAGTCTACTACAGATAAATACATCCCAATTATCGACAGAATAGGATTTCACTGTAAAATTCGCACTGAACAATTTTATAAATGTTATGAACTGATTACACATCACTCATTATACCAGGTGTTGACGAAACGGGTAAGTCGCCACTGATGCAAGTCACGTTGTAAATACGAGTTTGTTGCCAGACATTCCACAGCAGCACTCCCAGCAACAGGAACATACACAATCGATGTAACAAATACAATCATAGCATACGATTCCGTATCTCTTATCCCTTGTGATTTATCCATCTGTACAGGACTGTGCTAGTGACTCAAACACGCCGCATTCAGCAACATTCCAGCTATATCCTGTTGTCTGTAAATAATCGAATCTGTACCAGATAATCCAGTTAACAGCATCTACGCAATTGGGATACAGTGACGTGTGTCAGTGACGTGTGTCAGCGAGACTGACCACCCGATCCCGTTAGTCAACTTGAAGTCGTAGACCTTGTAAATTAAAGCTTTAACATCAGAAGTAAACTTCATTGTGTGAGAGTCATCAATCGCTCAATCAGTAGGATAAACAGTCACGTAACAAGTGTGCCTGGATGTTATCTGAGCTGTTGCTACACCCTTGTCACAAATCTTGAAACATCGGATGAAACCAATGCTGCTTTTTTAAACTGTATTTTGTGGACAAATTATCACAATTCTGCAAATTTGGCGTGATTTTCCTATTTCATTTGGCGTTGGTTTAAGTCATTTACAATTATTTTTTAGTTAGGGTGCAATTCATTGGGGAGATTGACTCAAACGGACACGACGTACCACACTTTGGTCCACTCCAACCTTTGTTGCACACGCATGCACAGTTCTCCTGGTTGACCTTCCCGTTGACGCAGGGTGTGGTACATGGATTCTTGCTGCAATCCGCGCCACGGTAGCCACCGGCGCATGTACAAGTACACTTGTCCTTATCAAGCGTGCCGCCATTCTGACATTTGAGGCTGCAGTCTGAAACGCCAGATTTTATGTAGTACATAATCGAGTGAACCAAGTTGGTTAGTATTGGGCAGAGAAAATATGCCTTTTTGAAAGAAGTAAGGATTTCTATTAAAGACGAAGCTTGGCGTTACACATTATGAATACTGGAACAAGTAATGTTAGCATGGTTGTCACGCACTGCTCTACTTGGGATTTATCTAATGTTTGGACAAGACAAGATTCCATTCTGGCGTCTATTGTCTTTGCAGCACTATTTAGCACCGATTCAAGTAAAAAGCGCTTAGCAATCAGTGTTACAAAAGGTGAATTTTAATTTAATACATGTGGTCGACCACTCACCACACTTGGGTCCAGTCCAGCCGGTGCTACACCTCGCAGGCACAGTTCTCCTGGTTGACTTTGCCGTTAACACAGACGGTGGTACATGGAGGCTTGGTGCAGTCCGCACCTCTGTATCCACCAGCACACTTGCATTCACATTTGGCCTTGTCAAGTGTACCTCCATTGCTACATTTAAGACTGCAATCTGAAACGTTACCAAAAGTAATACCTCGGTTTTATAACTGCAAATTTTCATTCCAACAATTTCTATAATGTTCCAAGAAAGTAAAGGCGGTATTTAGTGATTTAGGTGTGTGAAGCAACCATTTAAAAACACTGAATACAACATTGAAACATTTCAGAATATACATTATACACTATACTTACCACACTTGGGACCGTTCCAGCCTTCTGTACACTCGCACACGCAGTTCTTCTGGTTAACCTTGCCATTGACACATACCGTGGTACATGGGGGCAGACTACAATCGTCACCACGGTAACCACCCACACAAGAGCACTGGCACGTTTTCTCATCCAGGGTTCCTCCATTGCTACATTTACGACTACAATCTGAAATGAAACATTCCAAACATAGTAGCTGAGTGAGCATATATGCCATGAACACGGGTATGGAGATTTAACCATTTTACCATATTCTGCCTACAAAACACAAAGAGGAGATGATCAAATATGATACTCACAGCTTCACTGATTTGATGTTATTGCCTGGTATTAATTTCTATTTGTTCTTTGGACATTGACCGGCTTTAACTAGTCTGAACCGATGGGTGACAATGGTGAAGATGTCCGACATTTGCGAAACCAGATTACCAGAAGATTATCGATAGAGTCGGCTTTTGTGTAGAAAAGGGTAATCTGAAAGATCTGAACATGATGTAACTGGACTGACTGACTTTGGTTTTACGCCGCTTTTAGCAATATTCCAGCAACATCACGGCGGGGGACACCAGAAATGGGCTTCACACATTGTACCCATGTGGGGATTCGAACCCGGGTCTACGGCGTGACGAGCCAACGCTTTAACCACTAGGCACCCCTAATGTAACTGGACAAATGGTAGGAAGGTCAAAGGGTCGTCAACGTCAAACAAATTTTTATCAAATGAATTAGGTAATCTATGGTCATGCAGTCACAATACTACAATGTGCGACATTAAATTGAAAATATCCTTGGGTAAACTGCAATTACCTGTATCAGATAGCAAACTTGTTTAGCTGAAGCATGCAAGTGTTTTGAATGAAACCGTTCTTCACAACTCACCACACTTTGGGCCTCTCCATCCTTCCGTACACACGCAGGCACAGTTCTCCTGGTTGACCTTCCCGTTCACACATTCCGTCTTGCACGGGGGCTTGGTGCAGTCGGCACCCCTGTAGCCACCAGCACACGTGCATTCACATTTGGCCGTGTCCAAAGTGCCCCCATTAGCACATTTGAGACTGCAATCTTTATGAAAACAAAACAAATTTAAATGGAGGCGCGTGTCTCAAATATGACTTAAATAAGAGAGAGTGAGTATGGTTTTACTCCGCTTTTAGCAATATTCAGCAATATCACGGTGGGGGACAACAAATGGGGCTTTACACAATGTGCCCATGTGGGATTCGAACCCGCAGGTCTACGGCGTGACAGGCCAACTCTTTAACCACTAGGCTACCACACCTCCCCGACTTAAAAAGGATTGCCAGACATCTGGACTATTTCATGTGCACGATACTTTCATCCATCAGGACGTGTTCACCCTCCATCTCCAAATTCGAAAACCCGCAAGTCAAAATGAGTACAATAGTGAAAGCTTGAGCCACATGTAAGAAACTGATTAAATTGTCTTTTCCAATAATCTTAGGTCTTAATATTCCAGGTTGAAAAGCGGGTTGTTTATTGGCATGTTACCAATGAATAATCTACAACATGTTCGCAATTAAGCTTGCCCTTTCGTTACAATCAGAAATAAGCCGAACATGCCAAAACAATAGGAAATCATTATGCAAAGTGCGCAACACTCAATTACCACCACTTGGCGCCAGTCCAGCCTTCTGTACATTCACAGAGGCAGTTCTTCTGGATTGACCTTGCCATTGACACATTCAGTCTTGCATGGAGGAAGGGCACAGTCGTTACCTCGGTATTCCCCCAGTGCATGGGCACGTACATTTCTCCTTATCCAGCGTACCTCCATTCGCACATTTCAAACTGCAGTCTGTAACCAGGAGACTATGTAATCATATTAGTTTCTTTGATAAATAACTAATGAATTACTGAATATGGACGAAACGGAAGATATGCCATCGTTTTTTTCTAATTGTCTGAACACATTTGTAATGAAAAGGAAATATTTATCGCTTCCCATATGTTCCTTTTCAAATCTTAAAATATTCAGGTCCGTTCTGTTAAACAGACCATGTTTCACGCATTAACATCACATTTTTACATAGCGTCATAACGTATGGTACTCACCGCACTTAGTACCGCTCCAGCCGTCGGAACACTCGCAAACACAGTTCTCTTGGTTGACCTTACCATTAACACATTCCGTCTTGCATGGGGTTTGCTACAATCGGCACCACGGTAGCAGGCCCCAACACACGTGCATTCACATTTGGCACTGTCCAAGCTTCCATTGTTCTTGCACACCAACTGGCAATCTAACGTTGAATCAATTGATAGCTCTTAAAACAGATACTGATAAGTGAACATGCTTAGGAAAATCTAAAATGTGAACGGAGACGGGTTCTCAAATATGTAAAAATAATATCGATTTCAACATCTGTGCAGTTCATGTGTACGCAATCTATTCGGGATATATTTTCATTCTAGATAAATTACATTAAAATTCAAACTACGTACCACACTTGGGACCAGTCCATCCTTCCGTGCATTCACAGGCACACGTCTTCTGGTTGACGTTCCCATTGACACATGCTGTCTTGCAGGGAGCTTGTGCACAGTCAGCTCCTCGGTAGCCACCAGCACAGGTGCATTTACAGGTGTCCTTGTTCAAGGTGCCGTTATTGGCGCATTTGAGATCACAATCTGCAAATAAAATACGAAAACATTTTAATGGGTTCAAAACAACTGAACTGGTTGTACATGTATAATATAATCCAGTATGAGCACATGGATTCCTATAGGCGGTGGCACTACCAATACAGACATACATACATACATACATACTGGCGTCAGGTCGAAATGTTTTGGTATTGAAAACATCCAGTGAACCAGTTGAGAACATCCAGTGACCATCCACCTACTAACATCTAGGTTCCAATACAGACATTTAAAATGAAACCTACCACACTTGGGTCCGACCCATCCTTCTGTACATTCGCAAGCACAATTTTTCTGGTTGACCTTTCCGTTGACACAGGCTGTATTACATGGCGGCAGACTACAATCGGCTCCTCGGTAGCCACCAGCACATGCACATTCACATTTGGCGCTGTCCAGCGTTCCTCCATTTGCACATGACAGCTTGCAATCTTGAAAATCAGGACATTTAAGAGCACAATAAAATGTATCCTTGTGGCTAAAGACATCTTAGTGTTAGATAAATTGTTCATAGAAGTCTCCATGTAGGAGAGTTCATTTTTCATTACATGTTATGTACACAAAATGTTAAATCAGTTGGCTTTTAACTACTAGAGATGCAACAATCTGCATTTCTTCAGTTAGTCATTAGTATATCATAAATGCATTGTAGAGCAGGATAACATCTGCAGTACTATTATGACCATGGTTGATTTTATACATTACCTATTCTAACACACAATTAATCCTGAGGAATACAAGAGACATTGATATCCATGGTATGTATTCAATACTCACCACACTTGGGACCACTCCACCCGGCTGTACACTCACAGGCACAGTTTGCCTGGTTGACCTTGCCATTGACACATTCCAGTGGTACATGGAGGCTTGGTGCAGTTTAGACCCCGGTGACCACCAACGCACGTGCATTCACATTTGTCCGCATTCAAGGGTGCCATTATTGCCGCACTGCCTACCGCAATCTAAATATCACACAGAAAGTTTAGTCTGACAGAAAATGTTTCGTGACTGTTTGGGAACTTTACCCTAAACTACAAGTACAATCGTTTTCTAAAGTGTCAGATGACATGACAGACCCAGTGCAGTTGCTTCATCCGACTGACAATGTATTTCCAGTGATAAACTAAGAAATAAAGCATACGAACCGTGCTCGTTTGCGTGCACTTGCATGCGATTCAAACATATGCCTTCATGATATGTCTGGAATAGTACGATCTTCCATTTTAAGAAGAATGTCTTATGAATACGGACATGACAATGTTTTCAGAAACATTGGTTCTCAATCCTGGTACAACTTACATATTCAGATACCTAATAGGCGTACAGAAAATATGCTACAGTAAGCCTACCACACTTGGGTCCACTCCAGCCTTTGTTGCACACGCATGCACAGTTCTCCTGGTTGACCTTCCCGTTGACGCAGGGTGTGGTACATGGATTCTTGCTGCAATCCTCACCACGGTAGCCACCGGCGCATGTACAAGTACACTTGTCCTTATCAAGCGTGCCGCCATTTTGACATTTGAGGACTGCAGTCTGAAACGCCACATTTTATGTAGTACATAATCCAGTGAACCAAGCTTCTTAGTATAGGGCAGAGAAAACATCCCATTTCGAAGAAAGTAATTATTTCTATTAACGACACCGTTGGGCGTTACACATTTGGAATACTGAAACGAGTTATGCTTTTACGTCTGTCATGCTAAGCTCCAACTTGGGATTTATCTTATGTTTGGACAACAGTGGATTCCATTCTATCGCCGATTGTCCAAGTTAAAAACACTTAGCAATCTGTTACAAAAGGAGGATAATTTGAATTTAATACTTGTATGACCTAACGTTTGGTCGTCATACTCTCACCACACTTGGGACCAGTCCAGCCGGTGCTACACTCGCAGGCACAGTTCTCCTGGTTGACCTTGCCGTTAACACAGACGGTGGTACATGGAGGCTTGGTGCAGTCCGCACCTCTGTATCCACCAGCACACGTGCATTCACATTTGGCCTTGTCAAGTGTACCTCCATTGCTACATTTAAGACTGCAGTCTGAAATTTTAAACCATTCAGTGACATCACTGGTAACATGGCCCGGTTAGGAACTTAGGCAATGTGCTACTGAATTATGTTGAACATTTGTATTAGCGAAACCTGTGTCAATTTGTGATCAATTGGTAGCATGTGAAGCTTGGCCTCTAATAATTTGTCCAGCTACAAACTTAACATGCTAACTGATTGTGAGTCAGGGTTTTACTGACTGACTGAGTTTGGTTTTACGCCGCTGTTTTAGCAATATTCCAGCAACATCACGGCGGGGGACACCAGAAATGGGCTTCACACATTGTACCCATGTGGGGATTCGAACCGGGTCTTCGGCGTGACGAGCCAACGCTTTAACCACTGGGCTATCCACCGCCCCGAGTCGGGGTTTTAAAGTGACAGCGAGTTGCAAGGATTGTGACTGTGTATAATTCATTCATACTAAATACATTGATAGTGTATAAATGCCTGTATACAAAAGGACAATAAAACAAGCAGACATATCAAATGAAAATGTATAAAAATGGGCTTTACATCACAGCAATCAAAGTTAGGTCACTATGGGGTTGTCACGAGTATTTTTGCTGCAAATGAAACACAAAATTCGAACGGATATATTCAAATACATCCGCTAAGCAAAGAAAGACAACAGCATCACTGTAAACTTAACACTGCAGAACACTGACCGCACTTTGAACCGCTCCAGCTCTGTGAACAGTCACATACGCCAGTTCTTCTGGTTGACCTTGCCGTTGACTTATTCTGTCTTGCATAGTGGTAGCCCACAATCATTACCGCAGTAGCCACCTGAACAACTACACTGACATTGCTCTCTGGTCAAGCGCTGGCACCCATTTTCACATTTAAGACTGCAATCTGAAACGAAAGCGTAATATACTTTGAGGCTGGTTTCATAATGGCAATAACAGTCGTAAATCGGCGAGTGTGTTAAGTTTTCCTTTGAAGATATGAACAGCTGAACATGTCGATGCATAGTTAGTAAAGGTTTGTGTTCTTGATAACGATTCTGATTTTTGACATTTGATCGTGAATATGTAAATGTTTGGAATATCACAACTGCACAATAGGATGACACACAATTCCTGCCTTTTAGACAAAGTGTAAGTCGGATTTGTTCTGTCCCTTGAATAAAGTCAGTAAAAGCGATAAACTGTCAATAAAGGAATCTTTGTTGAAAGCAGAGTCGTTAATACTACCAGATATTGCATTGTTATAGGTTTCGAAATTAAGGAAGTAACTTTTATGCAATATTCTATCAATATCACGGAAAGGGTAAAGAAGTTACCATTACACATTGTATAAAAGAAAGAATCGAACTCAGACCTTTTGAGTACGAACACTAATCAGTGTAGAAGTGAGCACAGCTCACATACCCCCGCTTCCCACTTTTGGGACATTGGAAATGACTGAACCGCTCCAGCCTTGTGAACAGTCACATACGCAGTTCTTCTGGTTGACCTTGCCGTTGACACATTCCGTCTTGCATGGCAGCAGCCACAATCGTCATTACCGCGGTAATACCTGAACAACTACACTCACATTTCTCCTGGTCAAGCGCACCCCCATTTTCACATTTAAGACTGCAATCTGAAGCAGAAAGTGTAATATACTTTGAGGCTGGTTTCGTAATGGCAATAACAGTCGTAAATCGGCGAGTGTGTTAAGTTATCCTTGAAGATATGAACAGCTGAACATGTCGATGCATAGTTAGTAAAGGTTTGTGTTCTGATAACGATTCTGAGTTTTTGACATTTGATCAGAATATGTGAATGCTTGGAATATCACAACTGCACAATAGGATGACACAGAATTCATGCCTTTTTAGACAAAGTGCAAGAGTCCGGATTTGCTCTGCCTTGGTCAGTCGGTAAAAGCGATAAAACTGTCAATAAAGGAATCTTTGCTGAAAGCAGAGTCGTTGTACTGCCAGATATTGCATGGTTATAGGTTTCGAGTGAAGTTAACTTTTATGCAATATTCTATCAATATCACGGAAAGGGTAAAGAAGTTACCATTACACATTGCATAAAAGAAAGAATCGAACCCAGACCTTTGGTACGAACACTAACAAGTGTAGAAGTGAGCACAGCTCACATACCCCCGCTTCCCACTTTGGGACATGGAAATGACTGATATTGATATATATAATGTGACAAGGATCAGCAGCTCACTTTCTCTTTGACTCTACTAATCTGTATATACATGTTAGATAATAGTTTTGGCATGTACTGATTACGGTTATAATTTATGGATTTTTTTGTGACATACAATTGAACTTGATTGTCTCATGTTGCACACAATGAAGTGGACATAGATGTAGATGCTATTTTATAGCACATGGCATATCTGTGGGTCATGATTAACTTGGTGAACCTAGCATGTATAGTTTCGATGATATGCCGTGGTGAGGTAACCATCAAATACATTTTGCATGTACCTAGCATGTAAACTTTAAGAGATATGCTCAGGCCAAAATAATCGAACACATTTGGCACTAAGTCATGTTTCCATGGGTAATGATTAACATGTGTGAAGTTTGATGAACCTGGCATGTAAACTTTAAGAAATATGCTCCGGACAAAGTTTCGAGACGGACGGACAGAATGAGCGCTATATACCCCCGTTACTTCGTAGCGGGAGTATAATTACCAGGCAGCCTCACTGCCAAGCTAATATGTGGCAACGGTGGAACCAGTCAGTATGCGAGGGCGTATCAACCATTCATCTTACAGAGACGGGAACAAGGTGATCTATGTAATTCATCTGGTTACCACAAGAAGATCCAGTCCACCCTGCTGTGCATTCACATGCGCAGTTCTTTTGGTTGACCTTGCCATTGACACACTCCGTCTTGCATGGAGGGAGACTACAGTCAGCCCCTCGGAAGCCGCCGGTACATCCACATTCACATTTGTCTTCGTCCAAGGTTCCCCCGTTAGAACATCTTAGATTGCAATCTGTATAGTTAAAAAATGATACTTGAGCAATTATTTAGCTCGACACTCGTGGTCAAGATGGAAATTATCACTAAATAACCACTCGATAGCTGCCGGACACGGGATGCTTTCAAACGACTGTACTTCTACAAACGCGCGTGCACTTCTACCTTATTGTTTAACTCGGCACACAATATTTTGGCGGTCTGTAAATAATCAAGTCTGGACCAGACAATCCAGAGACGAACAGCATGAGCATCAATCTACGCAATTGGGATACGATGATGTGTCAACCAAGTCAGCAAGACTGACCACCCGAACCAGTCAGTCGCCTCTTTCGACAAGCATGGATTACTGAGACTAATTGTAACCCGCATCTGCACGGTACCACCCCCTTCGGACAGCACTTGTTATTGTGGCAAAGTACAATACACCTTCCACGTTCTCCCTTGGATCATGTTAGAATATGCTTGCAATGATGATAATGGATCAGCTGTACACTTTCTTTGAACACACGGTCCATTCGACTTACCACACTTGGCTCCAGTCCAGCCTTGACTACATTCACACAGACAGGTAGCCTGGCTGACCTTCCCGTTGGCACACTCCGTCTTACATGGTGGCTTTGTGCAGTCGGCGCCTCGATAACCACCAGCACAAGTACATGTACACTTGTCCTTGTCTAGCACTCCTCCATTGGCGCATTTTAAGCTGCAAGCTGGAGGCAAAGATAAGGTTCGTCTAAGGTACAAGAATTAGGTTTGTGTGCATTTTTGTGGGAGAGGTGAGACTGTATATTGAGCTCTGGCGTACTACACTATTTAAGTAGTTAAATATTCGCCTTGAAGAGTGAATGAGTGAGTATGGTTTTATGCCACTGTTAGCAATATTCCAGCAATATCACGGCGGGGACGCTGGAAATAGATTCTCCACCTGGGTGCAATGCGTGAAGCCCAAATCCTGTCTTCCACGAACCAACGCTTTAACCACTAGGTTACACCGCCGTTCCGAAATATGTATAGGCACATTATGCGATTCAAACTGATTTGTTCTTACTTACCACAAGTGGGGCCGCTCCAACCGTCTGTACACTCACACGCACAGTTCTCTTGGTTGACCTTCCCATTCACACAGACCGTTTGGCAGGGAGGTTTGCTGCAGTCGGCACCCTGTATCCGCCAGCACATGCACATTCACACTTTGTTTTGTCCAAGGCTCCACCGTTCTTGCAAGCAAGTTGGCAGTCTGAAAAGAAAGGTGTGCACAGTAAATTTCAGAGGTAACATTTTCTAATTCAAATATATTAAGTAAAAGCTTTTGTAAACGATGCATACCACACTTGGGACCAGGTAAATAGATCTAGTTCTTAAATTTTAGTTGTGATTCTGGAATTAAATCAGTCTCGAAGATCTTAAATGCTACATTTGGTTCCCCAATTTAGATTTTATAGGGCTAGGCTGTTCACATTGTTACGAGAGTTTTTGTAATTTGTAATAACATTGGTAGGGTGATAATAATAATAATTATGAGTTTAAAGTTTTGAGTGTTGGTTGTGGGTCACATTTCGAGTCATATGTTCAGTGGCAACAGTATTTTAGCGGCACGCCTTTATGATAGCGCTCAGAGAGTTACCTCCTTGACCGGATGTTTATGTGTTGACATCGTCATGTCGTATGTTCAACACGTTTCAAGAAAGATCAAAGTGGTTAATGATACAGACATGCTTTGCTGGAAAGTTCGAGAATCTGTCAGTATATATAAAAGGCTGGCTGTTTGTGTGGGGTGACACGCAAGGACTGACACGGAATTACACGGCACTTTCGATATCACTGGAGTTGCCCATCGTTGTTTGCCTTCGTCCTTCGTCACATCGACATCGTCTGACCCTGACACTTCGTGCCTGACTGCTCTCATTTGTAAACAAGCTCCATTTAGAATATCTGATCTCACTGTGGTTACCACGACTCTAGAGAGTTAATATTTATATGTGACCCATTACTTTAGATTTGTGACTCAATTGCATTGTACTAGAAATCTGTATTGTGATTCATTGTAGCTTGCTCATTGTTTGCTCAATATATTATTGAATATTTTAGACTTGTCTGTTATATTTTGCTGGTTCAAAGGGGATTCTTAAACCCTTTGTCACGGCAATTTATTAACCGTAACAACTCGAGCGTTTGGAGAAATATTTTCATGTAAGACACATTACATTAAAATTCAGACTACGTACCACACTTGGGCCCAGTCCAGCCTTCCGTGCATTCACAGGCACACGTCTTCTGGTTGACGTTCCCATTGACGCATGCTGTCTTGCAGGGAGCTTGTGCACAGTCAACTCCTCGGTAGCCACCAACACAGGTGCATTTACAGGTGTCCTTGTTCAAGGTGCCGTTATTGGCGCATTTGAGATCACAATCTGTAACGATAGTAAATTCAACGTGTTTGCATTCATCAATAGTCTTGAATAGTTACACATTCCCCACTATATACACACACACGTATCTGTCATGTTCTCATTTATCAGTGATGGGAAAACATCACGATTCTCCATTGCATGCAGAAGCCTAGTGGAGGGTTGGCCCACTTTCAGTCTTCATTAGGAATGTGTGAATGGGATCGTCATCTACCATAAGAGATGAAATAAGGTTTTAACATTGCCATTACAGTGACTGCATTGTAGTGAAATGCATGCGTGCAAGTCAAATGCCGATTATATAGTTTCTGACCGCCGAGATTCAAAAGACGACGCGCAACAATGACAGTGTACCGATTCCAACACGATCAAACCTTAGTTTTATCCTCTAATGCCAAACACCAGGCAGATTAACTAGCGTGAAACATCAGAATGATGTCTTGTTTACAAGACCGCTGAGGTGGCAAATATGGACTTTATCCCAAATTTCTTAAAATAGCTGTACAAGGTATTTTATCCTGTCGTGTAGATCAATCTTCTATATGTTGAGCCATGTAGGCGTTATCGACTCATTTCTCACATTCAGGTGATCACTGTCCTTTGTCATGGTTGTTAGGTGATTGTTTGGGTGGGTGAATGGAGGAATACTCTTCTGGCAAGCATGACAGACTTGTGTGCCATGTTCTCTTCATTTATTATCTCGATGAAAGGGGAAATGTAGATCTAACGTTTTTCATTTAATAAACGTACAACCTGCCTCGTCCCTGAAAACACTTTCCCAGACTAATGTTGTAGCACTTTAACGCAACCAATTCAGTATGCTTTGTCTGACAAATTAGGTATACCGAACATGAGATGTAATGACATTTGCCTTACCACACTTGGGACCAGTCCACCCTTCGGTACAATCACAGGCACAGTCCTTTTGGTTGACCTTCCCGTTGACACAGACCGTCTTACAAGGTGGTAGTGTACAATCACCTCCTCGGTAGCCACCCGCACATGTACACGCACACTTCTCTTCGTCCAAGGCTCCTCCATTGGCACAACTCAGCTTGCAATCTTCGGAAAGATACTTTAACTTTCGTATTTACTGATTACATAAGTCATTAATGACAAAATGCCATTTAGGAGGCAAAATATAACATGTTATATTTGGGTTATAATTTATGTGTACAGATTCTAATATTTTTAGGGGTTGAGTCACATCAGGTTTGTGTGACCAGTATCACAGAGTGGGTTTAGAACCAGAGTGAGTGAGTTTAATCTCTAGTATAACGTGCTTGATTACATACGTCATCTAAAACTGATCAAGTGTTTGCTGCACCGTCAAAGGCGATGCTATAATACTAATAGTCACCTCTGCGTCAGGTTCTGATGAAGTTAAGACTATTCGCTAACAAATTCACATTTTCTCATGCGTTTAGGCACTGAATTAAAATCGATGTTCAAAAACGTATTTCAACTAAATACTTGTATAATCGAATGAATCCTCGTTATACTGACTGACAGGGTTTGGTTTTACTCCGCTTTTAGCAATATTCCAGCAACATCACGACGGGGGACACCAGAAATCGGCTTCACACATTGTACCCATGTGGGGATTCGAACCCGGGTCTTCGGCGTGAAGAGCCAACGCTTTAACCACTAGGCTACCCCACCGCCCCGAATCCTCGTTATACACGCCACACTTGGGAACGCTCCATCCAGCTGTACACTCGCAGGCACACGTTTTATGCATAAGAGCGTATGTATATAATACGTCAGCCACACTGGAAGCAGTTAAAACCTGAAGATAATATGGTTATGGTTAAGCTGAAAGTCCGAACTCGAAAAACTTGTACACTCACCACACTTGGGACCACTCCACCCGGCTGTACACTCGCAGGCACAGTTTGCCTGGCTGACCTTGCCATTGACACATTCCGTGGTACATGGAGGCTTGGTGCAGTTTAGACCCCGGTGACCACCAACGCACGTGCATTCACATTTGTCCGCATTCAAGGTGCCATTATTGCCGCACTGCCTACCGCAATCTAAATGCAGATGACAATTTAAGATTCAGTACATACATGTATAACATATTTTATGCCTATTGAGGACCTACACGTTAAGTACCCTCTGGTATTGCTTGTCGAATGTAAATGAACTCACCACAATGTTGTCCAGCCCAGCCTTCTGAGCACTTGCAAACACACGTCTCCTGATCCACCTTTCCATTAACACATTTTGTCGTACACGGGGGCTTGCTACAATCATTTCCTCTATAGCCATCCACGCAAGTGCACGCGCACTTGTCTGCGTCCAAGGTACCGCCATTCTCACATTTGAGGTTGCAATCTGGAACAGTTTAGTACGTGTTCAGTTTCACAATATAACACTTGTCAAAGATAAACGACTCACCCAAGAGACGACATGTGGTAAAAGGCACTATAAGGTCATGGACTAGTGCAGAACTGTTGTAAGTAGCCCCACGATGACAAGTCATTGTTATAGGAATTAGTTAAGTCACAATTAGGGTTGGTTTGTTCAAACCAAATATGTTTGATAGTATAATACAAAAAGGGACGTTTTAGTCGAAAACATTGTCACTTTAGAATATCAAAAAGGTAGTACAAATCTCAACCAGCTACTAAATTTAAACGGGGAAAACAGGTGCTGTGCGACCAAAACTTTTCGATAAGCAAAATACAGGAGTTAAACATCACTCGTACAGTATGGAGCGCTTTTGTAGCCAGTCTGAACAGGACGTTGTCAAACATACGCTGAATGTTCATTATTGATGCGAGATTTCACATGAAAACTTGTTGCTTATTCTACTGTCGCTCTTCACTCTGCGTCAGAATAATGTCTTCATTTTGTCATTTACCGATGTACAGTTACAGTTGTAACCGGTGTATGGGTTCACCCTAGTTTCAGTTTAGAAATCACCAGCATGGGGATTGAACACAAGTAAACGACTTGTTTCGTCATTAAAATGGAGAGGCCGACAGGGTTAAACAAGTGCAATTGTATTTCGTACAATACGGGACGGGTAACTTACCGCTGACCTTCCGACATCCCACTGGCCACTACGTTACGTTCAACGAGGACCCATTCAAATGGTGATTAATTCAAATGATATATTAAAGAATCAGCTGTATAAATGGGTTTGAAATCGCCAGAAGGAAAGCGTCAAAACATGAATACATAAACGTTAAAAACTAACCGCATTTCGGACCCTTCCAGCCTTCTGTACACTCGCATAGACAGTTCTTCTGGTTCACTTTACCATTGACACATTCTGTCTTGCATGGCGGAAGACTACAATCGTTTCCACGGTAACCACCCGTACACGCGCACTGGCAGTTCTCGGTGTTTAACGTGCCTCCATTTTGACATACGAGACTGCAATCTGAACATGGACAATATTGAATATTTACAAAAACGTTATCGAGTAGTCACCTCACCAACTAAGAACACTCAATGTCTTACAGAATATTCTTCTGTGGAACTATGAAATATACAATGCCATTTAGAAAGTGGTCAAATGTAACATGTTATATTTGGGATTACACTTTCTTAGTAAAGTTCAGATTCTAGTACTTTTGGTGGTGTTGAGCCCAATCCGGGATTTGAACCCACATCCGGGAACTATGAAAAGGTTTTGAAGTGCCCATCAACAAACTTACCGCATTTTGGACCATACCATCCTTTGGTACATACGCAAGCACAGTTTGTCTGGCTGACCTTCCCATTGACGCACTCCGTCTTGCATGGGGGTTGCGTACAGTCGGCCCCCCGATAGCCACCCGTGCAGGTACAGGTACATTTGTCTTTATCCAAGGTTCCATCGTTGGCACATTGAAGACTGCAGTCTAAAATGCGAGCAGTGAAATCGTTCGAAATACACAAGATTAGTTTTTGCAAATAGCTACCAGTTTGGACCGAGAAAGGTTTTTTTTACGCCGGCAAAAACTGTGCGAGTCACATATAGTACGTCTGTGGGGTGCGAATCAGGAACTTCGGAATGACGAGCATACGCATTAACCACGAGGCTATCCCAGTGCCCAGTTTTAACTCTTGAGGCGGGTGAGGTGAACTGGGGTTTAACGTCGTACTTAATATTTCGCTCATATGACGACGTGCATGCATGCGCGTGTACTAGCCAAGACTTCAGCTGGTTTTATAGTGCTAGCTCACAGAGATACCATGCCGCAGTTAAGCATGAATACCCCACTCAGACACATTATACCGACTCCGAGCCGACCAGGCCTGTTGTACCGATTAATGCCGAGCGCCAGGCAGGGACCAACAAGTACATATTTTAACGTCTTTTGGTATGACGCGGCCGGGGATCGAACCAGCAACCTTCCGCTCTCCGGGCGGACGCTGTAACCACTACACCACGGAGGCGGTCTATCTCTCAAGGCATTGCGCTAATATACTTATCGGTTGTATTGGTACATGTATAACCCAACTGAAGTTCGAACTTAATACATATCTAAGCATGAGAATGATCAGCACAATTAGCATTTTAACGTACCACACTTGGGTCCACTCCATCCCTTTGTGCACTCGCAGGCACAGTTCTCCTGGTTGACCTTGCCGTTGACACACTCGGTGGTACACGGTGGAAGGCTGCACACAGCACCCCGGTATCCCCCGGTACAGGTGCACTGACACGTGTCTTCATCCAGTTTTCCTCCATTCTGGCATTTCAGATTACAATCTGAAAGCAAGAGATGAAAACGGTTAACAGTTTCAATTATCGATCATTCGCCAATGTATATTTTTAGACATAATGTAGACATAACATATACTATATACATTATTTAAATATAATGTAACGTTAATACACGCACCACACATTGGGCCAGTCCATCCTTCGTTACACACACATGCGCAGTTCTCTTGGCTGACTTTCCCGTTGGTACATGGCGTTGTACAAGGAGGCTTGCTGCAGTCTGCACCACGGTAACCACCGGTACATGCACATTTGCAGGTAGCTTTGTCCAAGGTTCCTTTATTCTGGCATTTCAGGCTACAGTCTGGAGCAATTAGAATATCGTATACTAATGTTACATGCTAGTTACAACTGTTTCTGTAGAATCTAGTGATTTAAGGATATTAGGTTTAATGCCAGCCAGCATCGCCAATGGGTTTGGGCCAGCATTGCCAATGAGTTTGGGCCAAACTATTCACAAAAGCGGGATCAACGTCGATCACGCAGAGTTAAGCAGACAATGATGCAAGCGACACTTATCACTTAGTTGCATCTTACAAGTAAAGGATGCTTGAGACTGATTCCCCAGTTTGATGGGCCACTGAAAGCTGCAGTGGCAGACATGCACCAATTCCTCAGTGGAGGTATGCAGTATAAGGTGTGACTAATGCAAGCGGTGAAATTAGTCTCGTTCTCGTTTATGAAGGATATCAATCGACTGAACTGTAATGAATTTAAAAGGAGTACAGCTCTATTCCCCAAACAGTGGACGCAACCCACCCCCACCCCCACCCCCACACACACACACACACGTAGTAAGATTATTCTGCCCGGTTTCGTCGTACCAACTATTCGCTCTCAGCAAACGCTCTAACCATTACACCACGGAGGCGGTCTCCGTGTTTTGAATTGTGTCGGCAGGACCGAAGAATTACCTACCACATTTAGGTCCGCTCCAGCCTTCGTAGCACTGACAGGCACAGTTCTCCTGGTTCACTTGGCCGTTGACACAGACGGTGGTACATGGAGGCTTGCTGCAGTCGGCGCCGCGGTGACCACCCGCACATGTGCATTCACATTTGGTGCTGTCCAACGTCCCATTGTTTTTGCATGTCAGCTGACAGTCTGTAATACCATTTAAATAGATTTGTCAGTGCCAGAAAATAAATCTCACATCTGCAGAAACCGATTCCGTTGTGGTGAAACGCAAAATATTTATAAATATACTATCACCGACACAAGGCGAAAGGTTAATTGTCCTGCTCTACCGGTAGCTTCTGCTTTTCACAATTTACATATAATCTATGTATGTTCGGCGTCTCTTGTTTCAATACTACTGGAATACACAAGTGGCATGAAAACAGCCTGATTGACCATGCAGTTCGGTAACCATACCGAAATGGTTGAAGTAAAATCATTTAAAGCAATTAATATCCTATTGTACCCAGACACGTGCATGAAATTAGGCTAAACCTGAAAGGACATGCAGGACTCTCTTCGAAGAATTGAAAACCTCTTCAGGTTTGGTTAATTCTTCTTCATAGAGATCGTCCTTGGGGTACATATTATGCATAAACACAGACTCCCAAAGACCGGAGGCCAGGGAGGAGGGAATTCTGTCCAAGCACACACAAATATAGCGATCGTATCATGGAAAAAAATTGAACAGACGCCATAACACTCACCTGTCACGTGTCCCAGTTGCGCTTCCGCGAGAGGCATTATGGGAGGGGAACTGACAGGGAGGAATTGTACTCAAAGACGACCTCCATTTAGCATAATGAGACAACGCACATAGTGTGAATGTCAATAAAGCCCCACCCACGAAGTGTCTATTAGTGAGCACCGTAGGGGGGAATGCAATACCGCTCACAATCGACAAATAACTCCTAAGAGAATCGAAAGGGGGTACATGTTCTCTGAGTGAGCTCACAGTAGCAGACATGTCAATAATACAAATATTGTACAGCAGCGTCAAAACAAACCAATAAACCAAGACTCACTCGGTCAGGGTGGCAGGACACTGTCCACTGGAGAGAACAGTACGGCCAAAGCTCGCACGATTACGGGAATGCGTATCGAGCTGATAATGCCGTATAAACGTGCTTGGCCGGCTCCAAATAGCGGCAGAGCAGATCTCTTCAATGGGGAGTGCCGATGCAAAAGCTTTTGATGCGGCTACTGCCCTGACCGAGTGAGCCTTCAACCCCTCAGGGGGAAGCTTGCCCTTAGCCTGATAAGCGGCACAAATACACGAAACGAGCCAGCGAGACAAAGTCTGTTTGCTCGCTGGCAGACCAGCCTTCCCGCCACCGTAACAGAACAGCTGGGTACCCGTACGGATCCCCTGCGTTCGTTTGATATAGACTTTGAGCGTCTTACGGACATCCAACGGGTGAGTGCTCGTAGGAGTGGTCCCCGATGTGGAAGGCTGGGTAAGAGTAGGAAGTTCGATAGGAGCTGTCACATGGAAAGCGTGATCGACCTTCGGTCGGTAAGCATCTGGGAGGCGAATACTGACACGATCCGTGTGAAACAGTCAGCGCCGGGTCGGACGACATAGCATGTAAATCGCCGACCCTACGTCCAGATGTTACCGCCACCAAAAACACAGCTTTCCAAGTTAACTGAATGGAAATAGCCGATAGGTGTGAGAAAGTAGGACCGGACAGCCAATCTAGCACAATTGACAAATCCCAAGGTGGACTGGTTCGCATAGCGCAGGTCGAATCCGTTCCGCGCCAGCAAGAAAGCGCTGTATGAGAGGGTGCTGCCCCAGAAGAGCACCATCGACAGGGGTGTGAAAAGTGGAAATAGCGGTGGAGTAGCCACGAATGGTCGAAGCCGCCAGGCCTTCTTCCAAACGAGCTTGCAAAAACTCCAATACTCGGACTAAATCCACAGAAAAGGGATCTGCAATGCCCCTATCTGAACACCAGCGAGCATAGCGGGACCACCTATCCTCGTACTGAACGTTTGTCGAATCCCGCCTCGAAGCCAGAATTGTGTCTGCAACTGCTGCAGGAATTCCGCGTGCCTGGAGGCTAGACCTGACAGAGGCCAAGCCACCCACTGAATCCGTGGATTTGGGTGAGGCGCTCCGTTCTGAGTGAGAATGTCCGGTCGTAAAGGTAATAGAACAGGAGGCTGAGCCAGAAACCTGAGAATTACCGGAAACCAGCTCTGTGACGGCCAAAGCGGTGCCAGTAGCACAAGTAGCCGAGCTGGCTGGGTGGACAGCTGTGAAAGGACACGGGGAATGAGTGGTAACGGCGGGAACGCCCAGAGCACTTTGCCCGTCCAATCCAGCAGGAAGGCGTCAGCAGCCAACGCCCCTGGGTCCGGTATCCGAGAGCAGAACATGGGTGTCTGATGCGTCCCGCCGGACGCAAACAGATCCACCTGGAACGACCCGTACAACTGGGAGATTACTGTGAAAATCTGCCTGTCGAGCATCCACTCGTGCGGGGCCAGGATCCGGCGAGAGAGCGCATCTGCTCGCACGTTCTCCAGCCCCGGGAGATAAACGGAGTACCTGACAATCGTACTGGTCGCACCAGAGGAGAAAGTCCCACGCCTCCCGGAGGAGGCGCTGGGGACACCGTGCCTCCTGCTTCAGGATGTATGCGACATGGCCGTCTGGTTGTCCAACTGAAGACGGACTACCTGGCCACGGACATGCTCTCTGAAGCGCTGGAATACCAACCGCACAGCTCTCAGTTCCAACACGTTGATGTGAAGGTGGGCTTCGGCTTCGGACCAGAGTCCGGATGCCGACAGACTGCCCAGAACACCCCCCCAGCCCGTGAGGGACGCATCGGTCTGAACTGTGAGAGCTGGCGTCGGGATTTCCAAGGGGATCCCCCTGGTGAGATTCACGACATTTGTCCACCACTGAAGAAGAGGTGTCAACCACTCGGGGACTGTGAGACTGCACTCCAGATCCTCCGTGTGAGTCCACAGCCGAGCCAAAGCTTGCTGTATAGGACGCATCCTCAACCGCGCCCGCCACACTACAGAGATTGTCGCCGCCATATGGCCCAGTAGACGGAGCCAAGTCCGTGCTGGTGCCTGGGGCTGGGAGAGGAATGAAGATACCATCTCCCGAACTCTGGTGATCCGGTCGGGCGACAAGGAAACGAGATCCTTGTTCGTTTGGAATCGCGCTCCAAGAAAAACCAAGTCCTGGGTGGGTACCAGGTCGGATTTCTTGAGGTTGATGATCCACCCCAGTCGAGTTAGAATGTCTATCACTGTGTGAGTAGCATCTTGACTCGCTGGCTGAGTTAGTGCTCCGAGCAACCAGTCGTCTAGGTAAGGGTAACAACGCCTTCCTTGCGAACGAGCTAGGGTAGCTGGGACTAACATGAGCTTGGTGAACACCCTTGGGGCAGTCGATATGCCGAAGGGGAGCACCCTGAATTGGTAACACATCCCGCCGTGAAGAGAACCGAAGGTACTGCTTGAACGATGGATGTATTGGTACATGCAGATACGCGATCCTTTAGGTCGATTGACGTGAGCCAATCGCCGGGCTGAACAGATGAGATCACCGAGCGCAGTGTCTCCATCTTGAAGGATGGTACTTTAGCATGCGATTCAACCCCTTGAGGTTGAGAATAGGATGGAACCCGCCGCCTTTCTTCGACGAGGAAGTACGTGGAGTAAAATCCCGCCTGTTCCTCTCCGGTGGAATGCGCCGATTGCGGACTTGTCCAGCAGAGCCTGAACTTCGTCGCGCAATATGTCCGCCCTGGCCTGACATGACGGCACCGGAGTGTGACGTATGCCGGTGAAGTCGGGCGGACCTCGCTTCCACAGTGGTAAATGGCCTATGCTGACCGTGGCCAGCACCCAAGCGTTGTTGGTAGCCTTCTCTCATTCCGGCAGGAATAGAGAGGCGGCCTCCCACTGGGATATGGGGTAGGAGCGCGCGGCGTGGACCCTAGTAGCGGAGCTGACTGGGTGTGACACACGGCTTGAGCGGCAGCCTGATGGGTTAACGGGAGGTCGGGGCAGACCTCCCGCGCCCGCGAAAAGGCTGGGAGCTAGTCGAGGACTGCTCCTTGCCCCTACCCTTGGCGGACCTGTTCCTCCGCCTACCCCTACCAAGCGCCGGCCAGCCGGCAGACTCGGCGTAGGCTGCAGCCCCGGCGGAGGAAGGTGGAACGGGAGCGCGTGAGCGAGACACCCGCGGGTGCTCCAACAAGGCCTTAGAATCCTTGAAGGAGGTAGCTGCAGCAGCAGCCTCCCGTATGACCTGCTGGGCCCCTGGAAAGAGGGTCGCTCCCAGACGGAAAGGGAGGGCCAGCAAGGTCTGCTGCGTCGCTGCCGAGTACCTAGACGTCGACAGCCACAGCTTGCGCATCCCCATGACTGCGCACATCACCGTCGACGCTGCAGACCGCAAAGAGTCGCGCGGCAGGTGGGCCTGCACTTCCGGTGAGCTGACGGAGCAGCACGACATGCGCGAAACGTCGCCAGCATGCCCTCCGCCTCCAGGGCCGACCTCTGAATAGAGGAGAGGTAGGCCTCGTGGACCACCCTGACCTGCTGCATTGCGTTCCGGTAGACCTCCTCGTAGGTCCGGTACGCGTGCCGCAGGGGGGCGCCCGCGAGGGCAAAAGGTGGAGTGAGGCGCCTTTGCCGAGCAGCCGGAGCTGCTCCGGAGGAAGCCGAGCCTCCCCCCAGGGCGACGGAAGTGAACACGGACTCGTCAACGATGGGAACTACAAACAGGGAGTCCTCCCCAAGCTGGTAGCGCCGCACGAGATCCGGCAAGTCGAACCGGACTCGGGCACCAGACAAGAGGGGATCAACCACGTCTGAGACCAACGAAGGCAAAATGCGGAGCTGCGTCTGCGAGGGTTGCCGAGGGGCAAACGCCTCGCCAGGCAAGC